>NC_091022.1:16257716-16599591 GCF_041296385.1 Aphelocoma coerulescens | reverse complement strand
ACTCTACTTATGAATAAGCATCTGATTGAATCCAAATCTTTTTTAAGAGTTTGTTTCAAGAATATCTGCCAGAGGAAAACACAGAATTGGGGAGTAAAACCAAAAAAACCACAATAAATTTCAAGACAGACATGTTTTCTGAACACTGAATAGCTTTCTAATAGTAGTACAATTTGATAACACTTTTAAATCAGTGAGTTTTAATTAAAGCTGGTGTTAAGAGGTAAGCTGCCTTGTTAGGCAAGCATTCTCCTCAGCAGCAAAACAGAATTATGGTTGTGATCAATTAAAAAAGCTTTTATTTTTTGCACTGGCACTTCCTTTTAGAGTAGATTTTTACACATCTAGAATGATGGGATTTGCTCCAAGTAATGGCTCTTCTCAGCCAAGAGCAGCATTCATGTCCTCAGCTGCAGCCGCAGACACACTCAGACACACCCGGTATTGCTGAAAGTCTGTCTGTAACGAAGCTGTTGCAAAATGTTAGCATCACGTACTATTAAACAATCAAAGTTACTAATGTTGGATGGATGCCTTCAAGGAGGTCAAACCCAGAGAAAGTCCCACAAGGCTTGAGGGCTTGAAACAACATAATTTTCCATGCTGAAGATGAAATGAAGCCAAATTGTAACACATTTAATTGCTCAGCCTTGTCTCTTCCAAAGCTGGTCATCTTTTCCACAGTGAGGACATCTCAGATTTAAGCAAGCCATCTGTCCACTTTTCCCACTGTCTCATTTTGACTAGCTGTATATCCACTTGGCCTCTTCTCCAAAGACCCATGCTGTATACAAGCTGGACACATAAGAGGCTTCCCCTTGCAACCACAGAAAGAACTTTGACAAACAAACATACTGAGTAGAATCACTTCAGTGCTTGAAGAAACGACACTATAAACTATGTACTTGAACTCCACAGATCTTTCCTTTCTCTGTCATAAGTTATTGCAACATCCTGTTTTCAAAATCCCCAGCTAGGCCAAAATGTGGGACAGCAATCCCCTTAAACGGCAATGCATGTTCCTAACCTACAGGAACTCCATTAACACTGACAACTGTTATTAAAAGGTTTTTGCCATCATCACTGATGGTTAACTATAAACAGATTAGACAACTGTCAGGAATGACCGAGGTGAGGTTTATTCCAATAATCCAGGAAGGATGGACAGACTCGGTGATGTATTATGAACCTTACTGGGATTTTGAGAGATATATTTTTTATAAAGTCAAATAATTGGGTCTTAATTTCAGATTATAGGTCTTGGAGGCAGCATGGAGCTGAGCTGGTACACCCTTTCAGCCCAACTCTAGAGAGACTCTAGCAGCCTCAGCTCCACCAGCACAACCCTGCACCTAGGGAAATAAATCCAGCTTCTTGACAGAGCCAATAGCTCATCATGCTGGCAGAGCTACCCTGCTTCCACTCCCAAAGGCTTTCATATCAACCCTCCCCTTTATAATACATGTGCACCACGCAATTTTTACAAAATAAATAAGTAAATAATTGACATTATTACTGCAGTTCTTAAATTAAGGGTGAACATAGGTGCAAGAAAACATTCTTATAGGAACAGCATTGTTTCTCACATCATATATGATGCAATTATGATCACAATAGTTTTATTGAAAACCTAGACATAAACAAACTTTAGGTGACCTACATTTTTTCAGCATGAAAAAGTATTTTTGATCAACAATTCTAAATATGCACGATCAGTTACACTGAATGCATGATTTACATAATACCACCTACCTGCAGCTGCAAAGCACAAAACGATCAAAGCAAACACTGAAGTCACACAACTTGACGACATTTTTGTAAATGCTGTGTCTTCTCAAATCAAGTTCCTTTGTAGCTCTTCATGTAGATTTACTTTCTTTGAAATTTGTGGTGTGCTTTGAAATCAGATCTTCTGGACTTTTAATTGCCTACAGAAAGAAGTAAAAGTAAATATTAATACAAATACAACTTACAGAAATGTTACTAGGTATTTAAAATTATCTCTCTTTTAAGAAGAAAAACAGAACTCTTTCTCAAAGGACTACTAGAGGAATGCATTTTATATTGCCAGATACCCTAGGTACCAATGGCGTAGTACTCTTCCCCCTGTATTTCAGTACTTCTTTGCAGATGTTGCTCCCTTATATTATACACTGTGCAAGTTAGGATCTACTTGGAAATGAGATCCCAGAGTCCTTTCTGTCAGCTAATACCAAAGTCCCACTTGAAGCCTGCCAATGGTACTCACACTCTCAGACATGTTTATTTTAAGTAATCAGACTTTCTCTGGGGCATATGAACACTTTTTGCTTCGTTATCTGCTGCTACCTTCATTATAGCATGGAGAAGTGTTTCACATGTGCTCTAGCTGGTTTACAGGTAACTCGATTTAATTCATCATTTCTCAGTATGACAAACTGAAAACTTTTCAATGCCACTTGACGCTAAATATAAACATAAAACTGTTCAGAATCTTTATTTTAAGAGATTTCAAGAGATGATATACCAGGTCCGTTAAACAAGTCTAGTGTGCTATACTAATAAACGACAATACAGCTGATGCCTGCAAGCCTTAAAAACATTGAAAATTCTGACCCCAGAATGCATGCTGCAGATTTTGGAGGGGAAATGCTTAACCAGATCCACAATATCCTCTTCCACCTTTTTTTAAAAATCTATTCTCAGTCATTTAGATGTCTAGAATCAGATTACAGACCACAAAGGTAAAGAACCAGAATGTCAGTATTGTGTTCAGTCAAATAAAAAATTGTATCTACTTTACTTCATTACCAGCCTTTGGGAGCAGGTGACAGATGGTGCCTTGGCAACCACTAACACTAACCATAAAGCAATGCAAGCAATTACAAACCCCCATCATGGGACTAAGTGATAGCAAAATGCTGAGTCAGGACCAAAAAATCTAAAACTGTGGCAACATGAATACTATTTAAAAGGTTCTTGCTGACATTAAAATGGAATTAAGCACAAGGACAAAAGGCCAGATTCTGCTATACAGTGTGTGCCATGTTGGGCACCAGCAAAAGTCTGCTCAACAAAAAACCTCCACCTAGACCAGCACTCCTTGGGCTACGAGGAAAACACGAGAAACTCCTCTGCAGCATTTCCCCACGGGTTATTTAGCAGGGACGGCACTGCTTTGTGTGCAGGGAGCTGCATCTACACACCTGAAAGGGCTGTCAGTGCCCAAGGCCAGAACTCCAGCCTCCAAGAGATTCTTCACTTGGCACCCAACTCCTGGAACCTCCAACTGGTCTTGGCAGCTCCCCAGATTCCACCTGGGAGGTGGGAGGAAAGCCCAGGAGCAGCTCTGCAGGCTGCTGGGAGCACCCAGACACACACTTCTGCAGGACAGCAGTGTATGGGGTGAGCAAGGAGCTGACTATCTGTCACAACATGGGGTTCATGCAGGTCACTTTCAAGCTCAGTGTCCCACGTAAGATGCACTTTTGGCAAAATGGCAAGACGTGACAAATACTGAGCATCATTTGGGAAGTCAAATATAAATTGGAATAATTTACTGCTATTTCTCTAGATGAAAAGAAACCTAATGCTACCTGGTGATAGTATTCAGTTGCCAATTCAAATTTTAAATGCTGCCATAAAGAAAAATTATCAAATAGAGCAAATAATGAGGTTTCTCATCAGTGTTATCTATAGAAGACCATCATAATGTTCTGCAAGATGTCATTTGTGCAAATAGGCAATGAAGAAGCATTCTGAACCCCAAGTTACTGGTGTGCAATCATGTCACCACCAACAATAACAAACACAAGAGAAACCAGAAAAAGAGCAACTACAGCACATACACATATATCAAATAGAAAACACAAGACATGACTTTGATCACTGTTCCATCAGCACAAACCTCTCATTCTGTAGTGACATTTTTATAAGGCACCAAGTTGGATAGAAATAGGGAACACAGGGAAAAAACTAGAGAGAAAGCAATGCTGTTTAGAATCCCATTCTGACCTGAGCATCTAAGTCTGTTAAAATGTCAAGTTTCAATTCAACTTTGATGAAAGTCTTTTTGAAAAAGATGATTTAAAAGGCAGAGAGAACACATACATATTTCTGTCTGTAGGAGTGATTTGATTCCTACCACAACCCACTGACCAATACATTTCCATGGTATAACTCAGAGCTGCCAGTATATGATTGAAAAGCCCTAAACTTCTACCCTGATTCTGCCAGTTCATGAAGGGTGAATAATGAAGACTTAAATGAAAATTTGAAAGAGCTTTCTGAAGAGTGAGCTCCCTTGCTTGAAGACATGCATTCACAAACTTAAAAAGGAGGGCAAATAGCAAACAACATGAAGAGGTGACAAACTGACAGTCAGCTTCATGAATTTAGGATGAATGATACCCAAACTGTCAGCTTCGCAGCTGCAATTTAAGCCAGAAGACAGACACTGCTACTAATAACTCATTTAAGAATAAACCTACTAAGCAGGCAATTTTTCAGTATTTTGCAAAACCTGATCATCCTCACTTATGACAGGAGTCAGCTACAAAGCTGCTATTAAGTGACCATCTGACAGTAGCAAACAGAAACAAACCAACAACAAAAAAAAGAACATGAGAAAATTAAGATGTGGTGCAAAATCTGCCAAATTTTGCTTCAGTGTAAGGCCTGCTGTCACTAAAAAAATATGTGAAACCTGCAAACTAGGAAAAGTAGAGCCACTCCACAGTATAGGAAGACATTGCCTTTGAAATGAGAGAAGAAAGCTGTGCAAAGGGATAAGGAACATAAACTATTTATCCAAGAAGTAAACACAACTGCTAGTCAACTTGAGATTAAAAAGAAATTTCCAAGAGAATCATCTTTTCCTTTGGGGTATATCTGGGTGGCTATTTTTGTAAATGAGGTCACAAAAGGGCATATTAAAAGTATAACCAAAAAATCCCCATGTGGAAGAGAAAGAAGAAGACATGAGAGCTTTGTGTTTACTAAATATGTTTTCATGCCAATGCTTTATACTACGACAAGCTGCAAGGAAGGCTGGCAAAAGAGGGCACCTGAATCAAAACCACTGAAGAGCACAGGATCATTTTCAGTGAAATTTGCTGTTGTAAAGGCCACTAGTCCTGCTAAAAGTGAGTGTCTAAAATGCACAAAGACCCTGTTTCATTGAGGAAAAAAAAAAAAAAAATATATATATATATATATATATGCAGATCCAATCAGGAAGGAGTGCCACTGGGAACATCAGGAAGAATCTTACTACTACTGCATTTTATTAGTTTTGAAAGAAGACTGGAAGAATGGAAGGGGAGAAAACACATTTTGAAGCACATAAGAACAAGGAGAGGAGAAAGCATAAGGTTTTAATTTGGTTTCATCTAGGAGCCTCTGATGCCCATGAGAATTTTGATACACAAGGCTTAGCTAGAACCCAGTGAAAAGCATGGTGCTTTTGAAAGATACCAAAGTGTGCTGACTGGAAGGACAGATCTCATTGCTATGCTAAGCTAGAGGACAACAAATGCTCCTTAATTCAGTGGTATTTAAAGCAATCTAAATTCATTAGAGCCAGCAGCAGACAAAGTACAAATCACTTGAGTGCACTACTGTTTTCTCTCTGCCTTTCACTAACAGAAATAGTTTTCTTTGTAAAAATCTGCTACTCATCTTCCTCAGAATTTCAGTCTTTAGATTTTTTAAAGCTATCCTTTGAACTAAAAAGTCACCTTTAATACTACAACAAGATGGAAGAACTCACAGGTTACAAGCACGATGCTTACTCAAAAAACCACTTTTCTCTAAGGATTTTCCAGTCCTTACTGACAGGCACTCCCAAGACCATAAAGCTCTGTGGCCTATGGATGACTTGTTACTAAGAAATCACATGCCGCACTGTTCTGCCACTAGCAGAAACGTATCCACCCCCACACCAGCCTAATGCTCTCCAGAAAGGGCACGGGACTCTGCTCTAAAGTGCTTGAGGAACTATAAATGAAAATGAACAAGTGTACACCCAGGGATTAAGCTTCAGGACATTTGAGCACCTTTCTGCTCAGTCCAGTTCTGTCCTTCTACCCAAGTACCTATTATGTACTGGGTCTTCTTGAAATCAGCAGTCTCCTTAGCTTCAACTTTTGCAAACTTTTTTTCTCTTAGTAAATTTATTTTTGCTTACTTTTTCAAAGCTTCGCTGCCCAGTCCAACCTGGTGGACTGAGCCACAGATTCTGGGGTGTTTCTGTTTCCTATTAAAGGCTTCTCTAGAATAGGAATTTGCCACATTTCTTGCTGAATTGGAAACTTACTGTTTTATTTACCCCTTTTATTTCTGTTGCCTTAAGCCCCTTCCCCAACAGCCACCATTAACAGCGCCATTAATCAGCGCCTACCTTTCCCATACAAGTTCTTCCCTGCCTTAACTCTGTCCTTCTTCTTGTCTAAACTTTTCCTTTACTGCCTGAAGAATAACTTCCACTTCCTCTCCTCCTTATCAACACGGACTCTGGTAATTCCCTCCTCTTTCCATGCGTAGTGCCAGAGGTTGCACAGCTCTCTACAACACTGCTAACAAACACTTCTCTACCAAAGCAAGCCAAAAATCCTTCTTCTGTAAGTCACATCACAAGTCCCAACAAAGTGAATGGGGATACTTGAGCAAAGCCAGCAGGATCTGTCCCTTTGTGTTGTTTTGCCATAGCAACATGAACCCAAGTTTCTAGGCCATCCAAGGCAGCCTTCACAGCCAAAGCTTTTTCACTTTTTGTTTGCTTGTTTTACGCATGGCAACCATTTCACTGATTTAACCGGTTTTTCTCCCACTTGTCCAGGTTGCTTCCCTATGTGAATGCAGTGAATGCATGCATGCCATGTGTAAGTAAAAAAAAGCAACCATTTGTAGTCAAGTACACCCATTCTCAAGTAAAAAAAACCCAACACAATAGTTAACTGTATGAGTAGTTCTATAAACTTAGGAATAGCACAGTTTTTGGAAGAGTTTATTTATAACCCTACTCCTATTTAATATGCATTTTTGAAGATACCTTTTTTTTTTGCTGACATTTATCATGTCAATTCCGCATGATTTGTGGACAGAGAGGTTGGAAAGCTGATTAACAGGATTAGAATTAATGTTCATGTGGAACTGAAAATTTTTACATATTTTTAAATGCCTATGTCCAAGGCATATACACAAAGTCCCACCATTCAGAACTCAAAATAGTAACTTATTCATAAACTATAACACAGATTTTGGTTTAGAAACAACAAAGTGGTTTCATTTTCAGGGAATATATGAATAGTAATAAAACTAAAAATCCTGACATATCAAAAGCCAGGGAAAAAGTAACTCTGATGTCCTGCAGTTCACATGCTGCTGTGCTTGTAATGGGACATTTCAACAAGTCACAGTTAAAGGCTATGGGAACTGGAAAAGTGCCAAAGGAAGATGTTTTATGCCATTTAGCAGTTGTGCCCCTCTATTCCATGTGATTTTTGTTTTAGTATTTTGTTTATTTATTTTCTTATTAATGTATTACAATGTCGCCTGCCAAATTACAGGAAGAAAAATAGACACAAATAAGTCCACTAAAAATGTGAAACCATTCCACCTATTTAGTAATAGTATACTGAGGTAGATTTTGTTACCTGGTACATATTTGGCCCACAGCTGGAATGAAGCCCCAGTTTGGATGAGAGCATCTAGTCTCAGCATCTTTTTATAACCCATTTTTCCTTCAGCTTCACAACTTTCTTTTTTTTTTTAATCACCTGATTTTATTTCTGTGAGTTGAGATGACAGCAGACACTGGAAGTTTCAGCTGAAGAATCATAGCACAATATAGCACAAAAGTAAGAGACAGTTTACAGAAACAGGACAAAAATCATTCTGTTGCCTGTTCCCAGGACTTCCCTTCCCCCAAACATGGGGAGGCATACAGCTGCATCTTCCTAGGCTGAGGGGCAAGGTTTTGCTTACCAAGTGTAAACAAGAGAATAGTCTCTTACAGGATCAGGATGTAGGAGGGTTTCAATAGGTGGAAGGGAAGGAAGTGCATTCGGGCATCTTTAAAGAGGAAGGAGTACACAAGACTTCCACAAGGAGTAGTCTGGAACAGATTGCTTTTTGACAACAGCAGAAATTCCTAGAGGTTACTGAACCTCTGCAGGAGGAAGCACAGATGGTACTGCGGACAGAGTTTAACAAGACCAACACCCTACACATAATCTGAGGACCAAATCAGAATTTTTTTACTTTATCGTAGAGCCCTCAGGCACTTCCTACATCAGGACATTTCTAAAGGGAGTGGAGAAAACAAGATGCTGGGATGCTGTACAGCTCTAATACTGTAATAGCTCAAGCAATCTGCAATCTAGCACCAGCTTCAGCCATGTATTTTCTGTGCAACTCCCAGGTAATCTGTTCTTTCACAAGCAAAAAAAGTCGTAACAGGACCTCACCTTGGCCACAGCAGCACCCCCTTAACAGCTGCCTAGAAAGACAATAGTACTTTAGGCATTTTGCTTCCAACTTCTAGTTAGAAGATGGATCTTACCAGGAAATACCAGCAGCACAATTATATACCATCTTCTTGATACACATTCAGGAAGCAGAAGGAAGAAAAAAAGCAGAGATTACTAGAAACACACATACCTAAAAGCATGGCAACCCAAGAAATATCAAATGTACATTTAAATAAAACTCAAATTCCCTATTAACCAGTAATATTTCACCACAACTAACAGGAACCAGGCTCATGTTTTTTAAATGGGACTTGCTGCTTCTGAAAAGTTTACCCTAAAACAAAAACAAAAGCACTAGAAATAGGAATCTTCAGGAGGAACAAGATCATCATAAATTGCATGAAAAAACATCTCTACAAACTCTTCTTCTCATAGTTAAATTTCTTTGGAGTAATTACTTATGTCTTTTATTGTTTCTAATTGGAAACAGAATAAGTTTCCTGGCACTGAACTATCTTACTCTTCACAAACACAGCAGCAGCCAACAATTTTACACAAATCTAATTTATCTTAAGTTTTACTTGGCTGAGTTTCTAATTGCACACCTAAACTAAACAGATAACAGCTCTAATGTACCTATCAAGACAGCTATAACCCTAGGGAAGGCATCTCTGTGGAATTGAAGCCACAGCAGGATGGAAAGTTACCAACAATTCAGCAAGGCTTCTTCCACTCAGGGTCAAAGATTTCAGCAAATTGCTGTCAATGAATGCTTGGAGCTGTTATTTTTTTCAAGACTGAACTGCAAAACCTTAGGACTGCATCTAGAAATATTCTACCTAGAACCTTCCTACCAGGAAAACAAACTAAGTCAGTGTCTGGTGGATTTAAAATCTTGAAATGACATCTACACCTTTAGAAAATTAGTTTTGAAACCATGACCTGTAAATACCTGAAACTGTCTGGGTTCATTGTGAGAAACCCACAAAAAATAATGATGAAAAGCAAGACTATAGCATTAAACATAAATTCACTGTATAAGGATACAATCCTCTTTGGGAAGCAAAAAACAAACACAAAAAAGGTAGTTAGTAAATAAGTGAACAGGACTGAAAATCAGCGCTTCCCATTACAGGGGAATTGGATGAGGTGATACAAACCAGCCCTTCTCACTGCCATGGGCCCTTAGATACTACAAGATGTAAATTAACAGGTTGAAATATTAATTACTAGGTATTTTAAAGTTAACTGCATGCATAATCAAACCCACATTTTGGAAAAAAGCCAAACGAAACACAACAAAAGAAGCATGTCTTTTGGTCTCTAGAATAAGGTAAAACTCTAAGAGGCAGGTAGATTAATAGATTATTTCTTCAGGTTGCTAAACAAGAATGCAAGATAAACACATTTACCAAAAGTTAACTGTTAGCCACTAAACTTTCAGCTGCACATCTCATAGGAAACTTCTCCCACACAAATAGGGAAGTCCTTAAAGTGACACACAGTTAGAAGAATGAGTCAAAAAGAGTTTCCCTTTGTGTAGGGGTGTCTACCCTTTCCCTGACTGTCTGTCAAATAACTGGTGTAATTCCATTTGTTGAGCAGAAAAACACATTCAGGTTGGAGCAAAATTTTTTCATACAAGTTTTTATTTATAAGCTCTTCACTGGGGATTTGTTTCAGTCAAGGTATGAATCACTAGAATGTTCCACTCAGAATGGAGATACACTCCCATAAAATCTTTACCATTCAGAATTTCCTTTGATCATTTTACGTTAAACATAAATGACAGCTGTAAAAATCTTTGGGCAAAGGTATAGGGAGAGGGAAAACCACAACAAATTCCTGTAGTCATATAAATAATCTGTGCATCTTATCTGCCAGAAGGAAATTGCTACACCTCATCACTGGAGTGAACCAAATCACCAGATCTACAAGTATTCAGAAACACTGGTCATGTTAAATGCTGGAGAGAGGAACTAATCTATCACAGAATACAAGCTGTACATACTGGAGGAGTGACTTGGTTCGTTAATGCAATAGCTTTACTACAAGAAAAGGCCCATCTTTTCAAATACTACAACAGCTGCTTCGTAAAGTAAAACAGAATTTTGTTTCATTATCAAAATCGCATATCACACGTGCAATAAAATACTACCATAGTTCTTAATCACACTGTGTCAAATGCAGCTACAGTGTAACAACTTACTTGTTAAATGTAAGACAAAAGAGGACATATCAGTCTTCAATCCACCTCCAGCTTCTTGGCAAAGAAATACATTAATTCAGCAGATTTATACTACACAGTAAGCTCACTGGATACTTTGGGATTTTTTTATTGTCCCTGACTCACACAATATAACTCATTGATTTCCAACAGAAAATACCTGTGCTTACAATGGAGAATCAGAGAATAAGTGAATTGCCATTATTCTTTAGAATCACTAACACCACCTTATGTATCACAGCCCCTATTGCCTTCTATGTAGAAAAACAACCTACATAGTAGCTCTATAATTAACCTGTTTCAGACCTAAGACCTCTAGATAAGCTGTTTTCCTGCAATCTAAACAGGTCTCTTGCAAGGTCACAACTGAAATTATTTAAAAGAGAGGCACTTTCCAGCTGACTCTCAGAACCTTACAACATCTTGCAACAGGAAAGAAAAAAAGAAAAAAATCTAAATTTGGCCAACTAGTGTACTGAAATTAGACAGGCTATTAAAGAGAAGTGCTAAATATAATGCAATTAAATTTGTTAATAATAAGCAGTTATAGCTAATTTTAATGCACGATTCACAAGATGAAGATGAAATTATTATTTTCACATTTTCCTCAAAAACACCATTCATTTCATTATGCATACTAGCAGACTTTCCTAGGCATAATTATTTGTAAGCAGTACAAATCAACAGTTATTACACTTAAAATGCAATATATGAAATGTTCTCTGCTGAACTTGACAAATATGAGTACTTAGATAATCAAGGTCATAAAGTAAGTTCTTAAAAAAAAAAAATCTATTTTGTGACATTTGAAATAAAAAAACATGGAATATAAACTGAAGCTTTAAAGTCCCTCTTTCAGTGATTTTCAGAGAGGTGTAAATCTCTTTCATTTTGGCTATGACAGGGTTAATTGTTGCTGTAATAGCACAAGAAATGCTGCTCTATTGGATGACTGCCAGCACATAAAAATGCGAATCCACAGTTATGGATAAAGCAATTCCAATTGCACTACTTTTTGCTAGTACATTTTTATGGCAAAACATGCTTCTATTCATGAAGTGGCTAGAAACTAGCATGCCACTTTTAATCACCACAAATATTACTGCTATAGAAGTAATGCCTATTTATAATACACAAATATTTTGTGGAACTAGATCAAAAGCAATGTGACTGCAAAGACATTTGCAATCTGTATCCCAGAGAGTATTTTCTGAGATTCACATAAATGGCCCAAGACTTGGTATTTCATGTCTTAAATGTTAACAGAATATTACTGGAGGTATCAAAGAAAGGCACTGTAAGACAAAGTAGGCAAAGACTTACTGCTATTTTCAAATCCCATTAAAACAGAAATTTCTCTTTGGCTTTACAAATTACGCATTTCAGCATCTCAGAGAACCACCTGGAGAGAAAGTATGGGGATTCCATGAAAACAACAGAAGAGGGAGATTGCCAATGGAATTGAACATACACCCTTTTGTACCTTCAGTAGCAGGCAACATCACATAATGCTCTTAGAGAACAGTGCATGGCCATTGAAATATGCATATACTTCTTATACATTTATATGTATTTTATACCTCACTATGCAGTCAGTGCCATTCTAGAACCAGAGCTTGCATATCCTGCTTTAAACCTGACCTAGCACTGTTAATTTCAGATGAACTTTACAGTGCCTCTACTTTCTCTAACACCTAATGCTAGTGGAATATACAATTGTTATCACTCACGAGCAGCAAACTGGCTACTCTGCAGCAAATGTTCCTTGGCACGTTTTTATCCCACCATTAGTGAAAGGTGGCTTAACCCCAAGTAGAAGCAAGATTCTCACATTTACTGTGGGTAAGAGCCTGTTCCCCAGCTCTGACTGGGGAATAGCTGACACACTGCTAATTCACATTCTTCGCTTTGCATTCAGCCATCTGTTTGTACATCCACACCTTCAGTATTTGCCATTTAGCTGCACCAGACTTCACAGACCAGAAAGCAATATGGACTGGTGCAAGCCATCCACATAACCTTCCTTGGCAACAGTCTTTACATCCAGTACTCCTGGTACAAGGGACTTCATCATTATGCCAATACGAATCAAAAAGGAAAACCTTCATTGATCTGCACTGGGACTGTCAGTTGACCTCTACAATAATAAGCTAGTAAGTACTTCTTAAAACCTAAGAGAATTTCTAAAAATATTTTCTCTTATGGAAATCCTAAATACTAGAAATAGTTTCTTGTGAGAATACAACTGCTTTACAAGTCAACTTGAGCTCTCAAGATATCTTTATATCATAAATGTGATATAGTAAGAGCTCCACTGTGAAAATATTTTGTCTAGTTAAATATCTGAAACTTTGCAGGATTGCTCAAAATATCATTTCTTAGGTTTAATTCACTTCAAATATCTTCAAAGAGAAATTTCAGTCAAATAAACCTCTAATGTTTTTGCAAGTCAGTAATGGCTAATATGACAAAAAATTCCATTCAGACGAATGGGAGATATGCCTGCTAGAGGAAATTTATAAACAAGAATTTAAAAATAATGTGTTTATTTCAATGTAAGTGGGTGTTCCAAGTAAATTGATATTCACATTCTAAAGAAATAGTATCAAAAGTATAAGCCCAAAGTTTTAATAAATTACAACTATGGTAGGAAGAGAGACTTTATAGACAGAAAGTTTTGTGTTCCCCCTGCTGGTTTAGCAATTGGCTTCAAAACACTGTTCCTGAGGCAGGCATCAAGATGCTGGGGTACGGAAAGATGTTTTGCATGGCAGGAACAAAAATTGAAGCTTACTTTTTAAAAGAATCCACATCCTTGATGGATATCATTTACACACTTTGACTAGATGAGGCTCTGGACACACAAAATGTGCATCAAAATCAACAATGTAACAAGATCTCCCCAGGGACAAAAAGCGTGCCATGAGAGAAAAATTTGAAGCGTCACTTTAAGATTAAAAAGGCTGGACTGAGCAAACAATTGGGGGAAGCAAGTTTCAGAGTAAAGGACTCTTCACTGAAGGAAGCCAAAGACCTGCCCCCCCTCCAACACACGTCCCTCCCTTCCTCCCCCAGCCAAGCACCAGCTGCAGCAGTTGGTGTCGGCCCAGATCTGCACTCAAAGAGCAACTCCTCCTCAGCTGCAACTCAAGCCCTGTAAACTTTCATGGGTTAAACTGGAGCTCTTCAAATGAATAAACATCTTCTATTAACATTTTACTAACAGTCTTGTTGGGAATACTTTGACAGGACAGCTGTGCAGTGCTAATTAAAACCCAGCTACCAACTCATGCTGTGCCTGGCATTTGTAGAAAAAAAGTATGGACTGTAAGGCAAATAAAGTAATCTTCATAAGTAGCAATAAACAAATAGATTTTGTCTTGGGAAGGCATTTCATTTACACATGTAAAGTCTTTCACATATGAAACTACAATAGTATCAGTCCTCTGGGTCACCATGAGACAAACCTCATTGATGAACAATTAATGAGCAGGCAGCTCTCTCACTTTGGGTTTTCTTCCCAGTGGGGGTCTAATACCAGCTGCTTTGACCTCACCAAACAAAAAAGAGATAAAAGCTTAGATCGGTATAAATGCAGACCCAACCAGAAAAACTTTTTCTTAGAACAAAATCATGGCACTTGATTGTCCAAGTGTCTCTCTAATAAGTTACAAACACTGTCAGAAAGTCTCTGTAAAAAAAATGAACTGTGCTGATGATCATACATTTGAGAATACTAAATTATAGCAAATAAATTTTAAAAGCTACAGCTTAACAGAACTGAGATAAGTAGATTTACATCTGGTTACATCCACAGCAAGTGGGAAAGGCCTAACTGCACACGCACACTATGCCTGAAGTAAGTCCTTTTTTTTTTGAAAGGGACAAGAAGTATCACCTCCCGTGCTGTTTGACACCAATGACAATGACTTTGGAATTACAAGTGCACCTGAAACTGGGGAAAGCTCGTATTTTAAAAGTTACTTAATTCACATCTAGCTTTGAAGGCACATTCTTGTTATTGCTAGGAGAGATGTACTCAGAAGCCTGCAGTGACTTGACTCCAGTGCATCCCCTGCAAAATATGCAACAGTAACTCCCACATGTCAACAACTCCTCAGTGAAATAGCAATGAAGGGACATTACAACTGACCTTTATATTATTCTCACACTAAACTCACACTCTGCTCGTACATTGCTGAGTTCTCACCTGATCTCATGAAGGGTACGAAGACAGACACACACGCACGCACGCACAGCAGTGCGAGCATCTGCAAAGGGTTTCGCTCGGTGCCCGTAACTCGCCCAGCACGTACCAACCAGCCGGACACCGGGACTACGCTGGGACACCTGTGGCTCTCCCCCGCCAGACGCCCACCTCTCGGCTCACCCCTCAATTCCCACAGGGAGCCCGCAGCTCGCACGGTCCGAGGGGCGACCCCGCTGCGGGCGCTGCTCACGGCACGCGCGCGGACACTGACCGCCCCGGCAGCTCCCGCACCCGGCGGAGGCCCCCGGGACCCTCCCGCTCAGCCCGCGCACGGTGACACCTCGAGCGGCGCACACCCCGTGCCCGCCCCAGCGGACGGCGCATCCCTGCGGGGCGCCCGGCCCGGAACGCCGCTGTCGGGGCGGGGGTCGCGGCCGCCGCACCTACCTGGCGGCAGGTCTGTCCGCGCCGCGTCCCGCGGGGCAGGCGCGCAGCAGCGCGGCTACGCCATGGGCACCGCCGGCCGGGCCGGGCCGGGACAAGAACGCAGCCCTCACCAAGGCCGCCCAGCGCCGGCCACTGCTGCCCGGCCCGCGGTACGCGGAGGAGGAGGCGAGGAGGCGGAGGCGAAGGAGGCGCGTGTGCGCCCGCCCGGCCCCCGGCCCGGCAGTAACCCCGTGGCGCGCGGGGCGGGGCGGGGCGGGGCGGGGCGGGGCGGGGCGGGCGGGCGCGGGCGGTGCCGCCATTGGGCGCGGGGCGGAGACGGCGCCGTGACGGCCGCGCCCGCCGCCAGCGCCACCACCCCTCGCGCCCGCGTGCAGCCAGCGCGCACCGCGGCCCCCGCCTCTCCCGTCCCGTCCCGCACCTGAGCCCCGCCCGCCCTGCCGGGAACCGTGGGGAGGGTCCCGTGGGGAGGGTCCCGGGGTTGCACAGGGCCCAGCTGTGCTGGCAGCCATCGGCTCGAAAACGCCCGCGCAGCCGGGGAGAGGGGCATAGCGGCGATAGACCCCGCTCACGGCAGCGGGAGCCGACAACGGCTTTAAGCTACCGGCCTCGAAACCGCGTGAGGCCGCCGGGCACCGCGTCCGTAACGGAGCCTGGGCTGCGCTCGACACCGGGCCCAGTGTGAGCGGCGGTGTGACGGTGCAGGCCGTGCCCTGTGCACCGAGGTACGTCCCTGCAGCCCCCGGGTGGGCCCAGCTCCCACCGGCGACTGGCGCGGAGCGCGGCCCCGGCCGCCCCCTCAGTGCTGCCACCCCAGCCAAGGGCCGCCAAAAGCCCACGTAAGAACGAGTTTTGGCCAACACCACAGAGCTGACATCGTTTACACCAGAGCAAATTAATCCAGATCACTCGAGGTTCATTACGTTAGTAAGTAACAGAAAGTGCTGTTCAGTGTAGAACGTTTAAAGTTGTCAAACCCCCAACTTTAAGACTATTGAGTTGTGGGGCAAACTGTCATTAAGGGAGCTACACCACGGATAAGGCCTTTCCATCCATAGCCCAGTTCAATCATAACTGTATCCTTCCACAGTATGAACAGAGTTTCTGACACAGTCCTGCAAGACTGCAAGATCAGGTGTGTGCTGCTCTCAGAAGCTGTATGTCCTCTAAAGGTCATGGTAAAGAAAGCAGTACTAGAACTTGGCAAACATTAATACAGTAAAACTCCCATCACAAAATTTAGCCCTAGTCCTATTATAATCCAAATAAGCAATTGTTCTTGTATAGGCATGGAGACCATGTGGAGATAAAGAGAAGTAGAGAGAAGTTTCAGGACGTTTCAGCAAAATTTTACTAGTTCAGTTGGTTTTCTCACTGGGATTAGGGGTGAGTTGATATTTCATAATGCTGTTTGACTTCCAGCCCTTTGCCTTGAGTCACGAAGGCCAAGTTCTTTCATCTACCCAAGAGGCATGTTATGAGAGTTCAGACACAATTTAGCCACTCTTGAAATGCCAATTTGCAACCTAGAATAATCCATTGCCATTTGGCTCTGACCTGCACATGTTTGGACAAGCCTTACTCACAGTTCTGCTGCATGTACCACACATCAGTCAATGGCTGGGTCCCCCAAAGACTAGTCCTCAAAATTTCTACATTATCTGTATATGAGAGCTTTAGCAAGTAAATCAAAGTAAACCAAATAACAAGCATTTAGTCTACATTAAATATTTCAGCAAACAGCCTTACAAAACCTGGAGAAAAACCTGCAGAAACAAGTAAAATACAAGTTCAGGCTGCTTGTTGGCAGCCTAAGCTCGCTTTCAGAATTTTTTATTTATTTTTAGTGTTTGAAAAGTTGTGCATGTTGGAGCATGACATACCTCCTCTCTTATCACTCTCATATGTAGGATGCAAAATCTTTGCAAGAGGGATGCGGAGGTGGAGGAAGTCCCTTGAACAAAGAAAAAAACTAATATTCTACAGCAACATATGTATTTCAAGGCATATTGTGTGTCTACTGTATTTCTGCTAGCTAAAACTCCAGACCACTGATTAAAATTGTGATTAAAACTTAAGCAAACACATTGTTTTTATTTTAATTACCCATTTAGGTCCCAATCCTGCAAAGATTAAATCAAACAGATTAGATTCACTCAAATAAGCAGCCATGAGAGCTGTTCAAGTGTGTGACATCAAAGGTGTATGCACCTTTGTAAAATCAAATTATTTGCAAATAGGTCTAGCCCTAGACAAATTATTATCACCATTTTTAGTGATGTTGGTAAGAACTGATTCTTGTCCATGGAGCCAATTCTGTTGGGTACTCAGCATCTTTGACCAAAGTCTAGGATTTACACCACTTGTCCTGGTGTCTGAAAAAGGTCAAGACTTTCTAAGAAGCAAAGAACACTGATTTTTAGTTATAAACTAATGTGTAACTCAGTTGATGTACATGAAGTTCAAAGACTGAAGCCATGACAAATTGCCACATTAGAGTACAATTCGGCACATGGGTTGGCTCACCCAGGAACATGATGATACACAGTTGGCTTTGGCATCTCTTTTATTTTTACATTTTGTGACAGAATAAACAGAAAACACATAATTTCTTCTTTAAACCATGGAAAATTCCTGTACTCTTAACTATAGTGTTCAGTCTTTGCAGCTGAGGAACACAATTACATACATAATTTACATTTTACTTACTTTTTAAGTACTTACTGATCTAGTGATTAACTTCAGCCCAGGGCAGGATTATTTCACTGAGCAGGCATTGGCCCAATCCAGCAACGTAAAGTATTATCCTCACTAAGATGTATGAAAGCTGTGACAGTTCACTTTTGCAGGAGGTTTAGAGGTTTTCACAGTGGTACGGAATTAACCCTAAGTAAACGTAAAATCTTTAAAAATATGCGCTGTTAAAACTATTAACATCACAGTTTTAATTTTTTTCCTCTTTTCCCACAAAATTCAGTAGGGATACTCCTGTGGATAACAACTACCCATTTACTGCTCTCAAAAAATTCTAGACTAGCTTCAGTTACTAATTTCATGTTATGGTCATAAAGCCCTAACCTGCACTGAGAAGCCAGCTGAGTTGAGCTCACCCAAGCCAGGAGCAGTATTTATCTGTTAAGATGGTATCCAACCTGAACTAATTAATCCTTCCCAGGGAAAGGGGTTATTAATTTGTATACCATTCTATATTCACAGAATCATAGAATGGGTTGGAAAGGAGAATTAGGATTCACTTCTTCTCAAAACTTTAGCACTAAACCCATCATTGCCTGGGTTATTTCCACAGTTTTAAGAAACACAGAATCCTCTCTGCCTTCTGTAGTGACGTTAGACTGGGGCCTTGGGACTAAACGTGGAGCTGGGGACTGTGTCCTGTCATTGATGGGTACTGAATATACTGCCTGCTAATTAACAGATTCTTATGATGAATCCACTGCCATGAGTACAAGTGCACTTTAAATAATTGCTGCAAGATGTAGGCATCTGATGATCACTTACCTATTTATAGCACTATTTAAACATACTTCACCCACCAAAAGAAATGAAGGGTACAATAGCTCTACAGAATGTTTATTCCCAAATTGACTTAGAAATGTAATTGAAGACACAGATTTCCATAAATGAGCAACTTGGTATGAAAATGTTTTCTTGTCATAAAGTATTTTAAGATCACAGAAATTATTTTCAGACACTAGTAAGGACTAATTCTCACAAAACTCTCATACTTTATACAGTGTCTAGAATCTTTTCAAGGCTAAAAGATTGTCCCAACCAATGAAGCATTAGGAAAAAAAAAAAAAGCTACGGAGGACCACACTGTCCTAAGAACTGTTCCTGTTTGCTTTTAAATTTTTGGATCATGTTTTACATTAAGCCAATACAGGTTCTGTAACACTGGATCCAGGAAACAGGCCAGCAGCCATGCTCTTGAAATGCCAAAGAACCATTGGTAGTTTTCAAAATCCAGAAAAGAGTAAGCATGCTAAACCACTAAATTTCAAAAACCAAATGGATGAATAGGCATCCCAAAGGGATATCTTGTATGTGAGATGGGTTTGGAACTGGGATCAAGCACAGGCAGTATGTTCAGATGAGTGCAGTCATTGCCCAGCACATCCATTCTGTCCCTCTCTGAGGTAAAATGTTATTATGTAAAATTAGCTTTGTGTTTTAAGCTGATTTATTGTGCTGCTGAAAGCAAGGAAAGGAAAGGTCTAAAAGTATTGACCATAGGTTGCTGACTAGATATGGGTTGTTATGCTGCAGTAACTCCATTGTTTTAGTCATATGACTCTACCCAACAACCTTTAACATGAAGGTTCAGTTAATATAATTAAGCCATTAAAAGCTTCTTAGGAAATAACTCATTAATACAAACTAATGAGGTAAAATTCTTCATTCCTTACTAAATGATCCTGCATTCCTTGAACACCTAAAACTTTTGCTAAAGGTAAGTAAATGTTAGCGTTGAACTGTTAGGCTTGTCTACACTTGAAAGTTACTTTGGATTAAGGCAGGGAGTGAATTTCAAGTGCAGCAACAAATCTAGAATAATTCCAAGCATGGACAAGTCATGTATAGTGCAATCCTGGAAGATACCATGGGTTTCAAACTCAAATCTGAGGCTACATATCCAATTCAAATAACACATTTTTACAGATTTCAGATTTTAAAAAGGAAGGAAAAAGATCAAAACCCTCCAGCATGACTAACCAACTCCTTTGTGCCTCCTGTTCTCCCCTGCCTGCCTTACACAGGCTCCTCTATACCCAGCACTCTTCTACTGACTCTGATATGCCCCTTACCCTCCTTCCAACATTTTTCTGATAAGATTTTTATAGGCCCTCAACCTACCAAATGCAAACACAGCAGACCAGAAGAGGGAGGAAAGAAAGAGATTATATGAGAGAAGGAAAAAATCAACAAAAGATCAAACAAGAAAAATATGAAACTAACATACCTTCACTGCTCAATCACTTCCTTCTGGCTGGATCCCATTCCTCATATTGTATGTTGTCTGTTTAAAGCTCAATGCAAAGTCTAATCAAATAGGCAAAAGTCAGTAGATTACTTTAAACTGTTCAGTTCCAGACAATTCTCTTTATTTTCTATCATAACTCACCTAGAACTTAGTTACATAAAAATTATTAAATAACGTATACTTTCAGATTCAAGCTCATATATTAAGTAACTGATATTCACCCTGTAATACCTAAAATATGGAACTATACATATGGCTAAAACTACATGTGTAGTTTGCAGGATTGGGTCCCAAACTGCTGTATTCTGTTTTGAAGTTCATATTGCATGCTTGGGGTTTCAAGACTGTATTATGGGTGAAATTCTTTTTAGCCAATATGAAAGTATCACAGGCTAAAATCTTTTCATGTCTACAATTTCCTAATTACTTTATTATTTTTTATCTACATAATTCCACAGGGTGCCAAATATTTTACTGAAAAACATCAAGACAAAGCTGCTGCATAGAGAGCTAACAACTTCAATTAGCAAAGGTAAGTGAATGAAAGGGATGCAAGGCAGTGTAATTGTGCATTGAAGTTTGACACACTGTATTAATTATTTCTCTTGGACATTTTCTTTTAGCCTTTTTGATCTGTTTTTCTCTTTTTCTTCCTTTCCCAACTGATTTAATTGCAAGGACATGATAAAATGGGTCATGATAAAGAAATTAAAGGAGATTTAAGTACAGCCTGCCTCACAGATGAAGCAGAGCTAAAAATCAAGCTGATAGATAAACAGTCATTATCTTTCATAAAGTAAATTTTATCCAGCACAGTAAAAATGCCTGAAATAAGACTCTTTTAGCTATATTTCTGTCACATAATGAATAGGTTGGCTAGATGGTCAGAATCTAGCTATACATACCAATGAAATTTCATGTCAAGTAAACAATCAAACCTAAAAGACCCCAGAAAAAAAACCCCACCAAACCAAAAAAACGGAAGTGGCAAGTCCTTATTTTAGTAAATAAATCTACTGTTTTATTATCAGTCTGCAAAGTGGTTTGAGGATGAGGAGGTTGTGAGATATTTATAAGGTGATGCCGTGTGATATTTTTGAAGTCCAATATAGGTCATCACATTTTAAAGCAAAGCCATAAAGTGAGCCTCTCTTCAGTATACAGTGTGTTTCCAAACATGCTCCCCACAAGAAAAAGTCACCCGTTTAAACCTATTAGCTGTATAAACTTAAATGCCAACCTGTGGCAAAATTCTGGGATTTGGGAATTACCAAGTAATGTATTGCTTATGCTCCAAATTATTTCTTTAATTATTTAAACTCCAAAAGTTCGAGGAAGGAACTCTGCACTGCTGCTCGGTGCTCGGGTTTAGCACTGCTCCTGGAGAACACACCTTTACTTTTCTTTTGCAATGGAAATTACCAATACTACTGCAAAACATTCGTAAAAGGGCTTAATTTTATACTTTCCTATGGGACTTAAAGTTTAGATCCAGCTGGAATTATGAATCAACATAAAAGTTTTTCCTTCACATATACAGTGCAGCATTAACTATTTCAGAGAACATATTCTTTTGTCTTTGTATATATGAGAATTTGAGGTTTTTTGCAAGTATTGGATCTGATTTTTATCCCTCCAAGTGCTGTGCAATACACGACATTCCTTATTTTGCTTTAGACTGCTACTGATTAATGCCTTATGTTGGATATTTGTTTGTTTTTCCCACGTTATTTCATCATCCTTGGAATTACAATAACACGTGCCAGGGAATGTGACCTATCAGTCTTAACTGTCCTTCATTGAGTCTGGATGGGGATGTAAGACAACTACATACATATAATATATGAAGGGTTTACACTTTTATCTGACACATCATTTGCTGCTGGAAGGCTTTCATGTCATACATTGATTCATAAAGTATCAATTATTTAGTGTAGATGCATGAATGCTATAAAAATCCAGTCTTTGTTGCCATTTACATGTTAAAAAAGCCAAATGTGAGTTTCTTTTTCTTCAAATATGCACAAAAGATAGGAGAGATCTTGAGTAATGAGACAGAGGAGGAAAAAACAACCCAGTTTTCCATCTACTCCTTTACCAAACCTTGAGGGAAAAGATTAGTCTTTCCACTTCTTGGGTCTCTTGATTGCACTAGTGAGAATAGGGTTTGTGGAGAAAGACAATCTTTCAACATAAAAATCAACACAAATAACTTGAAAGCAGCTGACCAACACCACTAATCACAGCCCAAATCTGAAGACAAAAAATGTGAAATACCAGTTCATAAGCATTCCAAAGTATATTCAGCTATCTGTATCTTCATTAATATTCCTCTCTATGGGCCCAAACACAAGCCTTAGTAATTTTCACATTTGCTTCTTGTAAGCCACCACGATTCCCTCCCTTGCACAACTTAACAAGAATTTTACTTATTTCTCAATTATTCCTTCCACAGAGCTGGCAATGTCAAATATGAAGGCGATAATGAGCTGAAGGACATCAGCAAACTAAGTACGTCAGAGCCAGTACCCCCACTGTTACCAAGTGAAAATTGCTTAAAAGCAGGGACAGTCTAGGCCCTGTTACATCACAGGGCCAAGAACTTTTTGCACAAAACAGGTTGCTTACAGTTGCCACATGTGATCTATGTATCTGTTGAACCATCTGTAGTTTAGCAGACAGGCAACAGAATTGCACACTCAATGCTGTTGAAAACCACGGACAAAAAGAAATAATCAAAGGCAAGTTATGCCTTTAGCAGAGATTATAAATACACGTATCCAGTAAATTTGCTGTCCAGGCCTTTCAAATTTTGCTGTTGCCTGAGGGATTAATTTTATCTTAAGGGTTGGGAGTTTCATTTGCACTTAATTTTTTTTTTTTTTTTTAAGATCTTTACAGGCTGGCATGGTAGGTGGCCACCACAGGAATACAGATCTGCAGGAGGTTTCAAAACTTATGCTGAAAACCTCATGTTTTTATGAATTAGCCAAAATGTACCTAAGAGTCTTCTACTTCTATAGGGTGTAAGAGACCAAAAGTCTGAAGAAAGAAACACTATATACTTGCATTTTCTTGTTGATACTTCATTTGTTTAATTCAATTGCTCTTGAGGAGAAAAAAAGAAAAAAATCTACAAATCATTTCTACACAATGTGCTCCTTTTAGTACATGGAAGGAAAACTTTGCCTACCCTAGAAAATATACTGATCTATAGAAGTACACAGAGACAGATAGAAAAATCTATAAACCAGGGAGCACTTTCTTATCTCACAGATAAAGAACAAATTTTTTCAGATTACTTGGCTATCTAGATATTTAGATGTCAAGATATTTAGATATCATGAGGCAGCAGAAGCAGAATAGTTAACTACATTGAAAACTGTTCCTAATGTGCAAACCACAAAACTAGCACTATGAGGGTGAGAAAGGCCTCATGCTAAAGAACATTGGCTGGCCTCCATCTGTCTCATCCTGTTTCTCCCATGAAATAGACCAACCACTTTGTTAATGAACAGTAATTAATTCCAGAAGGAATAGGAGATGTAAGAGCAGATTCCCATAATCTTTTTTTTTTTTAAAAAAAGCAAGATGTGTTAATGATCAGGCTGTGGGTATCTCTCCATTAACAACTAGCCAGGTACAATAGGAAGTGGTCTATAGAACAAAACCATATGTGTTGAGAGTCTGGTATCTACACTAGACACAGCTTATGGGAAGTTATTTCCAACCAGTTCCAGTGTGGACTGCATGTTCATTAGTTGCTGGAGCATGCTAGGTCCTGGGTCACAGTTTAATTTTACTCAGGAGGTAATCCCCTTTGTGTACTCTGACACTGTAAACCACCTTGAAAACCAAAGCTCCACATGTGGGAATTACTAGGAGGTTCACTTCCAAAGCCTGCTCCTGGTGCAACCTAAAATGCTGTGGAGGCATATCCCAAATACCTCACAGGACACAATTTTACTTTAATTCTCTTCAGGGATACACATGGGCAAGAGAAACTGACAGATAAGATACTGCAGAGCACTGACAGCACCAGCACTTGCTTCCTGCCAAATACATGCATATGATACTATTCCAAGATGTTCACATTCAAAGGGAATGGAAGTTCACAAAACATTTTTAGATCTTTGCTTCTAAGTGTTGAAACCCATGCTAATGCAGAGAAATAGCTTTCATGTACTGCTCTGCCCTTCTTCATTCCTATTTTGACTCTGTGTTGTGTCCAGGATTTGTACTGGCCCTTTTCTAGGGAGAACTGCACTGACTGTCCATGAAGGGATTGTAGAATCCTTCTCCCCAGTCCTCTTTCTCCTCTCAAACAAAACACAAATTACTCTTCCATTAGCCTTGGAACCTTACATATCCATACTTGTATGTGTGAGGCAAATACACCAGAGGAGATACTGTGTTGTGCTGACCTATATTTCGTAAATGGTTTTACTTCTTCAAGGTAAAAATATTCAACCACAGTTCTATTTCATTGTATGGGATGGAGCTCAGATCCCTGAAGAGAAAACCACTGAATTCCTTGGTTCAAAAGGTTTAATGTTAGAAATTTAAAAGGTAACAAATTCTCTTAGGTGCACAAAGGGTTACGAAAGTAATTTCTTAACAGTTGCACAATAAATCTCACATACATTAATGATAAAACAGCCTTATTTACCATAGGTTGAGAAAATTGTTTTTTACCAAAACGAAGAGTGATTTTTCAGATACAAAGTATTTCTTTTACCTTTTATGTTAAAAAGTACAATGGCAACAAATGAAACCATTCATCCAGCAGAGAGGCAGTTAGCATCTGTTAGGTCAAGTTAGCAAAAGACAGATAAAACATCTGACTGGGCTGCTGTCTTTTCTAATTACAAGACATGCAGTTAATGTTTGAGAGTAAATCCTATCCTAAGCAGTAATACTGAGGCCCATGTTGACTTTGCTTATTTGTTGAATTTCTGTGGGTAAAAAAAAGAGTCCAAGCCATTCAGCAGTTTAGTTGAATTTTCTTGTTCTGTGTGTAGTTTTTGAAATGCAGGCTTGTTGTATTACTCAAAACTTAGACCTTGGTAACTATCGGCATTTTATTAACAACACTATATGTACATTTTTTACTGTAACCATATACATCTCTCAGAGGGGCATAAGCTGGGGACCATTCATAGCTCATATTTGTTTTCCCCATGCAGCCCCACATGTGGTGAACAGCTGTAGAAGTTGTAAAATTGTCTTTACACATTGCGCATGCTGTTGAATATAATATACACACATATTATGTATGAAGCAAGTCCTGAAACAAAATAATGTACTAAATATTTCTATTTACTTATTCTGTAAATATTTGTCTTTATTTAAATAAAGACATGTTTTCTTTTAAATTCTTCCAATAAAATAATAGCACTTAATTATTCAGAATTGCAGGTTTACCAGCTCTTACCACAAGCAGCAAGCCTTTTAACCACGTCTGCTATGGCAAAGAATCAAATGCTGTCAAAAGTGAAACTGCAAAGCAACTGTTACTATGGTATTGTGATCAGCCTCACTGCAATAAAATACAGAAATGAAAATCTAAATTGTTACTTACATATACATTTTGCTCCAGGGTACTATAAGCAAAAATGAAAACAGCTGACAGTGAGTCACCCTTCTAGATAATAACTATTGCTAATATGAATCTGATGTGTTGAAGGGTGGGATGAAGCTCCAGAGACAAACACCCCCCTCGTTAATAATCTATACCAAATTGAAAGAAAGGTGGGGTGGTTTCCCCATCTCTAGTGAGAGCTTAGTTTTCTGAACACAGCTAAATCAATCCCCACAGAGCTATCTTATCTGCAAGGCTCATGAAAAATATCTGACAAGTAAATGGTTAGCATTTGGAATGGACCACACTGAGTGAAGTAACAGTTATTTCTTAAGAGATTTCCCATGGTCTATATTCCAAAACCCAACTACGAGGCCTTCACTCCCACACCCACCACAAATGATAATATTTGAATCCTGTGCTGTACTATTAATACACTCAGGGCCATTTTAAGCAGCAAAGTACATATAGCCAAGCACACTAAAAGGATAGCTTATTTCTTGGTTATTATTAAAAAAAAGAAAGCAGACCTGTTTAAATGAGGAACACTTCCCTCTGCTCCCATTCTCCATCTGCCAACAAATACAGATACTGCATGTGGGACATATCACATACCAGAAAGGAAAGTGTTATACAAGCCCACTGTTAAATTAGCTATGTAAATGTGAGCAATCTTTTTTTTCAGTTTGCCCCTTTTTCTGCTTTCTCACAGTTCTTGTAACATGTTCAAAAGAATAAGCATTATCTTGAAAATTATTATTATTATTTCAAAATTATTTACAATTTTTTATTATATTTTGATCAACTATATACTGTAGAAATGTGCTTTGATTTTAAAGTTAGCATGTATGAAAAGAGAAGCAATTGCCCATACGAATTGTCTGCCAAGTCTTTCACACTTATCTACTACATGTTTTCTGCATACACGAAATCTGGTCAGATTAAACTTAAAATTTTTTCTTGTCAATTTATTTTAAAAAAAAGCAAACATTAATTTAATCTTATTTGTGGATCTGAAAAAAGAGCTTACATTAGCTTGACAGCTAATTTGAGAAATTTTACAAAACATTTTCATTATAGTATCTAATTATAGTGCTCTCTCTTTTTCCTTAAAAAAAAAAAAAAAAACCAACCAAAAAACCAACAAACCCAACTTTCACAAAGTGGTTTTACTTTATTACTTTTAGTATTACCTTATGTTTGTTCTTCATGCCAGAACAGCACATGGATTATTGTGGTGCTCTGATTTAGGGTATCATCTTACCCATCTGTGCCAGTGAAGTTCTTAGGGAACTTCATCCATAATTCTTATCTTCATCAAGCCCCAGTTCAACCATTACTGATGTATGTACCAATCAATTAAAAAGTTGTTCCCCTCAGAGTTAATGAAATTGCTCGAGCGTGTAAGTTTTGTTGCCAAGAACCGTGATGAGATCATCTGCCTGGAGAGATGCAAGTTGGAACCCCTCACTATTTCGGTTTGCATGAATTCAGTTCTCCTAGTGGTACTAGCAAACAAACACTAGCCAAAGACCAAGACTCAAACAAAGATGAGACTCAGGCCAGAATAAGCAAAGAAAAAAATTCATACTATGTTGTAGGTTGCTGCCTTTCTTCCTTGTGGGATAGTGCATAACTCAGCCAAGGTTCTGATAGCTCTGCTTATTGGGAAAATTCACACATTGACACGAGTGCTTGAATCAGGCCACTTCAGATTAAAGAGCCTGTGACTTCTAGCATTTAGGCATATGTTCACCAGACAATATGCTCTACCAAAAGTTAGACTTTATTTCTCTTATCACAGTAATTGTCATGTGGCTAAGCCATTGTTGATACATAGGAGTAAGATTGGACTTCTACCATAAGGATTATCAAGGTACCTACTGTAAGAGATTCAGAACTATTTTCTTCAAACATACAGAGAATGGCTTTTCTTCCAGCAGAGATCTGGGAGAAGAGGAGGGGGAGTTGGAGAGATCCTTCAACCAGGAATGTAACTTCTAATAATCACTTACAGATGTCAGAGTAATGTTCTAGGATCTTCCTATGTGTCCAAAGCTCTTATTTGTAACATATGCAGAATGAAAGCCCCTTGCATAAGACTGTAAATAAGCTTCTCGACTGAACTAGTTGTGGCTCAGCCAACTTCAGCCCTTGGGACAGGGAGGTGCAAAGAGGGTAAAGAGGCCTAATTTAGTAGTAACACACTCAGGTTTTCTTATAATTTTGCCATTACTTTAGAGATGGGATGTCTTTAGCATTTAGATTCCAAATCACCACAAACTATAGGAAATGCAAGTAAAAAAGCAAGTAAAACCACACCCAGCATTACAGGAGAGAGATTTGAATTCAGACATGGAACACTAATGAGAAAAAAATGAGAGTTTTCACTTAAAACGTGAAATTCTCTACTGCTAAAAAGAGAATGAAAAAGCATCCAGGTTGGGTAGCTCATATTTGTTGAGGAGAGTTTAAGTGTACCCAGTTTCCACAGTAAATTGTAACATATAATTAAGCATATTTCAGCAGTAAATGTTAGAATGCCGAATACCTCGTTTATTGGAAAGCACTTCCAAGGCTTCAATTTCAGATAGTCTCATTCAAAGAAGCTGTTTCATAGAAATTATTTGTATAAATTAAAGTAACAGTTGATCTTCATGCTGGTTCTTAATTATCAGGCAAAACTCTTAATAATGTGTCTTTCATGTAAATGAGGGTCACACTGGAGCTGACGTATTTCCTTTACACATGAAAATAAATTGTTTACAGTGTCTATCATCATATGTACTTCAGGATCAGAGACAACTTGACTGCATCAATTAGATTTTCATTAGGATGCTAATCAGCATTTTTTCCAGCAAAAAGACACCAAAGTGTGTGCGGAAGCATCAGCTGTGTCTGGCACCCAGGTTTGCTGAAAGGGGAGCAAAACAGGAAAGAATAGCACACCTGGAGTCACCTAGACTCCTGTGTTGGAGGTCAGTAGAAGAAGGCCCAGTACTTCCTTTCCCCAGCCCTAAGCAGCCAGAGGGGTACCAGGCAGTGCCCTGCCCCTGCAGATGGACATGGGTTTCCTGGCAGGAGCAGTAGGAGCTCCAGCCCCTCACCAGTGCCATGGGAACCAGCAGCACTGCTGGGCTGACCAACTCGAGCTACATTGATGGCCCCAACACTGAAGTAGCAGCTTTTATCCCTTGGTGCTTCTATAAGCTAGTGAAGTGTAGGAGGTCGAGCTGGACTTTCCTTACATCATACAACCCAGGAAACACATGCAGATTCCCCCTAAAGCTAATAGGTGTCAGGGCACCACAAGGACCACATTCTACATCATGGGGAATTACTGCAGTCAGAGTGCATTGCTGTGCTGGATCAGGCCCATGGTTCAACTGGCCACAGCTGCTTCACAAAATTTCAAAGTGTTTGCAAGAGGTATTTAGGTCATACCTGCCTCAGGTAAAGATTCTCCTAGACCCCACAAGTCAGTAGAGTGTTTTTATCTCTTCTCTAAAATACTTAATTCTTTACTTAACAGTATGTCACATCTGAGTAAGGATGAGTTTTAGTGTTTTAGTTTTGTTTTGCTGAGTTTTATTCATGGTCAACTCTTTTTCTAAATCCCAATAAACTCTAGATATCAAACCATATGTTGAAATAATAATTTCCCCAAAGACAATATGCATTGCATGAAAAACTTCCTTTCAATTTTGCAGGCAAAACATTTCAGTTTTGTGACTATCTTATTCACTGTGTTTTGTAAGATAAAGTGAACAGCCATTCCTTCTCTAACTTAGCAACATTTGCTATTACTTTTTAAAACCAGATGAGTTATGGCACGTCTTATTTATCTAAGGTATGTAATTATCTTATTTGAAGTTTTTCACCTCTCTCAATTTAAAAGCTTTTCTGCATTTTTATAATTTCTTTTGACCAAATTAATCTTGATGTAGTCTGCTGTAATTTTGGGCGAGAAAGACTTCGCAGCAGCAGGAGTCTTAGGAACATCTGTGACAGATACTCTGTCTTTTATGTTCCTGTTACATTCACAGTGCACAATGATGAGATGCAGGGAAAGCCCCTTGCGTGAGTGCACACAGGGAATTGAAGATGCCTTGCAAGCAGCAGCACTGGGCTTTCTGTATTCATAGATGTCAAACAGACAAATAACATCTCTATAATTTTACTTAGAGGCAAAACATTTTGCCCAGCAATAACAGAAGACAGTTTCTCTCTGTATTAACAAGAAGTAGCAATACAGAAAAGTGAAATGTTTCCAGCACTGAGGTAAATCATTTTAGGACATGTCCAATAGCCCTTGTTGGAAACCTTGTACAAATGAGGACTGGCATTTGCCAAAATTTTTCATCGGGAAGGAACACCAAAAGAATTGAAAGCTATTTGAAATAAATGGAAAAGTAAATGGTACGTTAAAATTTTTACAGAATATGTATTCAAAAGAACTTCAGCAACACAATTCAATTTAGGTTTCCCAAGAGCCTCAAAAAAAAAAAAGTATTGAACAGGCCTTTATTCATATTTCATGAACTATCAGAATTATTTATGTTCCTACATAATTTTGCAGAAACCTACAGCTAACTGAGCACCACCTGAGAAATTTACATGTTCTGTGTAAAATCATACAAGACAAGACAAGATTGCTTCAGGTGGTAAATTGTACTTTCGTCCTCAGATCATCACTACAGGACAATAATACCTGAACACAAACAGATTTTGCACAGAGAAACTAGTCTGAGATTCCTCTCAGTGTTTCATTTGTTTGGTAACAAACAACGAGCAGGTGCTTATTCTGCAAGAATAAGCTGTCACAACCCTCATATTTATAAACTGCTGCAGCTGTAATGAACCTCAATCCCAGCTCTGTTCATTGCATCCATCAACACTTCACACTTCTCAAAATTTACCACTAATGCATGTAGTACAAAGTGTTCATAGAATATTTTAAGTATCCTGTAAGACTCCACCTCAGCTCCTCAATCTAGCTATTCAACTACATATAAATAAATTTGTTCAAAAGTATTACTGTAGTTTACAATTATGCAGCTTTAAAATCAATGAGATGCAATATGAAACAGTAAATCAGATTTTTCACTTGTTCATATTTTCCTAGATCATAATTTCTAATAAAGTGAAAGAGGGGACCAGATAGAAACCTCAATTAATGTTAGCAATAAAAATACTTCTATTAAAAAAAAAATCTGTAATCACATAACCATTATACATATGGATCTGTCCATGTATTTTTTTTCATTCTAAGCAGTGAAATGTCTCAGTTATGTTAGGATTATGCAAACAGAAAGGAAGAGTATTTGCCACAATACAGAAGTAACTGCTGTCTCTGTTCTGTGGCAGCCATAGAAAAATCTCTGTGAAAATGCAAACAAACAAAAAAATTCTACCTCCTTTCCAACAATTATGTTGCAACTGCAATTCAACAAAATATGTTTTCAAAGGGAAGCAATTAATTTATTATTCTACACTAAACCTATTTGCACTGCCAGCCTGAGATTTTAACTTGACAGATACTGATAATTTTATTTCTGATTAATTTTTCATTTTAGATATAATTCTAAAATAAGTTTTATATTACTAAACTGACCTTCTTTTCCATTTCAGTAGTCCTCCTATGAGAAGAAACAGAACAGCAGGACCTGAAATAATGTAAGGTATCTGGTTAATTAAAAAAGGTTTCATAAAGCAAGTTTTACCATGTTTAATCTACCTGGGAGTTATTTCTTCTTTAGTGAAGAGAAAGATATAGTTCATAATTATTCCTTTTTAATTCTTGATTAGTGAAGTCAAGAACTGTGATGCCTCATGAGAGCTGTAAGAAATCCTAGGTTTGATCCAGCTCTTATTAACTTTAACAAAAGCTCCAGTTTTCCCTTGATATCTCCACTGTACTACAGGCAAACAATCCTTCTCATTTCTTTTCTTCTACCCTTTCAAAGATAATATATTTGTTTATAAGGAAGTAAAAAGCTATTTTCTGCTTAATATAGGAATATATTCTCAGTCATTTTTTGAGATTATTGATTTTAATGATTAAGTTAATTAATTGGATTAATCAAGTAGCTGAATAAATACAGAGCACTTACACCTTCCACAGAATTACAGGGGTTTAGATCTATTTTAGGAATAAACTCCTAACACATAACATTCTTTTACAATACAGCTGTAATTTCATCTGGCACTCACACAGCACAAAAATGTACAGAAACAGATGAAAATATACAAAGTAGCTGGATGCATTTTTTCCTCCAGTATGGACATTGTATTCACAATAATACACAAAATACAGTGGGATTTGTCCCCTGCATGCAATTTTCACAAATAGAGAATGCTAAAAGGTCACACTGTTAATGAGTCAAGTAATTTCTCTGCATTTAGAACATTCCAGTGCTGGATGGATACCATAGTGGATTTATGTTTGTAAGAATCACCTGGAAAAGGTATAGGAAGAAATGAAAATAAGTTGCACAGTTTTTGTTACTTGGAGGCAGAAAAGCTGTCCAGAACAATTTGCTCTTAATGGCTGTTTCAGCTCGAAAGAGGCCCTGAAGTGAAGAATAAACAAACTGTCACAGGAACAGAGAGTAAGTCTCTTAAGATCAGGGTTAAGGTTCATTGGTACAATTGCTCTGGGCAAAACATTACTGCATCTTGGACTAATCTTGGCATGCAGATAAATATAAAGGTACAGCACTAATGTACATACAATGCCTTTTCTGTAACCCCTGCACGTGCAACACAGCCAAATGCATAACGCGAAATACAGCATCTTGCGAAAATGAAATGGGAATTCTAGATATGTTTAAACAGAGGTTTAGAAATTCAGAAAGCTAGATAATAATAAACAAAAGTTAGATAAACAGGCTCTGTTGTCAGTCTTACACAAGTTGTATTACCCTTGTTTAAGCTAAAACTTACTCCAGCCAGCCATTTATCTCAAAAAACCCAGTTTTCCCACCTACTGCTTGCCCTCAGCTTTTTCTCCCCCCAAAAAGCCTCAACATTTTTTCTGTTTTAAAAGATTATTTTAACATACTTTGACCCTCCCATGGAGAAAACCAAATATGCATAGTGGAGTTTCATGGTGGAGGGGTAAGTACTCTACATAATTATTTAAGTACTACTGTATTATTGAAAAATCTCTCAGTTTTGCATTAGTAAAAAGAAAGGTCGTGCCAAAATCCCCTTCTCTTCTGTCTCATTATTTGTTTTCACTGAGTACCAGAGTCCTGAATCCTGCCACCTCTCCCTCCCAGAAACATGCCCCTCCATACACTCCCCTCCCCATTCCAGCTAAAGGCATTTCAGCCCTTGAAGTTAGGTCAGAAGCACTCAGAATGCATTCTCCACCTGAGCAGTCTGTTCTCCTTTGCCACCTTCAAAGTTCAAAGCCCCTGCAGAAATTGTTCAGCTTCAGGCAGTTGCCAAGAACATGCAGAAGTTGGGACTGTCCTAGCTGCAAGAGTGGGATGCAGCAAGGACCTTTCTCTCATTTCATCCCATGTGAGGTTCCTCATTCCCTTTCTACAGACTGTAGCTTTAATTATCACAACACCTCAACCCCTGGAAAAGGCACATATCACCACACTGATACAGTGATAAACATTTCCCATGAGGACTGTTAATATTGCAAGAACAGAGCTGTAAATCCACACTGTTTATCCTTCCTCGTTTATTTGCAGAGCATAGATAAGAGGATGAAGGAGGAGAAGCCGTTCTGATAGCAAGCATCTGCATCCCAGTGCAGCATTGTGTTATCCTTCCTCCTCCCTAATAAATAATGCTGATCAGCATTATCTATGAGAGCAGGAGCAGTGACAGGCTATCAGATTTCTGGACTGGGCAAACTCCTGAGGACTGGGCTGGTCACTTACTAAGCCTCTCCATTTGCTGATACACTGCTCCCTTCACAGGCTCCTTGGCGCAGAGAGGTGAAATATTCCCACTGGCCTCAAATATTAGTTCCTTTTTCCATTACGGTATTTTAGCAACTGTTGTACTCTCCAGGACTTCTCTGGCCTTAAACAAAGTTAGAACCAGCACTGGTAATAGAGGAAGGCCAAGTTCTAACATTATTAAACTGTCCTTAACATAATGTGCCTGTAGACGCTAATAGCAAGAGCTGCTGCTGACATGCACAAAGTGGGGAGTGTTTAGCAATGGAGAAAAGTCAAGCAGGCCTTGGACGAGTTTTCCACAGAAGTGGATGCAGAATGCACAGGCAGAAAGAGCAGGGCAAGTTCCTTCCACAAAGGTAGAGGCTTAGGAGCAGGACCTCATGCTTGTGAAATCAGTCACCAGTCTGGGGACGAGAGCTTGCACACACAGTTTCATAGTGGCTTTTCTACCAGCTTCAATACTGGTGCACTGCTCTGAAGCACCAGCATGCATATGCTCAGCTTCAAGCCACTTCACACAAGAACTGCTCAGGTCTGGGAATGCAGAGTTCTTCAGATATCCACTCCCAATGGGACTGACTTTTATTACTCTAATTATTAGGGGTTCACATAGTTTCACTATAGCTCCTTTAAAGGTTTTGAGCACATAAGGGTACAGATCTTTTCAAATCACATTTCATTTATTTCTCTATATGTGAACAAGTATTTAGTAGGCTTAAAATGGTTGGCTTTGATTGAATAGTTAATTATTTGGTTTGTTATTAAAATACATTGCTATATGGGTTTTGCACATGCAGAAGAACCAAGGAACGAATTACTAAGCTTTAAGCAAAATGTCATAATAATCTAAAACCTAAAGCCATATTGAGCCTGTAAAACATATGGTCACTTAACACCTAAAAACCTCCCTACACCTATAAATCCATAAAGCCTGTGACAAATTAACTGATGGTTGTATAGTTAAATCTAATTAAAAATTTATTGAAAGTGTTCAAGCTATTACAGCTCCCCTCAGAAACTCACTTCCTATGCCACTTGGAGGTAGGTATGCAGGGTATATCTTAATTCCCCACCTATCTTGAGCCAGCCCTAGGAACAATGGGACTTTCTGATTGCCTGTATTAGCTCCTGAAACAAACAGGCTCCTGAAAATGCACCATATAAAAATACCTCTGGGTGTACAGTGCAGGGTTTGTTAGCTCAGTCTAATTGAGGGCCCTGAGAACACTGGTACCTAAATGGATTTTTGTCACCAGCATCAACCTTCATGCAGTTCAACAAAATCACCTTCTTGCCACTGTCAAATATTTACAGCCAGTTCTACTGTCCCTGGCACTCTGATGTTAAAAAAGTTCCATTTGTTGAGCAATGGCAATAGTGAGGAACCTCCCCCCTCCAAAAAAAAAAAAAAAGTAATGACACATGGTAAGGAGCAAGGTCACTAGAAACAAGTTTTTAAACAAACAGGCAGCTAATCTCCTAAAGACACTGGAACTGTGCAACTCAACTTTTCTGAATTTATTGTATTGACATCCACAACTGTGCACTGACTTAGGCTGCAGTCTGCAAAAATAAGGACTAATATTTTCTTGGAATTGATGTATCCATTTTCTCTTTCTAGAGGATCAAGTGGGAGCAGATATGCCATCTATAAGACACTTATCAGTTCAAAAGCCTAATCTCTGAAAATAATGTACAAATTCTTATCTTTGTGAATTTTGAGGAGAGACATCATTAATCACTTAACAGACTCCATGGTCCTAGTACAGAGAACTGAACTGCCAAGACAAATTTTAATTTTTATGCATACATATATTTTTAAATTTTGATTTATAATCTACAGAAGATAAATCAGCCTGTGATAGCTGCCCATTGGTAGCAGCAGGTTAGTGTCAGGGAGCAGCAGGAGCCGGCTGCTCCACCAGGCTGAGTAAGCACAAAGCCAGTGGTGACAGTGGCCTCACCAGCAAGGTCCCCATCCCAAAGCTCCCAGGCAAGGTGAGAAGAGCAGGTCTGCCAACAGTAACCACAGTCAGCTGATAGTCCAGTGAATGTCAGAGAAGATTGAGAAGGTTGCCATCAGGATATGAAAGTGGGCTAAAGTCATTGCCTCACAGGGCACAGCAAGTTTCCCACAGACCAACTCAGCACAGCTCCATGTCTGAGGCACTAAAATCTCTGGGGTAGACCTCCAGAGTCCTCAGGAGAAATAGCTACAGCAGTAAGGAAGTGTGGGAATGCACTAATAGCATGCTTCTATCCCTGAAGCAGAAATTTCTGAAGGTAAGACTGACTGTCCCATGCATGCTTGCTCACAAAACACAGGAACACCCTGAAGCATGACCATGTCCCAAGAACATGTAATCAGTCTTTCTGTCTGCCTGGAGAGCAGAGGCCATAAAGCAAGCGAAGGCAGTGCTACAGCACCTGTCTGCACCGTGTATAGAGAAATCCAGCTCTTCCTGTTCCAGCAGGTGGCCACATGTACAGTACCGTGTTACTGTAAAGACCAGTGGTCAAAGGTTTGCCTCTCAAATGCTGTTCCAGCAACACATACAAACTACAACCATAAACACATACTAACTAGTCCAATAGTTCTAGGAAAAGGAAAAAAAATCCCAACAGCAAGCATATCCCTCCCTCACATTGTCTCACAGGGATAACCAGGTCACTGGGGCAGGAACTCCTCCGAATGCTCCAGTAATTCTGTTTCTGGAAGCATAGAGGTTGCCACAAACTACTACCACCCTCTGCAACACGGTGCTTCCTCTCCCCTGGTTCCTTAGCTTAATCTAGAATCAGAGTCAACTTGGAATCAGAGTCCAATCTTAAAAAAATTTTTCCAGAAAGTTTAATGACTGACTACCTGGCTTTGTTTTTGCAATCACAGTGAATTCAGTCTGAATTCTCTCTTTACAGATCTCACCAAGTGTGCAAATATCACACTGGTCATATGTTCAATATCTGAATAGTGACAGCATGCTTTCTGATGTTCTGAACAAGCAATCCGATATTAACAGTTAAGGCCAAAATTACAGGACCGCTGATTTTAATTACCTTGAAACAAGCAGAATAAACTTTCACCGGTTCTGAGCTGACATCTACTGGCAGAAGACTGCAACAGTGTAGGGCACTGGACATAGTCAGGAAACACAGAGAAGTATTTTAAGGATCTCCAACCTGGTGAATGATCTGGAATTTGAAAGGATAAGAGCTCATAAAAGTATAAATTGATGCAATTCTGCTGCAAGGGTATAATCTCTCACAGAGAAATCAGCCACATAGCTAGGGGATGTAACTACTCAATCATCACCTCAAGTTTTGCATTCCAAGCATAACTTTGAGCCAATTTTATTCATGGAAACGACTGCTGAAATTCATTTTAGTGAGATCTGCTTTGGGTTAGCTTAGATCATGAAGGGTACAAACACATAATATCTTGAAACTGTGTTAAAGCTGTTCAAAAAGTTCTTAGCTTTCAGCTGAGGCACAGTAATTAATAGAATGTACATTATCCTAGCCAGCTGTAATATAGAGCCACCTCAGCTTGCACAAAGCCACCACTGAAGAGGATTTAAAAAATCAAATTATGCTCAGAAAAAGATTGTTTTCTCAGGGACTCAAACAAGTAAGAAAATTACTTCAACAAAGGCAAGTCAGTAAGCAGATAAGGCTGTGGATGCATCTTTTCCACCCTCAGTTTCTCATACAGCACAAGGAAGAGATTGACAGCATGGGGAGCACCCAAACCTTTCGATACACATGGAAGGGCCACTCACATTCTCTGGATTCAATCATATGACAGCAGCACAGCCACACCATAACTGCATAACAGAAATTAGATCCCTAATTTATGGCTAAACACGTAGGATTTTGTCATGTGCTGTTGCTTTAGGAAAACATTGGGAGACTTCCTAGGAAAGAAAAGCTTATTTCCTGATGTATTTTTAAAGGGCATTGCATGAAGTAAAATAAGGTGAAATTCAAACTTAGTAAAGGGTTTTGTTTCTGTTCTTTGCACTCTAGTTAGTTCTAATAACCACAATTTAGTACTGATATTGAGTATCAACATCCTGGGGAGTACAAAAATACACTGAACAAGCTAGTCATTTTCTCTTGGCAAGCTATTTAAATCTTTGGTTGTGAAAAGCATGCTGAGAATTTCATCCTGCTCATTTTACACACAATGAAAAGAGATCCCTTTCCACATCAGAGGAGTTTGAAATTTTATTTTCTATTCTCTCTGTAAGATGGCCAAAGGTCATGGGATGGGACAAAGAACTGATGTGTACTTGAACTCTTTAGAGTAATGCATTAAAGTCCTATACAGAGAAGCCTAGTAACTAAGGGCTTCTTTTCCTGCTCAATTTCAAGAGGAATGGATGTTTTCACAGGATACCTCCCTTTCAAAGCAGAGCAGCCCCCACATTCACACCCAGGTATGATCTCTGAAAGCACAGAAACAAGCTGGCCATCAAAAATGAAGGCCTGACCAGAGTGAAATTATTTTGAGAAGGTAATTAATAAGGAAAAGAAAAAACTTAGAAGACCCAAGAAGTAAGCAGATACCTCTTACCAATCCGATGAACAATGAGACCAGGCAGGAGCAGAGCAGGTAGAGGGACATGTTTGTTTTGGGTGAGAAGCTGAAGTGCCAGAAGGCAGAGCAAGGAAGAGAAGGCTGCTTATTTGCAGGCTGGTGGAGGCCAGGAGAGCCACAGCAGCGGTGCAGGGAGCATCTCACTGGCTGACTGCCAGAAATAGTTGACTCAATTGCAATGAGAGAGTTTAGAAATTCATTTTCAGAGAGAGAAATAGGTAGTTGCAAGCTCCATCAGATGATGATGTATTATACCCCATTCAGGGTATTCTGCAATAGCCCCTTGGTTGGACACTAGCTGAAGGCTGAGTGACTGAAGTGTGAGATTTCTCTAGGTGCGAGAACAATCTCCTGGGTGAAAAAGCAAGCAGGAATAGTGCAGCTTCCTGGGATGAATGAATTCTTTTCAGTCGTTTCCTGTACGTGTCTGTACAACTTTCATGGGTACTCTGCCATAGAGTCTCAGATGAACAAAGTTATAAATATCTAGAAAAATGATACAGTGAGTTAGACAAACAGCATAAGGAAATGACACTTTGCTATCATTTACCCTGATGAAAACCTAAGGCAACTCTGTTGAATTTAGTAGAGTTATTCCAAATTCAGGGTGCTATCCAAGAGCCATATTTGGCCTAGACACGGAGCAGTAGTCATTAACCTCAATTTCTTTGTGTTACTGTGATGCAAAGCTGACTCCTGTAATCACATTATTTTTGTGGGGAGCTTCAGTTCCTGTTACTCTGTTTCCAGTGGTTTTTTAAGTATTTTTTACTTGCATAGTTACAGGTCCTGTCACACAGCATTCACTAGGTGAAGTAGTGCTTTAAATGCTCTCACTAATTTTAACATGCTGTAAGTGAATACTTTTGGGAAATACAATTCAACTTTTATAAATTAAAATAAATCAAAGTCTTCAATCACAAGGTTTCAATTTTGTTTCTATTTCATGTGTTGTGAGGGTGATGCAGCAGTCTCAAAGCAAAAGTCTCAAAGTCACCAGGACATCTTGGTGAAAAAAATAAGGGAAATAAAAAAAGCATACAGATGAATTACTTTCATGATAAGAATCCAAGGAGGTTTTGATCCCAAGTTGGGGCATACACATGAATGGAACAACAAATTAAATACAAATCTGATTTTGCAAACCTGCCTTTTACTAAAGCATGCCAGGGATGAAGCTTTTTAGGTGTACTGAGAGAAACAAATACTTAGTCAATAGCCAAAATTCAAAATAAGCTGGCTAAATTCCAAGTCTTTGTAGTTTTAATGATAACAAACAAAATTTATTATGAAAGAACCTGGTCCTAATTTTTATACTACTGTGCATTTACTAAATAGATTTGGGTTTTAATTTAACTAATGAATCTGTGGGGTAAAGGATAATATGAATACTGTACCACTCTTAACCAGAAATACGATTTCTGCACTCTTCTTATACCATAACCCAGGATGATTGATAAAACATAAGCACTCCCATCATGTTAAATTTAAGACTTAGAAGTTAAGATAATAAAATCAAACCAAAATTTATCTAACTATATCCACTCCCCTTCTTGCATCCCTCTACCCTATCTTATTAACTACCAAGAGAGGAGGTCTAGCATAAATAACCATCAAGTGTGCTTTAGCCCTTAGCAGCTGATCCTGTTTTATGTTGATAACTTCCCAATGAGAACCATTGATAGGGCAGGTTTTAGTTACAGTTGCAGGTGTTTGAGTTATTGCTAGAGAATAAAATGAAGGTGTGAGTGGGTTATAAAGACTACCCTGTCTGCCTTCTAAAGCTCTCTTCTTTCTTTATCTTTTAGAAGGGGAGGAAGCGAGTTGTGGCTTTCCCTAAAATTAAGGTAAAAAAGATGACTGATCTGCTTAGAGGGTGGAAGTTTGTTATTGAATTGCCCAAGAGTGGTTGGTGTTGGTTATGGTAATAGCGGCAAGTCAGTGTTTTCTTAACACCTTCTATTTATACGGCTTGTCTTTAAAACTAAGGTTTGTTTGGTGTATCCTAAGAGAGGTCTTAAAAATACAAAAATGCTGTTTTATGGGGACAGTTGTCCTTTTGAAATAAGAGATTGTGCTACTTGCAGTAAGAAGGCTGTGCTCTGTTCTGTGTAGTCTTAATATATTTACCCAAGGTAAAAAATAATTAACGTATTTACCGAAGGGAGGTTCTAGTATTATTTATGAATCTTCAGTGTGATTAGCGGCAATCACCTAAACAAAATTTGTTAAAAAGCTTTGAAGAATGAAATGTTCTTGGTGTGTAGACTCTGGTAGACTGTCTGCCTTTTTCCTGTATGTGGTATGTTAATATTTCTCCAAGCTGCTATCCTTGACCAGTATATGGTGTATACAGGTTTTATGGTGGTAGCTGTAATAAGGAGTTAAAACAAGAGGAAATATCTGTCTTTTCAGCAGGCTCTTTAATGCATTTTTATGCATTTTAATGCTTTTAGAGTGCTCACTGATAGCAAATAATATCTTCTTACCAAAAAAAAGGGAATGAAATTTGATTCTCACAAAATGTGATATCTTGCCAAAAGCCTTGACTTCTCTAGCAATGTAATTCATGTAAGCTATTTGCTTTTTACTCTTAAACTAAAACCACATCTCTATCAGGTTAGCTAAAAACTTCAAACTGGGTCTTAAGAAAGCACTCAAGGCTTATCTTTTCAAGACTACTTGACTTCTGGGACCTGATTCAGTAGTTCAAGGACACACAGGGCTGGGAAGGGGTGGTTTGAAGAATATCAAACAACTTAACTGGTTGGAATCTTATCACACTTTTGCTTCAGTATGCAAAAATAAGTTTTATCTTAAGATACAGAAGAGTCTTATGTGACTGGGGAGATAGAGGGGGAGGTAGTAAAGTAGGGATTGACCAAAACACAAACTGTTGTCTGTCTTTAGAAGATGCAGTCTCAGCTCTCTTGTTAGCATAGAAGTTAGTTTCCACAGCATAAATTAAGGTTTTAAAAGCTAAGCATCTAGGCCTAAGACACTGCTATGTACACAAAACTTCGGTCTCTTGGTTTCCTTGGCACTCTTGATGCCAAGTTTGAGCTTTTTTTCTAGATTCTACTGTACTGATTTACAAAATGTTCAAGAAATTAGACGTTTTATTATGTTCTTATTTAAGTATTAAATGCTGTTGTTTATTTGCTTGTTGCTATAAGATTTTTTGCTAAGTTCAAACTGTACTCTTTTGCTCCTGTCATCCATTTCTAACCTTGGAGCTTCGGATGGGGAAGGTGAACAGCTTGCACTTGATATCATATAGCGTGGGGTTTTTTGGCAGAAAGAAGCAGGAAAAAATGATAGTGTGTCGTAGTAGTTGAAAATAGTGTATGATGGACTTGGCTGGGTTGTGAGGTACTTAAAACTACCTCAGAACTTTTCTTCTAATGCTGGCCAGTTTATAGGAGAGGCAGATCCTGTATGTGTCTGGATTTTTCCCTTCTAAGATAGATACTTTGGTGAAAGGATTAGCATTTAGCTAATGATGTGTGGTGGTGCAAATAGAATCCACTCTTATTAGCTGAAGTGTAGGCTTCAGGAGCTCAGAAGAGGTATGCTTTGAATGCTGAAATAAATGAAAATATAAGATGTGTGATCAGCAATATCTGATGGGATGATGCAGTTGTTGGAGGAGTGGGCCATATGCACTGTTCTATCAGTGTGCTGATAACAGTAGCTATGTGCCTTATCATGACTTTTTCTGCACCTCATGAAATACTTCATTCTGTTAAGAAAAGCAGGATATTAGATTTTTTTAGGAGAAAGCTAGTATGCATTCCTAGACTCTAGGGGTGCAGTATATCCAAATATGCACTTTAAAATAAATGTCTTGCTTAAAACATGAAGGTATGCCTGGAGTTACAGTATTGACATTCTACAAACAGAAGTGAACATGTAAATAGCATTAAATCTAGATATCTTCACTGAATATTTCTGGTTTGTTCCCTTCAGGTTAAATGCATAAAGCTCTTTGAACAAGTGGATATACAAACTCGCTAAAGATGTCTGTTCGAAGCCAGCACCGTTCCATTATTATTAACCCTCCTCCACCAGAATACATAAATAACCAAAATAGTGGATGTCAAACAAACCAACTTCAGTACTTACAGAGGGTGGTCATGAGAGCCATGTGGAGACACAACTTTTCCTGGCCGTTTCACCAACCTGTAGATGCAGCAGCACTGAATCTTCCTGTAAGAACCATTTTGGAATTGGAGTATTAATATGTAAATCGTGTCAATTAATGTTAAACAGGTTTTTTCTGATGCAACAGATTTTGAAAGACTATTTTTGCTATCGAACTGCTGTCATTAATCCAAGCCTATGAGAACTCTTTTCTTTCTAGAGAAATGCTGCCTTTTTGCTCATATTTCTGATCTGAAACTAGTAAATCAGTATTTCTAAGGGATGATAATAATAACACTTAAACAGGCTTCTTAGAGTTTCTGTATATTGGTGTTCAGTCTTGTCTTCTGGTTTAGACATATTTATTAAAACTGCAAATGATGAGTATTTTCTTTGGCCTTTGAGTTTTTTAATATTAGGCAGCCTTAATGTCAAATACATTATGATGGAAAATCAGCTCTGATTGACCCCAAAGTAAACAGGCGAATCTGGAACCATTTTGTAGCAGAGAAGTCATTAGACCTATAGTATTTGTCAATTTCAAATCATTATGCTCTGAAGTTTCTAGAGGAAATAAATGTCCGTGAAAAAATAGGGAAATAAAAAGAGATGGGGTTCTCATTATACCACAGTGGAAGAACTTCCTTCCATGAAATAGAAGATAGGAAGCTTAAATGATTTTTCTGTATTGCCACGTGCAGGTTATTTATGCTGCAGCTTAATTGTAACAAAGTGCCTGACTATAATGTCTTGTGACATGTGATTTTAATTCAGGTATTTTTAGACTCCAATTTTGGATGGTTTTCAGTCAAATGAAAATACAGGTTATTGGCACAATGGTATTTCAAATTACCTGGAAGATACTGCTCTTGGTAGATAAGTAGAAAGGTGTTAAATAAAACCATTATATGTTCCCTTGGATTGTTTTCTTTTTTTCCTCTCCACCAGCTTAAGCATTGATATTTATTTCTCACAAATTTTCAAGACTAATTCTGCAAACTCTGTTTAGAGCAGACAAAAGTCTTTATCTCTGGCTATTTCTTTTGACAAACCCATCTGACTGGTTTGTACAAAAGCACAGTCAAACTGACTATCACTCTGTGTCTTCTCTTACCTTTTTTCCTTCTTGGAAGTGGCTGTCAGTTAAGGCTAATATTAAGGGGCATTCCATCAGAGTTGTGGCAACATTTGTAGCTGGCTTCAGGCCAGTTCTGCCTCTCTGGATTTCTAAGGCAGCCTCTTGACTTCTAAGAGTATGTATTAGTTCAACCATTGCACAGTAACAAGCAAACATCTGGCTCCATGGCAAGAGCAGTAAAAGTATTTGCCCCCTTTGCATTTCTCTGCCAAATGTTAGAAGATGCAGAATGGACAATATTTAATTATTAATTGCATTTTTGTTTTGCTAAATTAAATAGCCTGCACTCTGGTGTATTTAGCATTTCTATTTCACCAAAACAGATCGTTAGGATAGCTTTAGAACACTCCAGAAGTAGTAGTTACTTCATACAATTGCAATGTATATGTTATAATGTATATGTGAACTTAGTGGGGATATTTCCATTCCAATTTCTTAAATGCTCCATCAGGGAAACAGCCTCACAAGGTTTTAGCTATGCTACTACAATAATCGTGACAGTTCCCATTCCAGCTGCCTTTCAGTGATATTGCCACATCTTCACTAGACCAGCCCTAAGAGGAGAGCCAATATAGCCAGGTATAAAGTATTTGGCAGCAATTGTGAAAACTTGGTAGGTTCTTTTTGTTAGTGACTGAGACTTTGTTGAAGTTTGGCTTCTTTTTCCTCTGTTGTGTAAACTGGAGTGCTACTTTGTGTAAATGGCTTTGAGATAACAAATGAGAAGTGCATTTACTTTTAATAAGTACTACTACCAGCACAGTTCTGGAGCCTATTGAAATAAATATTCTTTGGGGCTTTAAATGGTATGTTACATGGAAGGACAAGGACAAAATATAAGCTGAAGATTTCCTGAACACGTACTTTTTTGGTGCCTATGACTGTAGGGGAATGTTTTCCTTTAAATAAAATATTGCTTCTACCATAATGCAATTCTCCTCTCTTGTAATTTAACTTTCATAACTAAATCTGTAAAAATCTTCATATCCTAATTTTAAGGTATCTGTTTGGTGACTTATTTTTTCAATACCTACAGGATTATTACACTATCATAAAGAAACCTATGGACTTAGGCACCATAAAAAAGCGTCTGGAACATAATTACTACACAAAAGCTGCAGAATGTATTGAAGATTTTAAAACTATGTTCTGGAACTGCTACATGTATAACAAGGTATGTGAAACAGCAACTTGTACCAGTAACTGGTTCTACTGAATGATACAAACAAGCACATGGTTATTAGAACGTGCAGTAAGTTAGTTGACATTTTCATGATTTTTTTGAAACTATTTTCTCTGAAATGTTGGGGAGGGTTTTTTTCTAGGTTTGACTGAGGACACATAAGTGAAGTCTAGCTTGCTGTTCCAACAAGAGAGTGCATAGTCTTTTCTGCACAATGACCCCTCATCCAAAATCTCTGAGGTTTAGCTGCAGAGCTCATGAACAGCAAGCACAATGTCACTGCTGTGCAAGTCTAAAGCTAGCAAGCCTGAGCCATGCTCTGTTCCTTCAACAAGTTTAACCTAATGAAGCGTGAGCACCTCCCTGTGCTTGAATATTTGTTGGCTGTGTCAGTATCTTTGAACTTCAACAGCTTCTTCAGAACACAGGAGTAAAAAAGGGAGTTGCAGATCTGCCCCCTTTGGCCTTTGCTGTACAAGTATGTAGATGTAAAGGAGTTTTTTTCAGTGGAACAGTGGGAGAAAGAGTATTTCAATGGTAAAGTAATTTGCTTTAGAGTTGCAGGGGCAGGGATGGCAATGATTTCTAGACCTCTCGGGTACTTGTGGCTTTTTTCACTCTGTTGGGACAGAATTCTCTAGTCTGGTTGTTTTAAGAGATAGCTCCCAATACTGCAGGCTCTCCTTGACTGAATGGTACTGCCCATATTTTGCAGCCAGGTGATGACATTGTGTTTATGGCTGAAGAACTAGAAAAAGTGTTTATGCAGAAAATAGCCCATATGCCCCCAGAAGAAAGACTAGTGAGTCTCAACAAAGGAAAGAGAAAAGAAAAGAAGACAGAAGGTAAGGCTTGTGTTATATGCTGATGTAATATATTAAGCAAGCAAAACTGGAAATCAACTCTTTGTCACAACCCAACCCTGGAACAGTTTGGGTGTTCTCTACTCTTTCCAGAAGAATCAGACAAATAACAATACTTCTATAAGGCCTTAGAAGCTTAAAAAAAAAAACCAAAACCAAAACCAAGATTTTTTTATTTTTTTTTTTTAGAAAAGGAAACTGACTTTCAATTTGGAGACTGTCATGCCACTTAGCACTGTGTTATATAAACAAACAGGTGTGAACATCTGTGGGAACCAAACAGAGTAAGAATGAGAAAGACATGAGTAATCTAACCAGCCAAACAAAATACTGAAAAACATTGGTCTAAACTGTTCTGAGATCTCAGTGGTGGAAATCTGTAATATTGCTAAGCAATGTATGCGGATGTTAACTATACTTAGGAAACATGAACCTTCATGATGCAGTCTGCACCCTTTGCTGCTTGGTCTTTGTGTTTGTAGAAAATAACTTGATACTTTCCTTGGCAAGAACATTTTTACAATGTACAGAGTGCAGTATGATGCCTCTTTAATCTTTGGTCTGAAGTTAATCCACACTTTCTTGAAGCCAAATAATGTGTAACTTGGTACAATATTCTGGCTGAAGCACTAACAGTGCTGAGTAGAGGAGGATACCAAGGTTGCTGTAAGTAACAAACGTTCTTGTTTGCATGTATTTGTCATTCATGTATAGAAGAGTGATTATGTTGACAACTGGTCAATTTGACCATGAAAGAAATTAACTGCAATATTTAAGACCTAACTTCTAAAATGTCCTGTATTAAAATAACCAGAAACACAGCAGCCCAACCCTGGGACTTCAAATGAACAAAGCTCAAATGAGAAACAAGCTGAAAGCAGTGAGAAGCCTCCAGTGATGACTCAAGAGCAACAGCAGGTTCCACTGGCTCCTTTGTCTGCAGCTCAGCTGGCTGCTTTAATGCCAGCTGCAGTCTCTATAACAAAAGTAAGTTTCCTCAAATAACTTTCAGAAAGAAAGATATTGAAATTGCTTCCCCAGGCACTGACAGCAAAACCTTAGGAGCCATTCTTATTGCTGTATCTTTTTGAAACTTTTATTATTATAGAAGATGGATCTCTATTAAAATCTTCTAGGTCTCTGCTAAATAACTGGGCCAGTACTAATTCTAGAAACCAAACAGAAATTGGGATGATTGCTTGGTGCATCTTTCCTTATAAATGTGGTTTTAAAATGTTGTTCTCAAAGAAACAAAATGAACTTTAAGATGATCATTCTTGAAGTGTATTATTATATACACTTCTGCAGGCTTCACCTTAAGGATAAAGGTTTTAGTACTAAAATAAAGCTCTAAGTTCTACTTAATAACTTCTCGTGTTTTCAATGTAAATCAAATGCTTGATTCTCCAAAAATTAGCATGTTTGCTTAAACACTGTGTAACTAGAATGGAAGGTGTTTGTAGCTCACAAAAGCAAAGCAAATTCTTGTTTACCTCAATCTGAGTTGTATGTGAACATATGAAAAACACTCCTGTATTGACTTTGTTTTGGTTTTGCTCTTCAGTGAGCAACAGGCACTTCTGCCAGACTCTCCTATAGTGTCTATTTACTCTTCACTCATGCAGAGTCTGAACACTGAAGACAAAGCACACATTATATGGCTTCCAAACCAAATACTAATCAAGTTAAAAAAAAACAGAGATAAACCATGTGCATAAGGCACTCAACCAGGCCTAAAATTAATTGCAGTAGTTTTCCCCCTTCCTATAGCTGTCAACTTGCATGTAATTTCATAACCTGCCAGCTTCCTGGGAGCCTCACAATTGGCTAAAATCTGACCACAGCTTGACCTGCAGTACTTCTTCTTTTCTTTACATCTAAGATGGAGTCTGGTGTGCTGATCTTGTAATACCTTGTAGGTTTTTAGTCTAAGCTTGGGGGATTGCTGCATTCTGCTCTGACTTCAATAGCTGTAAAAGTTCTGACACTTTTTTGGACTACACACACATGAATGAAAGAATAATCTAAAACTGACCATTTTCTTACTGTTCTGGACACCTGTTTATTTTTGTCTTTTCTTAGGCAAAAAAAGGTGTGAAAAGGAAGGCTGACACTACAACTCCTAGTACTTCAATAGTGACAGCAAGTGGTGAATCTTCTGCAATGGTTAATGAAAGAAAAGCTGTTAAAGCACGTGGAGGTGAAAGTGAATGTATGGTAACAAATAAGCTTCTGAATAGATCCTTTTCAGATTCTCAACAGCCACCTGGAATTATTAAAAAGTTTCAGTTGTCAGAACAACTAAAACATTGTAATGCAATACTTAAAGAAATGTTTTCAAAGAAACATGCAGCATATGCATGGCCTTTCTTAAAACCTCTAGATGTGGCATCTTTCACCACTGGTGCGAATCAAGCCATTGCCAAATTTCCTACAGACCTAGGAACCATTCAAGTAAGTATGTTTCTGGGGAAATTAGACTATTTGTGTAATTACAAGGTTTTAAATCTGCTAGCTGAGAAGGTGTCATGAAAGCTGCTTCTCCTTTGAAAGACATAACAGGTCTAGAAACCAAATACATTTGTTTCTCAAACTTTGCCAAGGTCACTGAAGAAACTCTTCTGAGTCTCGTTGTGATACATAGCCTCACATAGTGGCTAATCTACTTAGCTGCTGAACAAGCTAATATAAGTAGTGAGGGAATTATGATCTCCATGAAGCCCTTCCAAGCATGCTGCATGTTAAATATCTGTCTGTACATGCAGTGCTGTTGTTAATGCCCCATAAAACAAAATGCAATTCTGTCCACTTCTGCTTTTCCCTCAATCTCAATATTCTTGGTGAAGTGCCCTAGAACTTCTGCACTGTATGTTTACACATTTCACCTTTTGAGTGGAAAGCGCCCAGTCTAGATGGAGATACATGGACGGTGCTCTGTGAACACTGAGAGTATTTGTATGGGGTTAAACTATTTAGCCCACTTAAGCTCCATTTTTTGGGGGGAATGTTCAATTTTAATAGTTTACTAAATTATCTTGAAAGCTGACTTGCACAAAACAAAGGTAATTTCCCAATTTCTAGTCCATTAGTTTGACTCCAGCTATTATGGAATAAGCTTTGTGTAAATGCCATGCTTAGAATCAAAAACAGATGCGGAGTTCAGAACCAAATAAAACCACCCAAACATTGTCATCTTGACCAAGTGCTGAAACTAGTACTACAAAGTCCTTCTAGCAATTACAATTAAATCGGTTTAAAAGAGGGGGGGAAAAAAAATCTCAACTTTGTTAAAGGGACAATGTTGATATGAAAAGCAGGTATTTCCATAATGTTTTTTACAGTATTTACTGTCTTGGTACAAGCTGAACCTGACTATATATGTTAAAATTCTTGTTCCTCCTTTCTTTCTGCTTGTTCATGGTGATACTGTCTACTAAATGTGCCTTAAATTTCTTTTCCTCTAGAAGAAAATGGATAACTTTGAATATAGTGATATACAAGAATTTGCTACAGATGTTAGATTAATGTTCATGAGCTGCTACAAACATAATTCTCCAGACCATGAAATAGTTGCTATGGCAAGAAAACTTCAGGTGAGTTATCTTTTAAGTCAGACTTGAAAAAGAATAGTTCATCTCATGCCCTGGTGTAGAATCTATGAATATTACTGAACTACTATGTTGCTGTGTAGTTCTACAAGTAGTAGCTGCATAATGCTTTTAGAAATCTGAAAAATATGCTGTTCCCAAACCTAACTCTTCAGGATGTTTTTGAAATGCACTTTGCTAAAATTCCTGATGAGCCTGTTGCAAGTGATCATCTGCCACAGCCTATGAGAGAAATGACAGAAGCTTATTCCAGTGAAAGTAGTAATGATACCTCTTCAGAAGAAAAATCATCTGAAGACTCTGAAGAGGAGAGAAAAGTGCACTTCAGAAAGCTTCAGGAGCAGGTAAGCATTAGTACTTAATATGTGTGACTTAAGATCTCTCTGGCAATGCCCCTTTCAATGGTTTATACCAAGGCTTAGCAACAAAAATCAGTTTTTAAAAGATTCTAGTAACTTGTCTTTTTAACACAGAGCTTTATTCCCATTTGGAAGCACTGCCAAATGTTAAATGAATAGTGCCTCAACAAATACAAAGTGGTTTTAGTGAACAATTGTTCTACTACTCTTGCCTCCCACTTCTTCAGAGGATTCTCAAACTTCTTAGAAAATAAAACTGTGTTCCTGTGGTATGAGAGCCTGCAGACATTCCACATGTAGCTTAGTAGCATATTTTTCCAACAGGATCATTTACTTCATATAGTTAAAAAGCATTATCCTTACCCTCAGTCTTTTTTGAGCCACACAAAAGCAAGTCATTAAATTCTACTTCGCAAAGCTCAGTATGAGAGAGAAAACAAGGAATCTCATGCTAACCAGTGAAGCAAAGCTATACTTCATATTAGGAGTGTGATGGGTGTTGCTTCTGCTTGAATGTAACTTTTTAACCTGTTGCTGATGTATCTATAAACTCTGGGGAAAACGAGCGTTTGTTCTGCCAGTCAAATTGAGAGAGTTTTCAGTCCGTGTCAGACTAGCATCATCAATTTATGAACGTAGGCAGAAGGAAATGTACAAGCCAACCTTTACAGTAGTGAGTTATTTCAGTGTGTCTGATTTCTAATCTCATTATCTGACCATCTTCCAATTCATGAAGTTGTGTGAAGCTCTTCTCCTAAACTCTTAGTATGTCCCAACTAGCCATTTCATATTGCAAAATAAGATGTACGAGCCCAGTCCCACGTGCCTAATCTAGCAATGCTGTAGAAGTATAACCAAATAAGGCATTTAGGTGCATCCCAAATGCCTGAAATTGAAGAGAGGCTTCTGGAAACCCCTACAGTGATTTTCTTTTCTTTTTTATTTTTTTCTTTTTTGGTGGGGGATGGGGGAAAGTATTCTTGACAGGATGCTAAAAGGCACATGCTGTTAGAAATGCCTGAATAAAATAAACAGTCCTACATCTTCTAGATGCATAATCTGTGACTAAGATAAAATATAGTAAAATGTTTGGAAAATAAATCTGGTTTGGAAAGCAAATATCTTATTAATATCCACTCAGCTGCCACAAATTTCCTGTGATATTTAGGACCAATTTATTGTCCCTCCTACATTGACCAAGATTATCAGGATTTTGGGGATTTTTGTTTTCTTTTTGTTTTTGACAGCTTAAAGCTCTTCACCAGCAATTGTGGGTTTTGACCAAAGCATGCTTATCTAGACCAGAAAAGAAAAAAGGGAAGGCTAAAAGTAAGAAAAGAAAGAACAAGGAAAAAGCTGAAATAAAAAGCTTGATTCAAAAGAAGAAAAATCTGAAATACATGAAGAAATCTAAGAAAAAGCTGTCGTTAAACATGTAAGTGTGGGGAACTTGTGTGGGTGTCAAATTATTTTAAACTGCTGTTACTGCAGTATACTTTTTTCCTGCAGTCAATCAAAGAAAACCATGCAGCAGATCTTGCTGGCACATAAGTCAGAAGATGAAGATGCTGCCAAACCTATGAATTATGATGAAAAACGACAGTTGAGTTTGGACATAAATAAACTCCCTGGAGATAAGCTTGGAAAAGTAGTCCATATAATACAGTCAAGAGAACCTGCACTGAGGAACTCTAACCCTGATGAGATAGAAATAGATTTTGAAACTTTAAATGCTTCAACACTCAGAGAACTAGAGAAATATGTAGCAACCTGTTTGAAGAAGAAACAAAGAAAGCAGGGTAGGTAGCATAAATGATGTTTTAAAAAGCCCACTAGATTTACTTTCTGGTTTGCTTTCATGTTAACTTCTATTTCACATGCAGATAAAAAACCAACAAAGTCAAAAGAAGAACTTAATTCTGAGAGGAAACAAGAGCTAGAGAAGAGACTATTGGATGTCAATGGTCAACTAAACCCAAAGAAGGAGAGCTTCAAGGGTAATGGGGGTCTTACTTTTACTCATTTGCAATGGAAATAGCTTAAAGTGGAATTCTTCCCTTGGGCTTCAGTCCTGTTAGGCAGGTGGGGACTTTCTCCTCAGAATAGTTGGGGTATTAAGCTTCCCACAGCTAGTCTCAAGATTCTATGTTGAGTGAACTGGAGTCACAGCAGCAAATTTGGTCAGTTACTTGTTCTGGCTAAAGCAGCTTCCTTATTTCTGCACCTAATACTTTATTACAGGTAAAGATGGTTAACAGCTTCAGAAATGGAGACACTGAACAATTCTCTTATGCTAATATATGAAAACATGGTGGGGCATGTGGAGAGTCACACAGTCTGTTTGCAATTCATTTTCAGTGGTTTAGAGATGCAAGAGTAACCAATTCTAGTCATACCTATTAGGAGGCAATGTCACTAATGCTGTCATGCTAACAAAACTTGTGTATCAGTGACAGGTGTGCTGTGTTATCTTAGACTTAAGGAAGTGTCCTAGGAGAATCAATTCCGTTTTTCAGGCAATAATGCATTTCAAGATCAAAGCTAGAAATTCAGTGCACACTTGAGCTGTACACTTACTGATGGCTCTCATCAGGGGCTGAGAATGGATCAATGCAGCTGATGCTGCTATTATGAGTCAAGCTGTTCCTCATTAAAAGAGTGAGTGCTATTATTGCCTGCCACTGGATATCTATTTAGCTCCTATGTAAAACCAGTTAGCTGAAATGACAGAATCATCTCTGGAAGACACAGGGACACTTGTATCCAGCATTAGCTCAGTCAGGTCTTCCTGTCTCGTATACATAATGGCTTGAAAATATCCTACAAAGAAAAGCTTAAAGAAGCAGCTGAAATCAATTATGAAGTATATGTTGTGAGGAGAGGGAAAGAAGCTGGCTAGGAAATCTTTACAACTGGTATCTGGCTTGTTTACAAGAGCTAAATCTGGACTCGTGTCCAGGGAAACAGGTATCCATGTAACTTCTCATTTTCAAAGCTTCTATCAGAGCAAAAACTTTGAAAAAGATTTGACTGCAATATCATTATAAGCCAAGTTAAATCAACCCTGTAGATGCAAAATAGTCAGATGGTGGGGAGGTGGCAAAAGATGGCAATTTGGGAGTAGTACATGTGGTTAGGGAAAGAAGAGCTGACTGTAGATAAAGAACTCTACATCCAAGTCTGGCAGCAGCAACATGCACAGAAACAGGCTCTTAACAGCAGGAAAGCTTAAGGGGGAAAATTACTTGAATTGTGTCTTAAGACTGTATAGTTTTAATCTACTTCAGAATTGTAAATTGTGTGACTACAGCTTCTCCTTGGATATTTCATTCATTCAACTAGCTTGCTGCTGGTAAATCCCACTCCTCTCCTTTCTAGAGGGAAGCCTTTGTTTTCAAGTCCACTGCTAAATTGACAGTACACAAGGAAGGGAAATAAGATGAACTCTTACATGGGAGAATAGGCCTACCAAGGTTGATCCTAGTCTTGTATATGAAGAATGCTCCATTGCAGGTTGCTCTGAATTCTTTCTTTTTCTCTTGCAGTTGAAAACAATGCTGAGTCAAGTACTGAGCCAAGCAGACTGAGTGACAGCAGCAGCTCCTCAGATTCTGGCAGCAGCACTAGCAGTGATTCTAGCTCCTCAGATAGCAGTGATTCTGAATCAGGTTAGAAAGTTTATTTTTGTGTTTGTGTAGGCAAAAAATCTTATCTCTGTTAGCATCTACTGTTCCACATGCTTACCAAGGATTTTAGTTATCTTTGGTTTGGTTTGCTCTGCTCCATTTTGAAGGCTTAATTCAAATGCTACAAAATGAATGCCTTAATACTGAGATTCCAGGTAACACAAAACAAAACCCAAGAACAAAACAACCAAACCCCACTACATCCATTCAACTTAACAAGTGAAAATCTTTAGGGACCAAAATAAGCTAGCAAAAGGTCTGTGTATATAACCTGGACACTCAGCTATTGGGCTATAGCTTATTCTTGTAGCTTTGATCCCTTTTTGAAAGTGTGATTCATTTTATTTTCATCTTCTGGTCTGCAGCATGAAGGGTGACCTGAGCAAGAAAAGTGCCTACAGCACTAACTGCAGAGCCAAAACCCACCCTGGTGCTTAAGCTGTTTCAAGCTTGTTTAAAGGATATTACAGCATCAGAACACTGAACGATGTTTCTCTGTACACAGAACTCTCTTTAGTTTTCTAGGGCAGAACAGATCTGCCGAACTGGAGGTCTACAGTGTTAGATCTCCATATGAGGTATTAAGGTGAGATGAATGCTCAACTCTCTGCAGTGGTGGGGGGGAGCAAACACAGTGAATCAATGGCAATGAAGACCTTGATCCTGCAGGAATCTTTGTGGTCTCTTTTTATATCTGGGAGAAGTTCTCTAAACAGATCAAGCTCAAGTCAACGTATTCAAGATAAGAATGTTCCTTTCACTGTGAGGTTTGACTCTAGGTACAACTGCAACTCACACCTTGTATGTGTGAATAATGAAACATATGTCAATGACTGATTTGTTTTTTTTCCATCCCCCTTTTTCTGCCCACCTCGCTGTATTTATGGTTACAGAAACCTGTTCAAAACAGACTGGAGCCAGGCAGAACTGTCCAGTTTCTATGGAAAAGTCTAAGGTAAACCTGGCTGGAATGGATATAGTATTTTTGCCCTAAACAAATAACAAAGTAATTACACAAATAACTTTGTTAAACAAAGTTATTTTTTAACATACAATGGTACTAGAAGTTATGCAACTTTATCAGGAAATAATGAATATGGCTTGAATGCTATTTGTTTTGTAGGACTGATTGATATGAAGATTCACATGAGCTGTTTGTTGGAAGTAGCTTATGCATCTGTACAGGAACAGATATACTGGGAGAACTTCTGAGGCTTTTACCTTTTATAATCATTGTGGTGATTATGTGTTTGATGAAGGGCAAGAATGCTCCACATATCCTACCCACCCCCAAAAAAGACAGACAGTCTCCAAATCGATCTCTGAGTATAGAATTGACCTAGTAAACAGTGCAAGCCCCACTTAAATGTTTTTCAATCTATTAATAACCTCACTTCTACACCTGAAAAGAAATAAATTGTACAATATATTCCTTAATTTCAGGATACTTTAATATTGCTTATTGCTATGGTATTATTAGAATCAACAGTAATTTATCTAGAAATAATTCTTAATGCCTCTTAGATTGAATTGCTCTGTTCCTGTATTATACAGTGAGTGTTATTTCTTGTCAAGGTTAGCTGCCTTTAACAATTTCCCTTGAAGCTACCAGAGACCTTGAATTTCAAAGCAAAATCACAGCAAAACCTTCATTCTTCTTGCAGTAGACTTGCTTTCCCTTAAAGTACAGGAAACTAGGCTACAAATTTATTATTCAGCTGCTCCTTCTGCATCTTCATAAGCAAAGACTCAGGGAAGGAATTATGCAACACCCTTTTTTGCTTAAGAACTGCAGCCTCTGCAGTGACAGAATGACAGCAATAAACTTGAGAAAACAGGATCCAGGAAATGAGCTTCAGCTTGGTCAGTTGTGGCAGCCCCTTACTGACCTTCTGAGTAGCACCAATCATACTTGAAATCCTCACATTACATTTTGTTCTCAGGGGTTTTCTGTACCTGTCAGACCAAGGCAGAGCATGCACTTTACCTCACGGCTTTTTGTCATCAAAACTCTTAGAAAATTATGGATCAGGATCACAATACAAGGAGTACTGAATCCGATAAATGGTGGAAATGGGTAGTGGTGGGAAAAGAGGATCAAATAGCTATTTAAAAAAATTGGCTCTATTAACCACTGCAATCTCTTTATAGAGAATACCACTTTGTTTACAGAGGACATCCTGCAATGCTGTTCTGCAAGCACAACCTTCCTCTCTTACTAGTAGCTTGCAAAATCATGGATCAGCTGAACTGCAGCAGCAACCTCCCAATGCACCGCAAACGTTTCAGTGTAGATCACTTAATCCTTCAGAACAAAATGCTCAGACTCTCTCAGGTAATACCTTTATGGCTATATTTGACTGCTGAGGAAAGAAGGGGTGTCAGTGTGCCTGTATTGCCCAGCAAGCTTATCTTGGAGTTCGGGAGTTAGCAAGTGGATAACTGAAAAAGCCCTTGCAGGGTATGGATTACAAAAGAGCGTGATGTAAATTAAAGCATGGCAGCACTGAGGATTGGCTAGGGGCTTCTGATTACTGGGGCACTTGTGGCAGGGCAGAGTAGTATTAAAACCAGGAGGTGTTCATGCTTCCTTCCAATGAGATGGAAAAGGATACCTTAAGGAACTTGGAGTTACAGGAAGTGCTGAACACCTTTAGGCAGGAATTAGATGCTTAAAACTGTCCCCACTATCCAAGTTCATGTCTGAAATGCCTATCAGCTGAATATAAGGCTTGGTGTCATAGGTCTTCTGAATTTATTGTTGTTGTCTAGACACATCAAATACATGAAGTTGCTTAGGAACTTGACCCAAGGAGCTATTCTTTTCCCTCCCTCATTTCAAAAAGTCTAATAACATCAGACACTTCTGAGATTTTGGTAGAAGACAGCATAAACTGGTAGCTGATTAACTGAGAAATCAATTAAAAACTAATTAAAAATAACTCTCTTAAATCATGTGGCCAGAATGCGTATCTTCATACTGAGTTATTCCACAGATCTAAACAGTGACCTAATTTTGAGATGTAGGACTGCATTTTGCATGATAGGGGGAAAATCATACCCTACTTCTTTCTTAGGTAAAGTTACAGCTGTACCTGCTCTGTATGATGCTCCACACCAGCAAACTCCTCAGAGTACTCCAAAGACAAATCAGTCTTCTGTCACCCACCCCAGAAATGCTCTTCCAGAGGTGAATATGTGCTTCTCTCCAACGAATTAATTTCAAACAGCATCTTTAAAGCATGTTCTTACCCTTTAAATAAGATGTAATATAATACTTTAGGCTTGAATTTGATGTGATGAAGGCCATTTAAGGCTTACAACAAAAGTTTTCTGAAACCCGAATAACAAAGTGATTCTCATCCTTTAACAGGGCATTATTTCATTGCCTATTGGCTGCAACACAAAAGGAAAGTTTGGTTGATCAAGCTTACAGTGTACTATAAAGCTTATTTTATTTCTTTTTGGGGCTATAGCTTGAACTTAAGTAACCCTTGCCCACTTCCAGGTTAAAAGTCCACCCTGTAAACCAACAGCTTTACAAAAGAGGCAGATTATGTGTTTTGGTTTTGTAGAAGTATCAATTTCATAAACTACATGATATTGAGAGTCTAGAGGCTATACTGGAAAAGGGTTTTGTTTTTCATACTTTTCCTAAAGCTATGGAAACTGGGGTTTTCGGGGTCTAGATGAGGTTGTAAAATATTTAGTCACTGTTGATTTCTGTCTTAATATGTTCTTGGAGAGTATCCTGGTTAGAAGGGCCTCTGTGGAACAAAAGAAGTTATTGATGTTACTGCAGCACCATCACTTTCCTCCTAAGATTATTAATCATCTTTCTGAATGTGGTGGAAATTTTAGTTGCTTTAATCAGGTTGTAATAGCTTTCTTTTTGGCAATGGATAGAAACAACCTCTTGAATCTATGAGCGCAAGAATGTGTCCTGCTATTAAGGATGAAAAGCAGCTCACCCTTTCCTATTGGTGTCCACTGTCCAAGGTAGCATGTAATGCAAATTATGACTCAGGTTTGCGCAGCACTGTCCTCAGTTCAAGGGATTACTACACAGAGAAAAAAATACCACTGCACTGAACATCACAGCTACCCTTTACCCTGATCCACAAGCTCGAGTGCAGCAGGCTTTATGACAACCTTATTCTGCTGTACAATGTTAGGGGTTAAAGATCTTGTATCAGTTTCTCATACTCTACCCACTCCATCACTTGGGATTGCTGAGCAGTGCATATTCTAAATCTGAAGTCTTGATGTATGAACTTGCTTTGGTTACCATAATATGAATGAAATCTATTTCTTCCCTGGTGTTTACAGAAACTGGAGCTGCAAGAATTTACTGCTCTAAGCTTCTAAACCTTTAATCCTGATGCTGTATAATAAGAATCCTTACGTGCTAAACACAAATACTATGTAGAACATATTTTGAGGTCTAGCTTCTTTTCTAGGTATCCAACACCATTTTCCAGGTTGACAGTGCTGACTGGAGTAAACAAGCTGAGCAAACAAGGCATCTAGACACATCAAATAAACTTCAAAATGAGACCTGTATGAGAACTGCTGCTTTAATATCCATAAGTCAAGAACAAAGTATGTAATGTCATAATAAAAACTGTAACCATTATCAGGGGAGCAAAGTCAAAAATGTATATGAAACCGGTTTAAAGAAATGTACTGCTGAACACTTGTACATTAATCAGTTTGTAGAATAACAGTGCATGTGCAGTTTTCCCTTGCTCTTTCTTTTTTATTTTCTGCTTAAAAAAAAAAAAAAAGAGTTGAAATTAAACAGATCTTTGGTTCTTGTTCTGTGTTAAAATATATAAAGAAGATTACTTTTTTATTTAAGAATTTAGCTTTCTGAATGTAGTACTAGGGATAAGTAACCCAGTCTTCCATGAAGTCTGAAGCACCAATTCTCAATCTGTTGAACTTTCCTGGCCTTTAATGTGCCTTCTGCTGAAGCTTCATGGAGCTCTTTTCCCAGGGCACTTTGTGTGTATTTTGAGTTATTATCTTTGGCTCTTGGTGACAAGGATCTGACAGTAAATCAATGCCAACGAGACTTCCACTATGGAATAAACTTGCAATTATTACAAGAATACTGGCCCTCTGAAAGCTGCATTCTATACTTCATACATATTTCAAACTAAAGAATTGACTGAACATCCATGCTCTGTGTGTCCAGTATTACCAGACAATGATTGTTTTGGTTTCTCCTTTACTCTTTGCCCTCTAGAACACCTCTATAGGGAAGGAAGAAGCTTCTGAAACCTTGATGAAATTAAAAGGCAGAGCCTGCTCACTGATGAACTCTCTTTTTTTTGCCTAAGAATAATGCTAAGTAGTTGTGGTATATTAAAGCATTTCTAAAAATGGAGATTTAATTCTCTATGAACTTCTATTCATTTTAGGGTCTTAATACACCAAGCCATACATCTACTGCCCCCCTTTGCTTAGACTTGCAGCAGTGGAACTGTCCATGGCTTCAGCTAAGGATTTTCACTTACAAAGTTTTGAGGCTGTGAGGTCTTTCTGAAAACCCCTTTTATGAAAAACGGGCTGAGGCTTTGATACTTCAGAATTCTGGATTCAAACATTCAAAAACTTATCCTTTGCATAATAAAAAAAAGTGAACGTGTTACCTGAAGTTTCTTATTAAGCATTTACCTAAACACTGAAACATCTCAAACTATAGTAGAAGATGAGATAAAATGTGTTGTTTATCTCTGATTTGAAAATAGTGCTTGGGGCTTTTTTCCTCTCAAATAATAAAGAAGTAACAGCATGGAGTATTTGTATATCTGTGGGCTACTGGAAATGGGAGGACTAGCCGTTGATGACTGACCTATTTGCTTTTTTAAAAAAATAGGGTTGAGAGCTTTTGGTGAAATAAGTTTGCATAATCAATCAGGTACTCTTAAATAATGCTGGAATCAAAAGGATAGAGGGTTAGGTGGGGAGGGGAGGAAGTGAGGAAGTGGCAAAGGGCTGTGTTGAGGCTTTCTGACCAAATGTTTTCAGCATTCTGCTTGGACCTCTCCTAGAATTAACCAGGAGTTAATTTCTCATCTGTAGTTGAGCTAACTATACCTTTCCCTGCCCAAAAGTGGAGAGAAGTGGTCCAGTTCAACTTAAGCTTAGGAAATGTTTGGAAGAATTTCTGTCTTTCTGAACCAAATAATAAACTGCAATGTAAGATTTTAAGTCAATTCCTGGAATGACTAAAGTTTTATCATTTAGATTTGAGAAAAAATAGTTCATTAAGTTAACATGATTGAAAAGTCCTTTTTAATTCTTCCATCAGGTCATTGTATACCCAATGATAAATGTAATGATAAAAACATACTAGAGCCAATGTCTGAACTTCTTCCAAGAAAGGTAAGTGTTGCTCAAGTTCTATTTGAGAAGAGGCTGAGTTTACTTATGAGGTTGAATAACTCCCTGACCTGGGATCTTCTCTAAAAATCTGTTATTTTACGATTAGAGTATTTAGTGTACAATAGGCCTTGGGCATTGTTATAATCTGTACAGATTTATCTCATTTTTAGTGCTAAAAGCAAACAAATCTATGGACTCTCTTCATTTTAGAAGGTAAAGTATTTAAGATACATTTATATTTACATATAAAATAGTATGCCCATGTTGTCATATTAAAATATGGCTTGTTTCATCTAGTTTTAATATTTAGACAAGGAACTAGTGTTCCTGAATCTAGTTCTGATATCCAGGTTACTAGTGTGCTTTCCCTTGCTGATCCAGTAACAAAAATAAGAGTAATGTGGAATATAGTCTTGGTGCTATTGGAAAACCTATTCTGAAAAAAGACAAAGCATTTTTAATGACTAAAAGTATTTATGATAGATAAGCAAAGTATTTCCTAGCATACAGTAAGTAAATGGAAGGACAGAGATATTTTCTCATCTACTTGTGTAACCTTGTGTAAGCTATTTGAAAACATTAGATCAAAAGTATTAATAATGGATCCTGTGAATCTCTGGACCTAAAAAGTTTTCTATATCATCTGTTGTACTAAAATATTTCTAGGATTTTTCTTTAGGCACTTAGCTTTCAGAAAGCTATTAACTAACATGTTGAATTCAATTCCAAAAATCCGTATTTCCTTCATAAGAACATGCTTCTACTAGAAGCAGGATTTCTTAAGAATGCTGGTTTTATTCTGGTTTATGCTGTGAAGAAAATGCCACAGGGGAACAAACAAAACCCACAAGCCTAGTATAAAACTATTGTTATGTAAGGATTACATATAGAGGATAGATGGATGCTCTCTGTATTAAAACCTTGTCAATGGACCTTGTGTAAACTCAGCCTTGTGAATTCATGTTTTCTGAAATGAAAAAGTGGAGAGGTAGACTTAAATGGTAAGAATAGCTACAAATGCTAGTGATTACTGGCATATTGCCAATAACTCTCAAATTGATGAGAATGCATATCAAAGTCTTCTCAGATTGCTGTGTTTGCACTAATATCCTGCCAAAGGAAGGATATTCTGGTGTAGATATTTCCAAATAGGCCCAGCCAAACAATACTGTCCTAATGTAAGAATTAAGCAGGTAAAAGATGTCAGTAGTTGCAGCATATTTTTTCCTCTTCTGTGTTTTCCTTTTTCTAATAACTTCAGGATACAGAATTTAAGACTATAGATTCCTGGGTAAGCCTCTGTAAAACGATGAAGATTCCGGCTCCAATAAAAGCCTCTGCTGAGAGCTTCAATCAGTTCAGGGATGCAGTATTAAAGAGGACTGGCCAAGTGCAGGAGTTAAAAAGGCCTCTGGTGCAAGCTGAGAGGGAGCTGCAAAATCTTCCACAAGAAAACAAAAGGTTTGTAATCACATATGTTTAAGTGTTATTCTGGTTTTTGCCTGTATGGTATAATGGGTGGCTTAGTTATTCAGGAACAAGTGTTTTGGATTAGGTAATTGCCACAGGTGAGGTGAAGCTGGGGAGCCATACCTCTGTAAGCACAACTGCACATCCAAAATGCTGTTAGTGTGCTTAGTGTGCGTCGGGATTTTTTTTTTCTTTTTTTTGATGGAGGAGTATTTGGTTTTTGTTTGGCCATTAAGGTGAGGGTTTTTGGTCCTCTGGAGCACTCAATGCCTCTGGTCGTGGCCAGAGTTCACATTTGTCCTCAGTATCTTATTTTCCTTATTGCTCTCCTAAGGGGATACAGGATAATATAGTCTTTGAGAGCATGGTGTTAACATAGTTATACAGGGGTTCCAGTGTGCATCACTTCAGACAGTAGAATTCTTTGCATTGCTGTAGAAAGGCACCTTCAATAAGCCCCTGCTGTAGTATTCTTCCCTAGTTGTTTGCAGCCCATTTTAGGGAATGCCCTGAGGTCTATGGTCATGCTGAGTGGGATAAGGGACCGCCTACCAATTACTGCATTGCAGTAATATAAAAAATACAGACTTTGCCACCTTTTGGAAACTGTGTTTGCAAGATTTCCCTCTTCAGTAGTCTTGATTTTTTTCTTGTCTGTTTGATCCTGTGAAAGATAAATCTGAGCTGGTTCCTAATTCTCCTGCACTTGCCCATTCCTGGTTGTATCAGAATAAGTCAATTGCTTGGATTGTTTTATTTTCATAATCAGAGCATTTGAGAGACTTAAGAGTATACTCCTGGTTCAGAATTTAGTGAAATCTACCTCAAGTAATTGGAGAGGATAAAGGTAGAAGAAAAACATCACAGGCCAAGAAAGTAACAGAAAATTAAGAAATTCAAAGCAAGTGTACGTAAGTTTTGTGTAGCACATCTATAAATCCCATATGCACACAGATTAGAAATGGACACAGGAAAGATGAACCTACGACAGCCCAACAGTTGTGTGCACGTAACTCTTGTGAGGGAAATCACTATGAAACAATGTGAAAGAGAACCACAGTTTAACTGCTGGGCACTGATTGAAATTATTTGCAGAATTCTATCAGGTTGTTATGAAAAAAAAGAACTTTTATCCTATACTGATTTCTTCTCCTGTCTTTAAAGGGGCCATGAAAGTACAGGAGTGGATGCCATGGCAGCAACAGACTGTGAGCTTGAAAAAGAAATACATAATAGCAAACTGCCCAAAGCTCAACAACATATTCTTGATCAAGACCGTAACTTGGCTAGAAAAATGGAACAAGAACGCAGGAGGAAGGAAGCAGTAAGTTGCTGACTCTTGCTACATGATTTTTTTTCAACTTTACTAAAGAATAAACAAATATTAGGTCAGGTCCTTATTTTAAAGGATCTGAATGATTGAAAATGACAGAACTATACTACCTGAAGAGTTAGTCCAGAAAATGCAAAAGGAAACTCAAAGTATGTCTTCTGGTGACATCATATGAGAAGCTATCTGCTTGGTCTTATTACTCCCATAAGCTTAGAATAATTGTGTGGTAAAATAAAATTCTGAGGAGGAGTCCCTGCCCTCTAAATAATTTCCAGCCTTGAGTCTTGCAAGCTGTCCATCCTCTTTAATGTGTTCCATGTCAACAAAAGTGCTAGTCATACTGTTCTGGTGTGAAATACCAAGCCTGAGCCTTTTCAAAACTATCTGGTTTTATTGGTGAAAGTAATTAATGTTTTTAATTGCTACCTTTTTTAGATTAAACATTTTTTTTAAATTCATAGTGTTGTACAATGGAATGTAAGTACCAGTATGAGACCTTGCTGGATTCAGGTAAGTTTGACTGAAGCTTTCATCCTTCAGCTCTTTTCTGAGGGCTTCAACAACAAGCACACTCAAATTTGTCATAACAGAGAAGCTATACATTTTTTGAGATGATGCTTTTATAGTTTTTTCTTAAATCATTAAGTATTTGACCTGCACAGTATTCATTAATGTCTGACTGCTCTAAAAAGACACTTGTTTGCTTTCTTGCAGACAGCTTGGATAATTGATGTGAATCTGCAGAGAGATATTATGGCATCTTTCGAAGAATATCTTGAGTGAAAGCAGTAGTTTATATAGAATTTAACTTCAAACTACTACAAATAGCACAATTTTGTACCTGTTAGGATCCTATATGTTAAGACTGCTTTAAAGATCTCTGAAATGCTTTGCATTAAAAGTTTGTTCATTAATACCTGAAGTGTCACAAGGTTTATTTTTTACTGCTTGTTTGTAACATGTAATCTAGTCTGCTACACAGTGGAATTGAGTTGTTAATTTGATTACAGTTTCATCTGTTGTATATATATGGTATTAAAAAAATAATTTTTACTTTACTGTGACACACCTGCACAAAATCTGGGCTGTGAAAAAATGATCTCTTTAATAGTGGTACTGTCTAAGGGGTGTGTAACATTACCTGTAATCATAAAAAAAGCTTCCATGAACTCTATAATTTCAGTAGTAAGTCTTATGTACTTGCATGTCTTTTAAGGCCCAGATGTGTTTAATGTATTTTATGTTAACATAACATTTAGATAAGGGTGCAAACATGTTTACCACAATTGTTCTAGTTTTTCTCAGGAAGAAATTATCTAAAACAACTGGCTCTAGTTTGAAAGATTTTCTGATCAATGCAAGATATTAATGTTGGAAAATTGTCTGAGGCAGAAACTGGAATGTAAAAACCATACATTCTTGTTGATTATATACAGCTACGGGAAATTAACATGGGACTAATGAAATACTGTTTTATAGAATTAATACCAAAACACAATGTGTATTAGATAAACTCTGGGTGGAAGGGGCCCCCTTCAGACAATCTAGTCCAGTAGTCTCCAAACCCTTTCTGTCATGTACCCCACCATTTAAAAATTTTAAGCATGGACCCCAAGACATGTACATTTATTAATTTATAAGTTATATACAACATTTCACTGTACTAGTATATTTTTTAATATTACATTATACTATTTTAAATTTCTGATGTTATTTTTAATCCTGTTTATTTAATTTTGCTTAATTATTATTTTGTAATTTTTAAAGATTGTATTCAATTTTTTTTTCCCCGTACTCCACTTTGGAGATTACAGATCTCATTGAGCCTCCCACTCAAAACTCTGTCCTTACAGAGAACTTCAATTTATCAAGTTCCTGGATGAAAAGTGAAGGTAACACTACCAGTTGTGGTGAGATTCTACCACAGACAACCCAACTAAGTAAGCTAAGTAAACAAAACTTTTTACAAATAACTGAATTTTCAGAGAAAAACAAAAAATTGCTTCTAAATTCAAAAATGCCACCTAAAGAATGCCCAAAAATAATAGTCTGGTCTTTCAGGTAGCAGGCTGATGAGTTAGTGCTAGATCAAATATATTTATTCAACAATAAAGTAGTTGTGGATCTTCAAATTCTGCCATTGCTGGAATGGTATTACTTCATTCAACAGCACAAAGAGTGTATATGACAAACACTCAGACCGGGCTATCACCCTTTGCAATGTCTAGGGATGTCCTGGCCTGGAGGCATGCTCAAGTGTCTGCTGTTTGGGAGATTTGAGGGCTTGGCTAGGACAGGGATTTGGGACGAAAGATGCATTGTAATGTAAAGTGGTATTGTTAGGGTGTCTTTCAAATCCACATCAAAAGTGACCTGCCTTCATTTGTAGTTTATACATTGTTAATAGCTATTTGTCCTGCAATAAAATACTGCAGTTCACATCCAGGACTCTCTACCTTTCTGTCACTTGGATATATTTTGTCTCTGGGTTAATCCAAGCTCAAGACCTCTTGCTTTGGAAATAGGAGGTGACAGAGGGAAGGGCAAGAATTGTATCTATCGATCTAATTTTATATATATACATAATCCATTCTATATATATGTATATAGAATCCATTCTATAAGGCTATATGGGCATTGCTGGTAGGAACGGGTACTTTTGTCCTTTCAAAAACTAATTTCAGCTTCCATGACTCTATACTGTCATGACAGCTTAAAGTCACAATGTTAGTGCTAATGCTAATCTGATAAACCCTTTATTTGCAATCTCCAAGTCACTTGGAGAGGATAATCAGTTCCTGTCTCCAGACAGAAGGCTGAATCCAGAGGTAAGGGACATGGCCTCCAAATGTGAGTAACAAGTCTCTAAGGACTGTTTGCCCAAAGCCATGACCACACTCAAAGAAGCAGGAATACCACTTCTGTAGATGCCCCCTGCAAACAACAAGCTGTTTAAATAAACAGTTATCTAATAGTTACAAGGTGTACTAAGTTCTTTTACACCATTCATTTACCTTTGTCATTGTGAAAACGGCTGCTTTAATGCATCACTTGTATACTTGTGTCTATGCTAGTAGACTGTATCTACATATAAATGAAAGGTAAGATAGTTATTAGCTTTAAGAAGTTCCTCTGTCACTAAAAAATGGAATATGGTAAATTTCTTACTATCAACTATAAGTTGGTCAGGCTGGAGGCAGAGGCAGAATCAGTGATGTGCAAAGTTGTCCTCTTTTGTCTCTCAGAGAAACAGGATTAGTTGAGCTGACAAAAGACAAATGGGCAGATGGCACTTTATAGAGGGCAAAGCACACTGTCAAGGCACGTAAGACCATCTGCCCTGGGATTGGTTTGGCTTGGCACCCATTAGAACAATAATTTAGAGCAGAAGATGAGAAAATCAAAATATAAGGAAGACAGAAAAATAATTTTTGGGGCAATCAATTTTTCTTATTCATATGACATGTAGAAGATTCTAAGCTTTCTTCTGCAAAATCTTGGAAAATGTGTGGAAGGTATTTGCCTCGTACAAACAGGTTTGCCACATATGTGGACAGTGTGGTCCTAGAGTACAAAGCAAATGTCCCTGAATAAAAGAGGAATTCTACAGCTTCCTTGGAAAACAGGACAGCTAAAGTGGCACAGGTGGGGGTGCCCAGAAATGCTGCATTAGGGTGTGCAGCAATTTCATTGTGCAAACACTGCTCAGAACTGTTAGGTCACCAGCACTACCTTCTTCCCAGCTCTCATACTGGATCCGTATCCAATACCTGAAGATGGCATAGCTAAACTCCATAGCCAAAAGGTTTGCATAATTTAGAAGTGTGACATGAAACTATTGAGGTAGTTAGCGATGTATAAAATAAAAACAGACTTAGTTCTATTCTTGTGAAAAAATTGGCTTTGCTTCTTCCTTTGTAGAAGAACTGCTGCGTAGCTTGGCCAAATACCTTTGTATAATAAGGTGCATCATGGTTCCATCTTTATTCCTTCTTGTATTCTAGATGACTACTGGAATTTTGTGATTGCTGTGCCTAAACTACCACTGGGCTTTCATCAACCTTTCTTTGGAGGCAAGTGAAAGCTTGTGGTCAGTTCCCGGATTTCAAACATGTTTTCTAATCTTTCTTAGGGGATGTTTTCTAGTAATTCATTCTGATTTATTCTAGTTATTCATTCTGGTTTATTAAGAAATTTGATGGCTACTGTGATATAAACAACAGCATTGGTTGTTTTACTCCTGCCAAACCTCCTCAGTTATCTAACTGGGTCACTGGTTTACTGAGGTGCACTTCAGGGAAAATTCTGCTGCTGCTTAGTCTGATATTGAGAAGTTGCAAAGGCTTCTTCGCTACAAGAAAGGTCATTAGCACAAAGTCTGATGCATAAGAAATTAGCTGTATGCGAATCCTAGGGTTGGTGGTGGGAGTAATCTGAGCACGAAGGGAAAGCTCAGGCTCGGTAGGCATGATTCATGTAATCCTACTGGAGTCTGCAGAGGCCAGTGTCTGAACTGAATCATCTGCTTCTGATGTTCCTTCTCTTCTTGCCCAAGAGAACAAAGGAGCCTTAAACAGCCCTGCACCTTTTTCCCCAGCTGACTTTTAAAGCTCCTGACCTTAAGTTTGTCAAGCTTGCATTCAGACAATGAGCAGGGATCATGAACAGTGTTATTCAGCGTTGGCAGCTGGTGTAGGTTGCTGGTATTTCATTTGTGTTATTGATAACAGGAAGTTTGGCAGCTTTTTACAGCTACTTAAAGATGTTATCTTTAGTAATAGAAAATAAATTCAGATTAGGGTTTTGGAACTTGTTTAAACTTTTTAATTCATGAATTTATGAAAATGCAGTAACAGGCCGTTCTTTATAACATTCCTTTCTGCTGCTTTAGTTCATTTTACTTGATTTTCTAAAAAAGAAAAATTTTGAACTTGTTTAAACCAGCATTAATTCTGTCTCTGCCTTCAATGGGCCTAGGATTCAACACCAGTGTCTATATTTGTAAGTCTGAATTTAGAACAAGTAGGAGAAAGCATTTGGTATATTACAGACAAAAGTCATCTACAAGCTACGTTCCATGCATAGTGAAAAATTTGTATATATTCTGTCTGCATACATGCTTATCCAATTTTTTTTTTAAAACTAGCTCATTGAATTACACATCCTAGAGTTAACAGATGGATGCTGTCTTTGTACCAGCTTCTACTTGCACTGCTGGACAGAGCAAAAATATTTCTTGGAAGTTAAGTTTTAATCCTACACACTCATCTGGACCAAGAACAAATTCTGTTTTTCATTAAATTCAAGTAAAATTTGACAACTCTGCTCTCTTCAAATGGCAAGAAGCTGCATGTAAACCTACATATTAGCTGTGACTCTCATGTGGTCTCCAAAAGTCTTGAACCTGCCCTGTATCCTCTAGTCTGAGAAGCAAAGGATTAGGAGTAAAGGTAAACAGGCCATGCTGTGGAGTTAGATCAGGATTTGACATGCAAGCTCAATTATACTTTTCTGGTAGTCAGCAAATACCATGTCCACATTTTGTTATCTTCTAGAGCTAATAAACTGTAATTTTTTATAACCTGCACTTTTATAACCTGTAAAATCAATTTCTTCATATAGTTACACTTTTATTTACAGTTTTGGATTATGTGAACCATTCTAGTTTTAAATTACCCTTTACCCTGCATATCAGTAGGTTAATAGGAGACAGACTCAAGCCTTTTTTCTTACCCTGGCATCTGTGGCCTTGTATGAGACGGTGACCTCTTAGTGTATTCTTGCAGTGATTTACTAATGAGCAGGCAGGGGATTGTTCAGCCTCTGTCAGTCCTCAGGAGTTGAGATATCAATACAGAATAAGTTAGGTTTAGGCAACTATATTGATATCTTTTTAAGAAACATTCATTAGTAATAGCATATAATAACTAAAATTGTAATACGTTTACAAAATCACCTCTAAATGGGTAACGGTGAAGGCGCAGTGAAAGAATGTAGTCTTGAAAAACACTACGGTGCAAGCACACGGCCCCATGCCTATCGCTATCCATCTCCAGCACGGCAATAAGGTAAGGGCGCTCAAGGGCGCGCTCGGAGTGTGCAGCGCGATCCCTGCCGGGGCCTGGGGCAAGCACGGTGGTGGGTGCGCTGCTCCCACTGACATTCCGAGCGCGTTCCGATGTGTCTGGCGGCTCTGCCGGAGCGCGCAGGTGGCACAGCCACATCCCGCCGCCCCAGGGACGTCTTCTCCCTTTTTCACCGCCAAATATCTGGGGAGCACAGCCCCTCCTTGGCCGAGCCCTGCGCAAGCGGGCGCGACTCCGGCCGCAGCGCCGCCGCCCCTGAGGCGCCGCCCGGGGCCCGGCGAGCCCGGGCCGTGCGGGGCGGGTGCCCGGCGCTGTGCCCGGCGGCGGCGCGGGGCGAGGGCCGCGGGGCGGGCGCGCCGCCGCCGCCGCTCCCGGTGCCTCCACTCGGGCGGCTCCTGGCGGCGGCGGCGCTCCGAGCCCCTCCCGGCCGGCGGGGACGGCGGCGGCGGGGCCCGATGGCGAGACCAGGCGCTGCGTGCCCTCCGCCCGCCCGCCGGGTGATGGTGGCCGCCCGGGCGCTGCTCTTCTGGGCACTGGTTTACAGCTACTGCGGAGTGTGCGCCTGCATCGCCGGGCTGCGGCTGCTCTGGAGCATCGGCCGGCGGCCGGGCGAGACCTTCCGCTGGGTGGTGCGGGAGAACCCCCCCTCCTGCCTCAACGACCCCTCCCTGGGCACCCACTGCTACGTCCGCATCAAGGTGAGGGCGCGGGCGGGGAGAGCGGGCCCTGCTGGGCGCGCAGGCAGCCACCCCCGCGCTGTGCACGGCACCCCTGCCTGCCCTGCTGTGTGGGGTGCGCTGTGCATGGCACCCCTGCCTGCCCTGCTGTGTGGGGTGCGCCGTGCATGGCACCCCTGCCTGCCCTGCTGTGTGGGGTGCGCCGTGCATGGCACCCCTGCCTGCCCTGCTGTGTGGGGTGCGCCGTGCACGGCACCCCTGCCTGCGATCTGTGTGGGGTGCGCTGTGCACGGCACCCCTGCCTGCCCTGCTGTGTGGGGTGCGCTGTGCATGGCACCCCTGCCTGCCCTGCTGTGTGGGGTGAGCTGTGCTGTGCGTGGGCTGCGCTGTGCATGGCACCCCTGCCTGTCCTGCCGTGCGTGCTCGCACAGCTGCGCGCATCCAGCGCCTGCCCGCACTGCCCGGGGAGCGGAGCCGTGCCCGGCCCGGCTGCGGGGCCTCAGGCCAGGAGGACGCGGTGCCCGGCCGGCCCGGGTGCGGAGCCCTGGGTGGGTGTTGAGGGGTTCGTCGGCCCCGGGTCTCCCGCAGTCCACCGCTCCCTGCACCGCCTCTGCTCTCTCTGGTATTTACGGTTTGCCCAGTTGCACCCTGGAGCTCGTTTCGTGCATCACTGTTTGAGAGAAAACGTAGAGTAAGAAGCTAATTGCTGACCTCAGGTTGTGCAGTTTAAGCCACCAAACAATTTCGGTACTTGTCTCAGGTCTCTACCTGTGATTTACTCCTTTACCAAATGCTCTAAATGAAGTTGTATTAGCTAGGTTTCTTTTGCAGTTATAGGTGAGCAGAGAATGCACAGCAAGTTTTGTCAAGTGCTATTTTTCATAAAATAAGCACAAAGATCTCTGTTCCCAGGGTTCTGTGCAGATGGTTTCATGCCAGGCAGTACTAATATAAATTACTGAGCCTCAGTTTGCCATGATTTGCTTGTTTTCTTTTGCTAACATCATTAGGAGGCATGTGTGGGCTTTTTCACTCATATGACATGTTCTTTTTTCCTGTAGCACGAAGCAGTAAATGAACAGGCTGCTGGAGAAGTGAGAGGGGTATGACAGTAATAGAAGAGCATTTGGGGGCAAATCGAATCGCTGTCAATATCACAGTCGATCACTCATTTCAGGAAATAAGAAACTCTTGCTGTTGGATAACAGCAGGCTAATGGATTACTTTCCAAACACATACATCCTACAAATCCATTCAGATTTCAATAAAGCAAACAGTCAGTGTTAGAAAAGGTGGCAACATCCTATGTCTGTTCTGGGGGGTGGATAAAAGGGAACAGCAGCAACTGAAAAAGTCGAGGATGGGCTTAGTTTGGGCCATGTGATATTTAAACTGCTGCTGTACAAGTGACGATTGAATTTTCATGAGTAAAGGGGAGGTCCTTAAAAGCAATAAATAGATTAAAATAAAAACACGGAGGGTAAATCCCAAGAGGACACTGACTGAAAGAAGCAACATGGAGGAGGGCTTACCCCCTACTCACCAAATAAGAAACTGTGGAAGGAGACTGAGAAAATTCTACTTTTTAAAATATAAAAGGATCAAAGGCAGAGGGATCTGGAGAATTATACAGATGAGGTAATAGCCCCAAAATTTGCTAGGAATTTACTTTTACCTCTAGGGACTTCAAGTTCGTTGGCATCCCAGAGGCGAAATATCAGTGTGATTAGGGGCAAAACTGAGCAAAGTCCCTATTACATCCCGAGCAAGTATAAAAAATCCAAATAGTTCCCTCTTCAGAGCCCTTTCAAGAATCGGAATGTAAGTTAATGGTTTTGTAGCTCGTTAGTGACTTATGAGTATCAAGATATCTCAGAACATTTGAAGCATCTTTGGCAAGAAAACCTTTTTTGTATGCTTTTGTGATCCTTGCCCTGGTATTAGCTCTTGATGTGCAGCAAAGGCATGGTTTTTTTCTTTCTTTCTTTGAAATAGCAGAGACAGTGCAGGCTTTGACATTTGTTCAGGAGCTGTACAACCCTCCTTCCTGCAGTTTCTTTCACATGACTTCTAAACAGTATTTTTTGAGCTAACTCCCAACTTCTGTATCCACTTGTGTCAGAATTCAGTAAAATGTCTAGGTCATAATCACAGTTTATTTAAATTCTACTGGATTTGACCTTGAGTCAGTGTAAGCTTGTGTACATCCATTCAATTCAATAGCATTTCAGTGTTCAGCTTCTGCAATAAGTAACTTGCCTGCTTGTAATTATCCTAAGACCCATTTTCTTAAAAGATCAATCAGAAAAAGTGACTATTGACAAGGCAGAAAGAAGATTATAACATTGAAGCTTAATTTTCTGAAGTGAGTCTGAAACCTAGAACAGTAAAAACTAGCAAAAACTACTTGCTTTCTAGTTACTTAATTTTGATTGCTTTTGGTTGTTAAGAATCCACATGGTCCTTTATCATGCCAGAATGCAATGTGATGGTTTTAAATAGTTGCATAATCTTACCATCTGACTGAAAGATTGAAAGTGCATTTAAAGTATGCTGCCTTTTAAAGTCTTTCTGTAAAGCACGTGACTGGTGTCTGTGTGAAAGCAATGTTCTTGCTTTGACAGTAACCTGCATTTCCCAGTGGCTGTGCCAGGCAGTGCTCTGTCAGAAGCGCAGGTGTGCTCAGGGCTGGACTGGCACACAGGCACACAGCCTGGCAAGTAGTAGAGATGCTCCTTCCTGGAAGAAGCTATGGTGTCCAGGGTGTGGGATACTCAGCATTGCCAGTGTGTAGCAGATACCTGATCTCAGAAGTGCAGAAGGCTTCAGCTTCAAAACTGATAATTTGATATTTGTAGGTGCAATATATTGTTTCTTAAAATATGGTCTGAAACTGTCATCATTGTCGAATCCCAAAATAGCAGTTCTATGGAGCAATAAAAACACTCCTTTTTCTCTTTTTTTAGGATTCAGGGTTACGATTCCACTATGTGGCTGCTGGAGAAAGGGGAAAACCACTCATGCTGCTGCTTCATGGCTTTCCAGAATTCTGGTAAAACTCCCTTCATGATTTTCTGTTATAAAAGAGGCTGCATATGATACCCCAGGGTGAACATCTCTGCTTAAATATCCCCAGTGTGATCCCTTATATGTATTTATGAGTACTAACTAATGGCATGAAGTTTTAGTAGGCAATGAACCACTGAAATGTTTTTTTTTAGCTGCAGCATCCACAAAAAAATTCCTTCAGACTAATACAAACCAACCATCTTTTTTGTACTGTCAATCCATTTTTCCTTAGGTATGTATCCTTTCCTGCAAACTTTGTGAAGGAATTGCTAGTTTTGAACAAATTTTCTGTGTGGATAGTACTTGTACTATATGGCTAAACTTATGAATTGTAGCAGAGGGTGTTAAACTAAGGATCCATTATATGTTAAGTGTAATATGGATTGCTCCATCTATTAAAAATACTATACGTTAATTTTTAACTGGGGGAGGGAAAGAACTGTGAGTTCTATAGGCTATTGTGCAGCCTAATTTCAAAATGCTACTCTGGGAAAAAGCTTCTATTATTAGTTCATCACGAGATGAATGATGAATCAAACCCAATCCTAAATGTTTGTTTATAACAATGAAAAGCAGTCATGTGTCCAATGATTTAATTAAATTGCTCAGGCTGTCATTGTCAGGTTTAACTAGTGAAGCATGGCTTACAGAACCTGCATGGAAAAAACAGTAAGGGAATAAGGGAAGTACAAATGCCAGGAATTCAGCAAGGTAAATGATCCTTTTCCTTTCCAAACTCAGCTAAGGGGCTAGAGGCCACTGTTGGAACTGTGATCTTTCAATCTGTACTCAGGTCATACCATGCTAAACTCACCCAGGTAGAAAAGAGGTCAGTTCTCTTCCCCTAGCAATTTCCCCTAGGTACTAACACCCTTCAGGGTGAAGGGGCAGAATCACATTTATGTTAAGTTAAATTTATGTTTAAGTTAAAGAAGTACATTGTTCTAATACTAAAATTATTAAAGCTGTAAATTTTGATTGAAAGGACAGTTAGATGGGGCAGTGCATATTCTATTCAAACATTATGCATATCTTGCATAAAGCACATTCTAACACAGTCAGGCAGTGAGACTGCAGCTGATTTGCCCTACAGGGGGAAGAGTATTGGCAAAATTAGCATTTCATATACATATTCTACTGATATCAGGTATATTATCTTTAAAAAGCCGAAAGTCTTTCTTACATTTTAGAATATCGAGTCATGCTACGAGTGACAGGTAATATATTGTATTGTCTGACCATTCAAAAGGGTGAATAAAAAACCTGTTACATAGGTCACTGGGACCACCAATAGCATCATTTCTATCACTGTTTTTAAAAATAATACTACATACTAATAGTCTGTAAACCAGTCACATTACCAATTCTCATGTTGGGTTGTTCATTCAATCAGTGAAGACTTTTTCATTCAGGAATAGTGATTGTTCTGAGAGCACAAGATAAAATAACCACAATTTAAGAGAGATGTAAAGCAGCATCAAATCTGTATTGTTTGTCTAGGAAAATAAAAAGGATATGATTCACAATTCCAGTTCTTAATTTTAGCAAATCCTCTGCCTTCAAATGTCTCAAGGTTATAAATAGGACAAATATAACCAGACAATACTGACCACTAAGAGTGATAAAGAATGTCTGAAGATGAAAGATCACTAAAGAATATAATGCACCAGAGCCAATAAGTGTTTTAGATGCATAAGAACTTCAAAATCAATATATTGTGGAAGGTCAATAATAAAATACTTTAAATTGGACATAATGTGTTGAGGCAGCTGAGTACTTATAAGTTGTGTGTGAGCAGCTTCATTTTATACAACTTGCTTTTTAGAAAGAATGTGATCAGAAAGTCTCAAAATAGATTCAACCTTATGAACATGGAGGCATTAATAACATTTCCAAATTCTGCTTGCAAAGCAATTGCCCAATAGTTACATATGATATGGAGTAAAAGGGTTTCTTTGAATATAAAACCTACCCATTTGATAGGTCAGACATTTGGAGAGTGATGGGCTGTTGTGAAAACAGAGGATGAGAATAGCTTGTAGACATTTTCTGAAAACAAAAATAGTTGATTTATTTATTTATTTATGGGCCTGGTTCTTACTTCTTACTTATATAGAATAGCTGCAACAGTTACCATGGCAAATTCAGCTTCCAAGTCATTATATAATGCCTTTTAAAAATTCATTCCTGGGGATCGCAGGATTGTCTGAGCATTATATGGCACTGAAATGAAAATGTTCTGACTGTTTTGTTTATATGAATACAGATTCGTATGACTGAGTGTTCCTGTAACATTATTTAAGTTCAAAGTCCCTAACAGGCTGGAGACAAAGGTAAAGTGGAAGAGCCCATGGTCTGATACAGACACTGTTTGGATTAAGGTAGAATTCTGTGCATCACTCTTACAACCACCAATGATCCAAATGTTATATAGCCTTTCTGTGAAACTGTTGAAACAAGCAGAAGTAAAAGCTAGATCCTAACACAGAGGGATCATGTTTTTCATGTATCTTTCTATTACAATGTAAGATAAGGCCATGTCTGTCTTGGTACTGGCTATTCTGAAATAGATTGGGTTTCAATAACAGCTGAAGGGCAGGTAGTTCTTGCAGGGTAAGACCCACCATTTTATTTTTATTTTTGCTTCATAACACACATCTAGTCACTGCATACTGTTCCAGAGTGAGGAATAGCCCAGGCCTTTGCCCGAGTTCTTGATTTTGTATGTCTTTTGATGTATGTAATGTTATGACTCTTTTCCATAGAAACACAAGGAAGAAATACTTTGTCTAGCAGCAACACATTGAGAGAGCTTGCTCAGCAGCAGTTCTGGTACAGAGACACAGATGAAAGTGTACCCAGGATAAATCCTATAAACTTCACCAAGATCATTTGTTATTAGCTGAATTTCTTTCTTTGGTTTATTTAGTGTATGAATTATCTGACGTTCTTTTTCTGAATAGAGTAAAAAAATGAACCATGCTTCAGGGCATGTGTCCCTGTTCCATCAAAACATGGCTGTGAGTAAGGGAGAAGAGAAAGCTTTTCAGACCTTACTTTTTGAAGCTACTATGGCTCCAAGGATGAAACAGAATAATCCTCCCAGTGGTTTGGTTTATGTCTGCTTCCTTTGCAGCAAAGGGGACTGTGCCAGACTCCAGGAATTGAAAAACCCTGGCTCTGGCCATGCCCCACTTCTGGCAGCTGCACTTTGTTATTGGGGAATTCAAGAAGGGAGCACAAAACTACTGCAGCCACAAAGGGTCATCAGCACAGCACAGAAAGGAAAAATAATCTCATTGCAAACAAAGCCATGCTAGTTTACCCTCAAATATTTGGGTGCAAAAGCATTGAGTACATTTTTGGTATCATACTGCTTGACCTTGTAACTCCAATTTTTTTTCCCCTTTTTTAGGTATTCTTGGCGCCATCAATTGCGGGAATTTAAAAGTGAATATCGAGTGGTGGCCCTGGATTTGAGAGGTTATGGAGAAACAGATGCTCCTCCTCACAAAGAAAATTACAAGTTAGATTGCCTGATAGCAGACATAAAGGATATTTTGGAATCTCTAGGTGCGTTAGTAGAAGAAAACCTACTTGACTCATAAATGACATGATTTTCTATGAAAAAAACATAAATATCTAGCATTGGGTTTTTAAAAAATATATACACATTACAGAGCTATAAATCTAAGGACACTAATATGTGTGGACTATTATAAATGAAAAAGGGTTGTTTTCTAATTACAATTTGTATGTCAGTATAAGCAATATGTAAAGATGATTTTTCTGTCATGAGTTTTTTAAAAAAATCCTATGTGCTGTAAAATCCAGCAGTACAAGTGTATGGTCTTTTTCCCTAAGAAGTCTTTCTTCCCAACCACTTGTACTTAGTGCATAATATTCTGAGTTAGAGTCTTAAAGCACTTGCAGATGAAAGAATTTATATCAGATGACATTCTTTTTGCACAAAGAAGACATAATAAATATTGTGGGCTATACAGAGATGATGAGAGTACATCTGCTGTATTTAAAAAAAACTAAAAAGCCCTCCAAAAATACTACTGCACAATAGTCAGTTCTCAAGAGCCAAATCACTCTGTCTTACACAACAGTGAGAGCAGAAGGGAGAATGAGGGACACACTGCTCTCTGTGGAAAATACAGTGTAAAGGTCTAGAGCTGAAGTGCAAAATTCACCCCTCGAGTTGAGTTTGAAGTGTCCCTGTTTGGGTGATAAATTGTAACCCCTGGTGAGGGGTATTTCCCTTCCACACCAAGAGCAACTCAAGGGACTAGATTGTCATTCTCTGAATCATTTTAATTCCCTGCATACTCTAGCAATAGTAAAACAACTTACTTCATTTCATATGAAGAAATAATAAAGCAGTGATTCAAGTTCTGATATTTGAATTTAGGATTTGCTTTACTTGTGGTGTTTAAGTATTGGCAAAAGATTGGGCAGGCAGTCCTCACATAGTGTTGAGACTTTCCAGCCTTTGCTGGTTGTGTTAATCTCCCTGGTAATGCCATGGTTATGCTTGAGAAGTGCTCTCAGCATAATTCAGTTTAAGAGAGATTTAAAATTTTTTGGAAAAAGCACTTCAGAGGCTTGTTATCTTTGTTTGTCCTAATCCCAACTTAAATTCTTTTGGAGGACTCAATTATATCAAAAGTGCTCCAAAAGATTTCTGTCCAAGAGGGTTTATAAGGTTCTTTGACAGCTGTGTCCAAACTCATGTCAGAATTCTAAACATCTTGGCTTTTATATGTTTCATTTGTAGTCTGTGTGCTCAACATTCCAATCCTCGATGAGGAGGGTGATAATATCTGACACTATAGTATGTTTTCCAGCAGTGGTTAAAGAAGGAATAGTAAAGATTTCAAAACATTTGGTCACTATCCTGCCCATGCCCCTTCTATTCCTGCTAAAATAATACCATTTTTATTGATGAAAGAATAAGTATGTGAATGTCCAGAGCTTAAAAAATTGCCAACAAAACAGCTTAGGGAGAAAAGCTACAGGCCTCCTAAGTATATAAATGGGAGTGTATATACATGCTATATATATATCGCCATTAAGTATAATGCCCACTTTTTGCATCATGATGGCGTTGAGTGCTTAACCTCTCATATTCGGAGAAATTCATTAAGATTAATTTTGTTCTGGAGGTGCTCAGGAGATTGCTCAGTCTTTTTGTCTGCAGTTTCAAACTCCAAACTCCCTCAACATGGTAAGTGTACGTGTGTTATAATGACTGCAGATTGAAGTGTCTGTCTGACCCTGCATTGGCCAAGATGTGAACAGGGTGGCCATCTGGATACTGAGTGACTTTAATTTGACATGGAGGTAGTATAGTTAAAGTTTAATGAAGTCCAATTAAATAATTTTAAGTATTTATACATTTTTAAACTATAACAGTGCCCTATTTTTTCTGACCATTAGTAACAGAAGCAGTGCAGTATTAAAGTTACCTTAATAAATGTCCTGAATCAGCTATTTAGCCCAATAATGATTTTATTATATGTGATAATTTCTATGGATACTAATGCCTTTGAAATAAAAGCATGTATCTGTGTTCATGTGGTAGGATACAACAAGTGTGTGTTGATTGGCCATGACTGGGGAGGAATGATCGCTTGGTTAGTGGCTATATGTTACCCTGAAATGGTGACTAAGCTGATTGTGGTTAATTTCCCTCATCCTTCTGTATTTACAGGTAAGTTTTACAGTAACCTTTGTTAATCCAACGTATCTGCATTTTGGTTATGATGGTGTTTACTTTGAGAACCAACAGCCTGCCCCTTTAAATGTTCAGTAGATGAGCTGCCAGTACTCTACGGCTCTCACTGTCTGGACTGTATTTTACGAAGCAGTAAGATATCGAGTATTTATTTGACTTCTGGAAATAGATTTATTGTAGGAAGGGGGAATGCTTGCAACAAAAGTTACCGCTGTTTTTTTAATCCTTGAGGGTCCACAAACAATTTTCATACATATGAATCTGTTTTGTTTCACTTTATCAGGATAAAATTCCTGAAGAGGGGTGTATATTGTATTACACTTTGGTAAAGGCCACACTGCATTATTAAATCTTCATAAACCTGCCTTTGTATAAATATTAATCAGACATTAGAATTAAATCCTGATTGAGGTGACAAGTGACGATTTATGATCTGGTACAATATTCATTGGAAGAAGACAGTCTTTCCAGACTACTTACTAGATGCTCAGGAATATACTAGTACTGTGCTGAAACAAGAACTTGTTTCACAGTTTGTTGTGTGATAGAGTTGAGTTTGTCTATGACTCAGAGTTACAAAACATTTCATAGGAATTATATCAACATTCAGTAATGAAAATGAAAGTACTATGTCACTACTTTTAATTTTTTCAGTTGCTGGCTTTACCCTATCTCCATTTAAAAAGTTACCCCATTTCCCCAGAAATAGCTGAGAATATTCAGTGCAGCTTTAATTTTTATTTCAATTGAATGTAAATCTGACCTTACACCATCATGGGATCAGAACCATCCACATTTGTTGTTCTCACAGTGTTCTTGGGCACTTTTCTAAGATACTAAAGAACATCTGCCAAGTAGTTAATCCACACTTACCCTTGGAGAGCTGTGTTCACCACACAAGCAAGCAGGAGTTTTCACTGAGAGCAGGAGCGAGGCTGTAGAGAAGACAGTAGTATTTTATTATAGTATTTGTTTGTATATTTGTTGAACTAAAATATCTGTTCTGTAGCTTGATAAATTCTCACTACATCAAATTTATTCTACTGTGGATTAAAAGAAAATACAGAGTTTATAAATAGTACAGAAAACTAATGTGATCAGTGCTGACAGTGGTCCCTCAGGAAAAATATAATGGGTAATGCAATTTAAGAATGTATAAGATAGGAAAGTTTAGAAGATAGCTAACACTTCAATTTATGTTAGCTTAAAACTCATTTTTATTCACTGTCAGAATTAGTATTTCAGAGATACGTCCTGTGTTGGGAATGCAGTTTTACATTCCTGAATTTGCACCTGTAAAGGATAATTTCTAGAATTCCTAGCACCTGCACACATTGTGTGCTTGCTTTGAGGGAGTTAGGTATTTGAATGTCCATGTTGGCTCTTGAAACTCATTGGAGACACAGATTTACAATTTTAAAAAAAGTCAGTGCAAATTTGTTATAGATATAATTTTCTTTTGCTATATATGCTCCTATGTCTTTAAAGATGACTGTAAAAATCTTTAAAAAATGACTCTATGTAACCTTGATTACAGTTCTTGAAATTGCCAAGAAGGCGCTGTTAGAAAAATTCTATACTTCTATGAACAGGAGTGATGCAGTCTTTAGAATGTCAGTGGATCATCATCTACAGATTCATGTGCATCACATCATTGATGAGAGAAATACCTATTTAGGCCTTTTACTCCATATCTGGGAAAAAATGCTTTGGACTAGCTACACAAATAGTTCTCTAGGTGAAAACCTACCATGCAATTAAACTCTCCAGTGTTGCTGTCCTCACCTAATCTCTGGCAAACTTTTGTTTTGCTGGCTGTTTGTACTAACATTTGTAAAAGAAGTATCTTCTAATGGTGACATCATATATTTACTCCTGAAACAATAATCATCTTTTGTCACACAGCATACTTTAATGTAATATTTTTAAAACATTCCTTTAAGTTTAAAAAATAGTAATATTAATAGTGATTTTGTTTGAGCCATCAGTTTTCATTTTTAATTCATGGACATTTTTGTTTCAGAATACATTCTACGACATCCATCACAATTGATTAAATCTGGTTACTACTTCTTTTTCCAAATGCCATGGTTTCCTGAATTCATGTTTACACTAAATGATTTCAAGGTGAGCAAAATGAATGCTCTTGTTTATGTATGTAACTGTGAGTTAATGGAAGAATTGCCACCTACATTGATCCCTTCTGATGTAGTTATAATTACTGAAAAAAATACAGAGCTTCCTGATTTTTCTTCTTAAGCTGTATATAAAGTAGGATACAAGTACTTAGAGTCTCTGAGATTAACTCTTACTTCTGTATTTCTGGGAGGTGCTGAGGGACATACTTTTAACCTCCAGCACTGCAGTGCATTACTCCACCTAGAGAGTCAGCTGGTTTTACTTGTGCCCATACCAGTGGGACATCATTGGTGCCTGGGGAATCCCTGCTGCCTTATCTGAAGCTCGTGTGTGCAGTGGGACATCCTCTTATCTCTCAGAGTCTGCCACAGGGCAGGCAGTGTGGGAGTCCGGGCATCACATTCAGCCAGGTGGTTAATTCTGCCTGAGAAGCCAAGGCCAACACCTTGTATAACCTTAAATATAATTACAAGCCGATAGAAGAGGACACAGCAGCTGCAGGATACACCCTCCTGCACACCAACAGCCCCCATGCAGAGCTCCCTGTGCTGCACACATAGGGCACAGCCAGCTGGGAGGTCATGAATCATCCTCCCTCCTGCCCTGTCACCTGCTGGGGTCCATCCCAAAAAAAAAAGTATGTGCCTGCACTTGCCTTGCCTGTCACAGGTGGCAGATGAGGATGCAGTAACTTGGTAATACTGGTATTTCTCTATACTTGATTATTCTGAAATAAGTTATACTCAAGATGTTTACCTTGTGCTTTACACGTAGCTCTCTAAAAACCCACTTGAACCATTCATTATACTTTGAACATAAATAGATTTATAAATATGCATAAACTGATTTTAGAAAGATGTGTCCTGTTGAAGGAGAGAAATCACATTTTCTAGCTATCTGACATAATAGCTTTTTCTTCTTGCTTTTATAGGTTCTGAAAAGTTTATTTACCAGCCAGGCCACTGGAATTGGAAGGAAAGGCTGCAGATTAACTGCAGAAGATATTGAAGCTTATCTCTATGTCTTTTCACAACCTGGAGCATTAACAGGACCCATTAACCATTACAGAACTATTTTCAGGTCAGTATAATATTCCCAAATGAAGGAAAATACTCTAGAGAGTCCCCTGGAGCTCAAAAGTGTTACTGCGGCTCCTCTCCTGCCGCTGAAACAGAGAGGGAAAACCCCAGGTGTGTTCCTGAAGCCAGGAATGGGCTTCACTAGGTCGGCCACAGGCCCGGTTCAGCAGTGAGAGGCCAGGTGTGTTCTGTGAGGTGTCCACACAAAACGGCAAAACAAGCAGAGTGCACATAAAACAAGCAGAGTGCACATAAGGAAAATCTTTGTTTCAAAATCTAGTAAAGCAAAGACCCTTCCTCATGCACAGCCCCTGTGGCAATCCCAAAAATCCACCTCTAAATAATACTTTAAAAATTAACATCAATTAATTGTTTGCATTACAATTCATACTAAGTTATGATAATATCTATCAAGAGCTTATTGTTACATACTACTAGATGACATGGCATCCAAGTATGTTACCCTCACTTGTAACTTTACAAAACCATATCTGACACAATTTTATTGTGTTTCAGCTATTTATGTTTTTCAGAAAGGTGGGAGAGGTTTTTTTATAACTAACACTAACCTAACTTGGTTTGGGTTTGAGGTTTTTTTGTTCCTTTATTGGTCTTAGCAGACTCACTTCATAGAGTAAAACAGAGATAGCATCATAATGGGAAATATTTTTTCAAGATTAATATTTATTTTATTTTCTCAAACAGTTTTCTAATGGTTTTAACTTTCCTGAAAGGAGTTGGCTTGGCCTTAGAGACTGACACCCATTTTTAATCTACCAAAAACAGGGCCAGAAGGTCTTAACTCTGCATGTATTCTACTTATAGCACTAACTTGAAGGACTGTATCAAGAAGAGTGGCATTGAACTTGTTTTTCCTTTACTGTCTCCAGTCTTCAGCAGTGATAAATGTCCTGCATGCTTCTCTAACACAAGACCAGCTTCTCAATATCCTTTAAAATGACTATTCCCTTCTTTCCCTAAACTCAGGCAGTAGATATTTGAAGTCGATTATCTTTTCATTTTCCATGGTCCAAATTTACTGCCATTTTTCTTTCTGTGCCATCCATGCTGTCACTATCAGGAGAGCAATCAGCAGGGAAAATACTGTGAGGAAAGCAGGGATCTGAGCTAGGTGCTGTCTTGTACAAGCTGAGACAGAACTGGAAGAAGAAAGCAGAAAGCTAACCCCAAGCATGGCTGACAATGGGGAATAAATGAGATGGCTGTGCTGGTAACAGTACACTGATTTAAAGCTGTGCAGAGAGCAGTCAATGACATCAGCTGGGATGTCCAAGGGTGCCGGGGCTGTGTGGCTGCCCAGCGGCTCCCTGGCCCTGCAGCTGCTCTGCAGGAGCCCCCGGGGCAGGGCTAATGAGGTGCTGCAGAGGCGTGAGTGCCCCGAGCCCTGCTCGTTCCATTGGCCACAGCACCTCGCATCACTGCGTGTGCACATTAGCCAGATGCTCCTCTGACAGCAGCAGTGATGTGTCTGTGATAGCTGAATTGCTCTGGGAGTGACATGAGACAAATGAAAGAGTTGTGAATGTTTAAACTATTGTGTCAGGCCTTTTCAGACTCAAAAAGAAAGCGTAGTATCAGTTATAAGTCAGAAAGTATCTTCACAGCTGTTAATTCCTCTGTGGTTGTTGTGTGTTTGTTTGTGCCTTGTTTGCTTTATTCTTCTAATGAAAGTACACCTGTACTGAATTCAGAGAACCTTGTTTAGGTGCTATCAGCCCCAATGCAGCAGGCTTTGGGCTGGAAAGAAAAGATCAGTCATTCAGTTCTTGCCACCAGTTCTGATGGTCACACCTTATGGGATGGGAATTGTGAAATGTGAAAACTGGATTGCAATTTTTCCTTTCTCTCATCTAAGTCATTAAGCAGCACTTGGATGCTAATGACTTGTATTCACCATAACTCCCAGTGAGCTGATACTGGTGACCTACATATTAAAGGTTTCCAACACATTTCTATCCACTTGGAGTTTCATTCTTCAGAGCCTGATTTTTCTGGAATGTTATTTCCAAAGAGATGACTGAAATAACCTACTTCCATCCATCACCAACACATCTTTTCCTACATAGCACATTGGTCATTCCCATCACTATACATTAAATACAAACACTTTGAGAATAAATCCATAAAGTTTTTCTATCATGCTTGGTTAAGAAAGATAGGTAAGAAGCTGGAACTTGAATTTCTTCTGATACGCTATTTGTTTAGAAAATGGGATCAGTTCTCTTATAAGTTCAGAAGTACTTCACTGTTTACAGAGAAACTGTATAACAATGCAGTATGAATGTTTGAGTGTTTTTCAAAAACTTTAATAATGGAACTTCTCTTTCTAAATGTGAAATCTGTGTATTAATCATTATTAAAGGTGATTTCTAGAAACTTCAGGCATGATACCATTTCCTGTATTCCAGACTGAACAGAAATATAGTGTAGTTCACAGGCAATGAAAAGTGACCAAAAAAGCCTGTAAAAAGCCTGATAGAGTTTACCTAAGTGAGGCTACAAATCTTGCAAGGCACAAAACAGTAAACTCTACAGTAGTGAAAACACACACATGTTAATAGTGAAGAGATCCAAGATACTGGATTAAAAGATAAAGAGATTAGTCTAAATGCACTGAATCAGATCACCAGATTATCAATTTATTAAATTGGTACTACGAATAAGATGTGGTTCAGTGGGTGACATCAGGTTGTTTGCAAAATGAGATTTAAATCCACTGGTAAAAAAGGCCATTTCAAGAATTTTTGTAATTCATCAATCAAAATGAAATTATTATCTAAAGTGATCTTTTATTAACATTTATTGACTTCTAATGTAAGCAGAGACGCAGAATGTCTTCAAAGTCTCAATTTCTTTGTCTTATTTTAAACTAAGAAATGTCATCTGCTTTGTCTTCCTCTTTGTACAGAGCAGAGTCTCTTAACTAACTGCTAAGTTTAAAACTAGTACTTACATATATCATAAAAGTTTATTCAGGAAATCTTTTTTATACCTTACTGGTTTAAAACAATCCTGGTTTTGCATTAATATAATAAAGATTTGTATCTGATCAGATGGAATCTGTTTTGAATTGTCATAGCTAGTCTGTAAGTAAGTAAAAGTAAGTAATTCAAGCTTAGATAAATTTTTTAGCATCTTTGAAATGTGCTGGAATAAATTCTGATGGGTTAATGCTGAAAAGTCTTTCATTCTAGATCCTTGTATCTTTCATAATGACTGTAGTATGAGGTAATATTTATAAAATACTCAATTTTAAATAATTGTATTAAGACAAAATAATTATTTTTTACTGAAAGTTTAAGCAGGTCATTTTGGTAGAACTTGGAGTCACAGTGGTTTTTTGGTATTGTAGAAGATACCATGGAACCTAGAAAGTTTACAGTGAGATTCACTGCATTGATTTCAAAAGCTGTGTTGACTGAAATATGTCTTGGTGATTTTTTTATTAAAATAAGACCTAACTAAGTGTGTTTTATTTTCAAAGCTGCCTACCTCTGCAGCACCATGAAGTCATCATGCCAACCCTGCTGTTATGGGGAGAAAGAGATGCATTTATGGAAGTTGAGATGGCAGAAATTACAAGGATTTATGTTAAAAATCATTTCAGATTAACTATTTTATCAGAAGCCAGTCATTGGCTCCAGCAGGATCAACCTGATATAGTGAACAAGTTGATATGGACCTTTCTTAAGGAAGAGATAAAAAGAAAAAGAGAATGACTGTTTGTACATGTTTTAAGGGGTCTAAATAAAAGCTCTTCAGATTTAAAACCTAATTGTTATCAGGGCCATATTTCCAGCCTGCCTTCTATTTTGAGCTCTGTTAGAGAAAAGTGTTTTCATTGTACTGTACATTTGGACACTAATCGTACTAAAAGAAGTGAGTATGAGAATATATGATACCAACATTGGTTTTACCTGTATACTTGTATTTTGCACATAAAAACACCTGCCTTAAAATACATATGTATTTGTACAGAAAGAAAATCATAGACAGTTGCTTGGTTTTGTTTTCTCCCTTGCTTTACAGTTTTAATGTGTGGTGCCTTTTACAAATTTATAATGAAAAAATAGAGTGGTGCCATACTGAAGAAAGTCACAAGTTTTCATTCTAGATTTGCCTGAATTTTTTTAATGTATTTTACCATTAAACAGTAATTAACTCTTTTTATCTATATTTTAGCATACTGAATGATTGATAATTTTCTGGGTACATTTCTAGTCTTCAAGTGAATAATGATCCGTATCTTGTTGTATTGTTGAATGCAGCTGCTATGTGCAATGTGTTTTTCTTTCTTGACTAAAAAATGGGAAACCTGTACACTCCACATGTCTGAACAAGAACAATGGAAAATTAAGATATAACGTATCAAATCCACCTCTGTCTAATAAAATGCAACTTACACGACTCCCTTTATTTTATCTCACTTCCTATGGAGAGATTTCTTGCTGAAGCTAAGAACTGGGTTTGAATAGCTGAAGTGTCTGGTCCGGTATTCATCCTGGACACTCATGCTATGATTGTTGTAGTTTCTAGAAAATAATGCCTCATTGTTGGCATTATCCTTTCTATGTCAGCAGCTACTGTTCTTGTCTCCAAGAACTGCTGCCAAGTTTCTGTGTTTACTGGAGGAAGAGACAGTGATTATGGATACAAAGGGTAGAATTAACTTGCGTGTGATGGCAGAAAACTGTATGCTAACTACAAAGGGAAAAGAAGCAAAAATACGAAACCACAGAATAGGTGAGTCACCTGTCTATCAGGTTTCCAAAGCCTCCCTGTCCACCTGCAGGATAAGCACAGTGCCCTGGAATCAAAGATAAACAAGAACCCATTGGGGGAGGCATCAGGGCCGGGTAAGCCTGAACCAACTGTCCACACCAGAGCAGAACAGAGCTGAGAGATACTGGGAGTCCCAATACATCGCACACTGCCGTGTGTGTCGTCTCTTTTGAGCCACCGTGTCCCACACAGGTACTTGGTGCAGTCCCTGCTCAGTGTAACCCTCGCAGGGAAGGACCAAGCGCTGCTGTCTGCCCAGCGTTAGCTCATGGCTGGAGACCTGCTCTCGTCCCCTTCTCCAAATCCCAAAAGAGTCTCCTCAGGATCATGACAGTGGTGTTGCACTTGCCTCTTTCCATCCACCACTGGGACCTGCCTTTCGAGCATTTTTCCCTGAATACTTTCAGTACTTTATCAGCTAAAATGGTTATGTGCTTCTCTTACTTACACTATGAAGCTGAAAAGGCTCTCCCTTGCCTCAGAAGGTGGCATAGAGAGACTTCTATCACCTGTGCAGCGGTTTTGCTTTGGCTCGACAGCCAGTGCTGGGGATCAGGGATTTTCCTGCAGAGCACCGGCGGCTGGAAGCTGTGGCCCGCCCTCCTTCCTTCCCTGCGGCCCTGCGGCAGGTGGACACGGAAGGAGCGGCCGTCGAAGCCCGGGCCCCGCACACGAGGGCGCTGCGCTCCGAGGGGCGCGGCGGGAACGGCCCACGGCGGGAACGGCCAGCGGCGGGAACGGCCCGCGGCGGGAACGGCCCGCGCGGGGCGGAGCGGCGGCCGGCAGGGGGCGCCGTCCCGGCGGCACCCGCGCTCGGCCGGCGGAGCCCCCCGCTCAAGGAGGCCCCGCCCCCACGGGAGGCCCCACCCCCGGCAGGGAACCCGAGGGGAGGGTGGGGCCAGCCCAGCGCCGCCGGCCCTCATTGGCGGAAGCCCCTGCTGGCCCCGCCCCGCGAGCGGTGCGGGGAAGGCGCCGCATCCCGCCGGGCGCGAGCAGTGCCGGGGGTCGTTTGCTGCCCGCGCCGCGAGCGCTGTCCCGGCGCTCTCCCTGAGCACGGCGGCCCGCCGCGAGGGCACCGACTGCCAGTCCCGCCCCGCCCCGCCCCGCCCCGCCCCGCGGGTCTGTCGCCGTGCCGGGCGGAGTAGCGGCCGGCACATGGCGCGCTGCGGCGGCGGCGCGGCGCCGAAGGGCCCCGGCCCGGCGGCGGCGGAGCGGCAGCGGCTGAAGGAGGCGCTGGCCGAGCAGCTCCGGCAGGACCTCGACAGGTGGGCGCGGGGCGGCGGCCGAGGCGGGGCGGCCCCGGGCGGGGCGGGGACACGCGGTAACGATGCCGTCCTGCAGGCTGCTGACGGAGGGGACCCACTCCGACTTCACCTTCCGAGTAGGCGACGCGGCGCTGCGGGTGCACCGGGCGGTGCTGCTGGCGCGGGCGCCTCTGATCTGCGAAGGTCTGGCGGGGGGGCAGCTGCCCCCGGGGGAGCTGCGGCTGGACGGCATGGGACCCGCGGAGTTCCGGGGCTTCCTGCGGTGAGTGCGCTGCCGCGGCAGGATTGATGGGCTGGCCCCGGCACCACCTCTCTTGGGTCCTGCCTCTTCTTTTTTCCCAGTGCCAGCACCTGTTTTAAAGCTTTTCCCGTTCAAGGCAGTATCCTCACAGCCTTCCTGCAGAGTTTGCAGAGGACTTTTCTGTAACTTCTTTATTTTCCTTTGCCTTTGTCCTTCTGCTTGATAGCGCATGGCTGTACTCTCTACCTTAGTATGCTTTTTTATGGTGTGTAAAGGACTTGTAATAGGAAAAGAGAAAGGCTGTGCCTTCTAACACCCTTTTAGCCAGATTCCCAAATGAAAACAGCAAATAAAACCCACTCTCAGCTCATATTTTAAAAAGTTATGGATATAGGAATCTAGGAGAACTTCAGCAAGTTGGATAAAGTGCATTAAGTAAAAAACTCATCTCTCAAGTCCTAGTGAGCCATGGGCTAGGCCAAACACAGCACAGCTTTGATGCAAACTGGGATCCCGGAGGGAGATGTGTGGGCTGGCTACTCCCTAGGGACTAGTGCAAGGGCCAGCATGTTTTTGCACTGCCAGCTATTTTCCCATTGCCACATATGCAACATCTCTCATGTCTTGCTCTAAACCTTAGGTGAGTTACATGAGGGGTGTTGCCTGGTGCTGCCACCAGACCTTGCAATCCTCCTTCTTGTAAGTTCCTCTAATCCTTTTTTCAAAGAACTGCTTTTCTCTAACAAAGCTGTGGTGGTGCCACCTACTTTCCCTAAAAGAGAGTTGGTGTTGGAGCCGATCGGCACTTACAGGAATGCACCAGGAGCAAAGTGGTAGAAAGAAATCACTCTGGGATTTCACATGAATTCAGGATGTGCGTAGAAAATGTAGGTATTTGCAGGCTTCTGGGATTGTTTTCAACAGGAAATATTCAGTAGGGATATTATTGCTGTTTTAAAATTTAGTGCTTGAAATGCAACCTAATTATGAAAGAAATTTTTGAACCCAGAGTAATATCTGAAACATAGAATCTTTGTAGTGGAGCAGGTTGATTAACAGGCATTTGTTGGGTTACTGCCACAGCCTGGCAGGAGCATTAGCAAAAGAAGTGGTAAGAAACAAAACCACATGGGTTTTGTCTTGTATTTTTCCTGATTCCACTGTTATTGTGATATCATTAATTTCTTTCACATTCATGTAAGTGGTGTTACAGAAGAATTACATGGAGAAGCATGATAATGCAATTTTTTAAAAAATCAAATTAATTTTGAAATAGTTATTCTGAATAATTATTTTAATTATTTATATACTGTTATATCAGAGGTTTGTATTCCTAATGGTAAGCACTTAATATGCCACTGATACTTGCTTTCAGTTTTGTCTGGGTTTGCTGTAAGGTAAGGAATGATGTCTGGGGTTCTGCATGTTCTCCAAAAAGCTTGGCATTGGAAAACACCTTTAAACTCAGCTCAACTAATTATAAACCTTGTGTCTTTTCACAGTGAGTTTAGAATGAATCAAATGAACCTCCCCATAAGTTCTAAACTGTGTATGAAGTGTGCTTTGCAAGATAATTGCTTTTTCTTAACTTAGTTTTTGGTTCCGTTTGATACTTCACCTTTTGAGTCCTCTAGCCTAGCACTAAGGAGATTTGTGCTTACAGAGTGCGAAGAAGTTTAACAATGAACTCATTTGGATCAAAGAAAGGATGCAGCTTTGATTGAAAAGAGCCTAATCTATTTTTCAGGTGATCAAATAGTCTCGGTGGCTGTTGAATCTCAGTGGTTTCTTATTGTTAAAATGTAAATTATTAGATCTTCATAAGTGCAAAACAGTGGCTTAAATTACAGCTTTAGTTTTACTGGAAGCCAGCCTAGTCCTTGGAGCATGTGAACTGCCATGATGAGTTGTAACAGAAACCTGTAGCTGCAGCTGAGCTCCTGAGAGAAAGTTACTGCCTTCTACAAAAGTTCTGGTTTCTGGTATATATGGGGAAGTGGAATACTAGGAATAGTATTGAAGAGTTCATCAAAGCTGTAACAAAATTTCATTCCTTTTCCTGTTTGTATTCAGCTTTGCTTTTATTTTCCCGAGTAAAATTTATCTTTCCATGGGGATTTGGGGACTTCATTTTCTCACAAGCTAAATCTGGCCTGCATCTCAGTGAGGCGCACTTCCTTTGGGCCTCTGTCTCTCTTCATCAGGAGAGATGTGGGCTTGTGTCTGTGATCTACGTGTCATTTGTGTGCTGAAGGCTGTGCAGCTCCTCTTGCCTCCTCTTTTGAGCAGGAGATAGGACATAGTAAACTTCATGCTGATCTTTCTGCATAGCCTCAGCATGAAGTAGATGAGCATCTAAGCAGTGCTTTGTTTCCCTCTGTACACTTGCACTATCTGAGGACACCAGGAAGAAACTTCTGGTCACCAGACATGCAGCATTCCTGTTGTAGGCACTACGCACCCTATGTTTTTGCCTGATGAAGTTAGTGTAATCTTGACTCTGCCCTCCAGTAGCCTTCTGTCATTCTTCAGGACACAACTAGAAAAATGTCAACAGTTGCAAGTATGTTGATGGCCGGAGACTGCCTAAGCAGAGTTCTGCAGTGTGGCTTAAGAAGAGAAACTTAGCATCCCTGAAGGACAATGTCTGTCACAGATCATTAGATCATTACTGTCTTGCCTGCTGAGAGGCAAACTGCTTTTTATTTACCCTTGCAGTTGGACAAAATATTTCTTTAGCATTAAAAATCTAGATATTGTCTCATAATATTTCTATTAGAGGGGTCTGATACCAAGGAAGGACAGAGAAGAACCTAATGACAGTGAGATCCAGCTGAAAAGCAATAAATACAATCAAATACAAAGGAATACGATTGTCATTGTGACGTTTACTGCCGCAGGGGTTAGTTTGCAATACCAGCAATTGATTCAAAGTAGACCAGCCAAGGTTTCGACCGTGTTACGCTTGTAGAATTCTGTATCAGGCAGGACAAGGATGCATATCTCGCTTACGTGCAGGCAGAAACTTTCTAGAAGGTAAACTTTAGACAGCATGGTGGCAATAACTTCTTTCCATAGAGTCTATGTATGCACACTTTTCCTTTGTATAAAAAATCTTTGGCTATAGTAACTATGAATACAACAGATACCCTATAGCATTGTTCCTGTTTCATCTGTCACTTAGCCACACCTCTTGCAAACTCAGTGTTGCTCATGTCTATCAGATTCTTTTCTGTGTGCAGGGAAAAAAACCCTAAGCTATAAAGTGGGGTACCTGTTAAAATTACACAGCATCATACTCACACTACAGAAGGTGGTGGCATAGCACTATTTCCAGCTTGATATTCTCTTGCATGTGAGGTTTTCATAAACGAGTTACACCAAACAGAATGTTTGTGAATATTTGTTCTTTAAGTACAATTCCCAGTTAAAGTTCCATAACACTAGATTACAAAGTAGTGAAAATGGGAAATATTTATTTAAATAAATTGTCTGTGAGTATCTTCTTCCTGATTGCTAGATTGTCATAGTCCCCATTGGATAATTGCTGTTTTGGAGGAAACAAACCCGAGTTATGCATATGTACACTGAATTCCTTTATGTTTATGCCTCAGCAATCCTACCCTTAATATCTATGCCTGTGTATTCCCCCTAGTGGGTTATGTTTGCAGACCACTTTATTTCAGAAGAATAGCCTGCCTCACATGTTCTTGAAAGTTTGTGGTTTACACAGACTATTCTGATATGGTCCTTCCCTTATATCCTTTTATCACTCATGCCTCTTGATGTGGTGCAGCCTACCATGCAAGGAGTATCTTCTCTAAATGACTGATTCAGGGAACCTGAAAACAAATCAGCTGCAAAAAGGGGTTTTGTGGCACTTGCAGGTGGATTTTTTGGCACAACAACTATTCTTTTCCCTGCATTAAGACATAAGGGAATCAGCAGTACAGCTGAAAAAAATCATCCCTCCTGAAACTACTAAAATTAACAAACCTTGCCCTACAAGTGGGGCAATATGGGAGATGTGGTACAACTGTCTTAAACTTTGTGAAACAATAAATTCTGAATTGTGGAAATTAAAACACTCTGTTAAAAGTTACTTTTAGTGTAGAGAAGTGAGAAAGTTGAAAACAAATTATTGTGAACAAAGTTAAGAGATTAGGGAATTTGCTCCTCTTGAACACTTAAGGTGTTCTTTTTCCTACGGTTTTTTTTATAACCATATTCTCTGGTCTCAATTTGTCACTACAACACCAGGTTAGTTTTTTGTGGCTATAAAAATGAGCTAAGTCATTCATGAGAAGAATTAGACTATGCTAAGGAGGCAAATAAGTAATGTACAACATGAAGCTTGTATCTTAGATTTTATGCTATATCCTGTTGGGGGAAGACTTCACCACGATGACCTGTTCATTTTGATGAAAATGGGCTTAAACACATGGAAGACAATGGCAATCTTATCTCCTTTCCACATACATAGAAACAATAAGTTTGTCTTTTTTCTTACTGGGTTTTTTTTGATCCGTGTTTATATCTAATCTCAGTTTCTCTGAGGCAGTTGAGAAGCTGAACTGCCAAGTCCCAATATATTCTGTAGGGCTGTAATGCTTTGGAAACATAGTATCTTAATGCAATGGATTTATGCCTGAAGGAGGAAAAAAATTTCATCTGTGAGAAATGTTTACAAACCTTTCACTGGGCCCGTGACTGTTTAAGGGTCAGATTCTTCTTCTGAAATGCATGCCCGTCACAAGAAATTAGAAAATTTAATCAGCACCTGTATGAGGCAGTAAAGCAGCTGATGTTTCATCTCATGAGAAGAAATTCACTGAAACACCTCAAGAAATCAGTTAAGTTAAAACAACCATCTTGACTGCAAAAATTAAGCAGATGGTTCTTTTAGCAAATCTAAAGGGAAATGGAAGAATCTTAAGTTGTTAAGGTAGGTTGAAGTGCATATGAAATGCCTTAGACAATGAAGGTGCCCTGCTTTAGGTGTATTGCTGAACTATTTTTGCAAGTCTACCAAGATTAAACGCAGTACACAAGAGTATTTGCTGCAATTGGGTTTGCTAGACGTGGGTGCATTAAAACTCCGGACAGGCAGTGGTTCAGAGGCTTCCTATATTGGTTCTATTTTTATTAATAGAATTAAATAGATTTGGGTTTCATTTTGGCATTTAATTATGGTAACTGATGGCTTTAAGTAAAACTGTATAATATGGTATTTTACACATGTGCAGAAGATACTTTAGTGTTAATCTGGTTATTATGGCATTCTTGTCTCTCATCTTGAGAGGCTTGGGTTTGACAGAGGGACCATTCAGTGGATAAGGAGTTGGCTGGATGGTCACACTCAAAAGAGTTGTGGTTTGTTAACAAGACATTCAACATGAGCCAGCAGTGTGCACTCACAGCCAAGAAAGCCAACCCTATCCTGGGCTGCATCAGAAGCAGCGTGGATGGAGGTGACTCTGCCCCTCTGGTCCTCTCTCCTGAGACTCCACCCGGAGTGCTCATCCAGCTCTGGGGTCCCCAGCATAAGAAACACCAGTTGGAATGAGTCAAGAGGAGGGCAACAAAGCTGATCAGAAAGCTGGAGCACCTCTCCCATGAAGACAAGCTGAGAGAGTTGGAGTTGTTCAGCCTGGAGACGAGAAGGCTCTGGGGGTCACCTTCTGATGATACCTCTATCTCTTTTAAAGAAGAGATTTATAATTCTATAGAATTGTTGTCTTCTGCTCTTTAGATAATGAAACTAGGATGGCACATTTAATGATGCCTGCTCAAGAGGTTTGGAACAGTTTTTAAAAACTATTCCTATTACAATTCTGCAGCAAGGATCCTGGTTTCTTAAAGCAACTGTTTTAAAGGGATGGTTTTACATTATCACTAAACTATCTGAGCTCCAAGCTATGCATTTTCCTGTGGATGCCAGATTTCCCTAGCTTTTATTTATGTGAAAAGACACCATTTAATACTCTGGAGGAGACAGTCTAGAAACCTTCACTCTGCTTTAGAAATGAGTCTATAAAATACAGGGTGCTGCCAAGCAAAGTTTTTTATAACAGGTTTTAGAAAACTGCAGAATCTTGCATTCTGGAAACATCTAATGGGAGTTACTGAGATGAAAGGAAATTTCTGAAAGAAGTGCCAAAATCATTATTGCTGTCTGTGAAACAAAATGATGGATGCATCCATGAGTCTTTCAAAGTAGTACATTTACAGTCTGTATTAAGCAGAACTCTGATATTAAAATAACCTGCTGAATTTCTGGAAGTAATAAATCCAGGAATGTGACTGGATTTTAAATGTTAACTGAAAGAATCAAAGTTCTTGACTTTTTACAGGAAAAAACTTACTTAAAATAGAATTAACTTTTTCAGATCCAGAAACCAGTTACTTAGTTCTGGTTTAAAATGCCACTTTATTTGTTTTATTTACTGAGTTCCTAGTCATGGTAAGGATGCCATTTTTATTGACTGAAGCCTAGTGATAACAAAATTAATTGCATTCCTGAGGTTGCTTATGTAGATTCTTTGAAAATACCCTGAGCATTCCCAGGAGAGCATTGCCTTATTGCCTAGCTTATAAGATTCCCTATGGATGTTTTTCAGTTACTGCAGAAAGTAAGTAAGAATAGTAAAATAATTACTTTATGCCCAAGTGCTCTATCTGTTGCTGCTAATTTTCTTTCTCCCTCAAAGTAAATTTGTATTGTCTTTACATGTTAAATATGTAAAAGCTCTGTAGCAACAGAAAGGTGAATAAGCAAAGTTCCAGTGCAAACTTAGCCTAACATGTTCAATGGCAATTTTTTTTTCAACAGATCCTTCCTAGGGAATTTCTTGCAGTTTTCTACATTCAGTATGTGACCAGTATACTTCTGTAATTGTGGTATTAGCTTACATCTGGTGAAGATGTAGGGATAAAGTGCAAATTATTGGATTTTTAATTTTTTTTTCTAGTACTGGCTTTGTCTATGTGACTTTAAGTGACAACTCTTGGAAGGTCTAATGTGGACAAAAAACTTGAAGACAAAACTTCAGAATGCTTCTGTAAAATTTTGAAATCTCTAGCTTAACTGAGTTTCTACTATGAATTTCTATTCTTGAGTCCTACTGCCTTAGAGCTGTAAAACACAGATGTTACGTACTGTGAAGCACAGTGAATTGGGAAAAATGTGTGGAAGTAGTGGTCTTGAATTTTCTGAAGAATTGCAAAGTCTCCCTGCTCCATCAAGCAACTTTTGCTCCTATTCTTGGTAATATGGCATGTTATTACTTGTCTTTCCCTCATACTATTAATGCTAGGTTGGAAAGCACTTTAAATATGAAAAGCAATAGGTGGTCATTTCACAGGTTGGAAGTTCTGAAAGCACATACATACACAACAACCCTAAAATAATACATTACTCGTTCCATGTCAAATCTTATTGTGTATTACATCCTTTCCTGGCCCTTGCTTTCAAAATCTAATAAAATAGTAAAATTCTCATTCCCTACATTCTTGTTTCTCCTTGTTCTCTCCTGGTGAGAACCTGTATCACATAGACAAAAAAATTCTACCTGTCTCAATCCTTTAAATACAGGACTTAAGAAGGAAGATTATTTCTTTGTATGTTTTCTCTACCCCTTCAGAGTACAGTGTTCAAATAACACACTCAAATTACTGTTCACTGAGTATTAACAAAAAAGCTTCTTTGCCATGGAGTGAGTGACTAAAGCAGATCTCTTGAGTATGTCTGCTACATCCAAAGTAACTGTAGCTCTTCTGTTAAACTTTGTTAACTTCATCTATATGGTATGAAACCAAGGATAAAATGTGTTATCTGTGCTGGAGTGCAGTATGTTTCCATAAATATGAGATCTTCGCAGTCACAGACTGCAGGCTTTGTTAGCCTTTCCAGATCTTGAGCCAAAAATAAGCTGGTGAAACAGATGGGAAAGTGGGAAGCTGGAATTACTACATGGGCAAAGTGAAAATTCTTGGGTAATCTTAACTGCAAATTTTTGTGCTTTAAGTACTTCCTTTGAAATTGAAATTTATTTCTCCAATTCATTTATATCTCTGTGTAATTTTTATGATTTTTTACTGTAACCTTGATGTTAGAAGGTTTCTGTATTTTGTGGTGCTTTTTTGTTTATTATTTTGTTTATTATTATTTTTGTTTATGCTTTTCAGCCATTTTCAGGAATAAGTTTTCCAGAGATACATTTTTAAAAGATTGGGTTTTTTAAGCACCAGAGAGTCCAGCTCTTTTTTTTCTGGTCATGAATTGTGTTAGATGGAAAAAAATGTAATTTTCTATTTGTTTTCTTCAATTAAAAAATTACGGGAGTAAAAATTAGTGTCATCTTCTAGGATTCTATATTCATCTGATATAAATCTTAAAGAAGTTGAGGAGCTGGTTATGAGGAAAATACAAGAAGGGAACACTATTACTCTTCAGAACACTCAAAAAAATGTAAATTGTCTTGGACAAAGCAGAAGAACACCAATTGATCAGAATACTCCAAGTGGAGCTGTGCAGAAAGGAGTTGTTTGTTTATCTGGTACTGAGGAAGAAATTCCAGAAGCAGTCATTGATGCAGAAAGCAACAAAGCCACTGCAGGTAGGTTTGGAATTACACTTTTTTCTCTTTTTGTGTTTTAAGTAATTGTTCAAATACTTCTACAGTTGTAAAAATGCAGGCAAAATTAAAACTGTTGTTACACCACAGCTTACATGGATATTCTTTTCTGTGGCCCACCTCATTCTCTTACACTGAAGAAATGAATTGCTGCAGAAGTTAGGCAGGCACAGTTCCCAGACAATGTGTGGTGTAATAAATCTGGAATTGTCAGGCATCAGGCATGGTCATCACCATATCATGTCTTTTCCCTGGAACACAGTGAGGTCCACTCCTTAACATGTGGGACTTCCACACAGCAGAGTATCTCTCTTGTTTTCCTTTCCTAGCAAATTGCAGTAGTTCCACCGTTGTTTTATGAGGGTTCTGGAATCTTTCCATACCACAGCTCTGAACGAAGTAATACGAGGAAATGTTTAACTGCATCTCCCCCAGAGGTGTTGGCTGCTCCAGCTGTGTCAGTAACACAGGCTCAAGCAGCAGATCTGTTCAGGTGGAAGCCTGTAGCACTGCATGACCCCGGGACCCAGGGACTACTCTTCTTTAGTGCAGAGGTTCTGGATCTCTGCAGAAAAAAATGAACTGGGTGCATAATCTTACAAAAGAGTAACTCTAGCACTTCTGTAGATACCAAATACGGAGCATTGGTCAAGTTTCTGATAAGTCAAAATAAGAAGTAAAAAGCAAGGTTTGGAAAACCTTTTAAGGAAAATCCTAGCTTGAATATGCAATAATAAAAAATTTAATTATGTCAGAATCTTTTGAAATGTTTTGTCTGTGCTCTGTCAATAGCCCCTTGTGCACCTGACAAAGTGAAAACAGCTATTTCTCCCCATATGCAGGTAATTCCAGAGTAGAAACTGCATCTGTATTAGGGGAAGACTTATTGATGCTCTACAAGAATTGCTGTTGTCCAGATATTAATATTTGCATAGAAGGCAAAGATTTTCAAGCTCACAGGTACCTAAGTATTTACAGTAAAACGTTTTTCAATCAATAACCATCTGGTAAAAAATGCTGCTGTTATTACTGTATATCTGTAGGAAGTATTGCTGGTGCTGTTCCCTAGCTGTGAACTGTTCCAGCTTTTAGGTCTTACGTGTGGAGTGGCTGTACTTTGATACTAATAAATATAATTTATCATCAACAGCAACTATTTTGAAAACAACTGTGCTTTTAGCACTTCTAAGATTGCCGCTGTAAACTCATATATTGAGTATATACTCATATAAATACTTGTAGATTCTTTTGCTACGTTTATATATATACATGAAATACGAAACAATAAAAAGTAATCTGTGCTCTGTTAAGAAAACAAAAAATCTGCTAATAAACTATTCAGTTATTAATGCTGAATAAAATTTCTGGAGTAGTAATTTTTTTTTCTGCTCTTCAGAATCTGCATACAAAATCTGATTTTGGTTTCATTACTTCAGTTAGGTAGATGTAAAGATTGTTGGGAGATTTAACTAGATCTAAAGTCCAAGACCGTTTAAGAACTTTGGCTGATCGTACTCTTGTGGCTTGGGAAAGCAAATTAAAGTGTCAGTACCATTCCTTGTACCTTTGATATGTCTGTTTGCATTTAAGATAGCAAACTACACAGCCTGTATTTTGTTCCCTTTGAGTATATAAATAATTGAGAGTGACTGTAAAAACCCTCCACTACTTCTAGTACTTTCTCAACATAAAACGGGGAGGGGGTGTGCAGTTTATTACTGGCATTATAATATCTTTATAGAAGATATGTCATAATAGTGTGTGGGGGTATTTTATTTTTTTAAATAATAGAATTTGGATGTATGCTACCTTTTTAGAATGTAGTGTAGTAAAGAATGTTTCTTCTGGTCTACACTATAAAATATGTTCTCAGATACGTAAGTTTGAGAAACAAATCCTTTAATGCAGAAAAAATAGTGTAACAAAGAGTTTCTATCAGTAGAGCTTCTTTAATTTAGGCCACTTAACTGCCTGGAGCTATCTATCTAGCTTAACTAGCATCAAAAAATGCGGCAGTAAATCATAGAGAAAACAAGGATGTTCTGAAACAGACACAGGTCTTGAGCTTGTTTTAGCACTGCATCATGTGAGCAGTAGGAGCTAATAAGGGCAATGTAACTTTCAGTATCATTGAGGTGAAAGCCCCAGAATGATTTACTTACTGTAAGGGGTTCTTTTTAAGTTCTCAAACAGGAGACAGGTTAGACCTCCACAGTCTCCCACCACTTGTGTCAGTATTCCTTACTTTCTCATGAAGTCCTGTGAACTTGCAATAGATTTTAGTGTTGCTGGTTTATGTCTTCGTAGTGTTGTATTCTTACAGAGCTCTGCATGAAGCAAGTCAGATTTGTTTGATAATAAAACTGGCACTAACCATCGCAGTAGGAAAGCACAGATAAAATTATTTCCAAATAATTTGGTACCTCCATATATTTTATAAATATATGCTGATAAAATTTAAACTTAGGTAATGCATACTTGTCCTTATTCTGCTAAGTACCTGTCTTATTTATAATGAGTCTTTGAAATATCCACTCTAACTATGCCCTTGAAGTTGACTGATCATTGTTCATTACTAAAATTTATTTGGAAGGGAAGAAAAAATTGGAGATAAGTGTATTCCATATCTCTAAGATATTGTGTTATTGTATCTTATAAAAAAAAGATCATGTGTGTACCCAGAATTTCATATACTTCAAGTTAGGATGTAATACCCATTTACATGTGGACGTATTTCACTGAGATATGAAACATTCAGTAAGAGCTTTGTTGTTATTATTTTTGCTGGATGACTCACAGGAGGAATGTGCGAGAAGCTTCTAATTTAAAGTATTGAGACTTCTGAAGCAGAGGAGGGAAGGGAGATGAGAAAATACAGAATATGTAATGACTAGAAGAGACCAGAAATAGTATTCTTCTTGCTTCTTCCTACGCAAAATGAGAGTGCTCAGAGACATTTTAAGAGACAACAAATACATGTAACAGAAAGGATTCTCATGCCTAGTATAACATTTTGCTTTCTCTGCCACAGGAAATACATGACATAAGCTAATTTTATAAATAATAGGAAGCTGAATAAGTGTCATGAAAAAATTCTATGTATGAGAATATTATCTGTGGCTGCAGTAACCCAGATAAGATACATAAAGACTAACACTGTAACTGATGGGGATCTGGAAAACTGAAATCATAAAGCAGTTTTCACCCACTATCTTGTCTTCCTTTCTGCCACTGCACTTCCACCTTAAAAGCTCCTGTTGCAAAGGTCTTCTTACCTGATATTTTGAAGACTGATAATGGTAGAGATACTGAGCTCCACAGACTGCTGCTCTGGGAGTTCTTTATTCTTTTCTATGGAAGTAGTACTAAATTGAATTAGCCCTATTATGGCCAGTTATGCCTTTTAAATATAGAAGGGTAGTAAGTGTAAAGAGAAGGAACTGATAGCTCTTGCTGTAAAAACACATCATATTGTCCTGGCATATGTTAATATCAAGTTTTGTTTGACTTTTGGTGGGTAGCAAATTCTAAATACGAGACATTACATACTTATAATTTTGATAAATACACATTTTGTAATATAAGAAGAACTTATGATGTTCAGAATATAATTACTTTTAATGGAGCTGTATAAACAAGGTTATTTATTCTTATTTGATATATAAAACAGGAGAAATAAATGTGAAATTTTATATGAAAGGAAGATACTTGGGGTAATAGATTTCCACTGTGTGAATCTCAAAGTCATACTATAAACAAGCTTTAACTGAAAAATTTATAGAGTACTGTTTGGTTTTTTTCTGTAGCATATTTTGACATTCCAAACATACTCAAAGGAAAGGCATGCAGTACACAGCTGACACCTTAATGCATAAAGGGCAAAGATTTAACTCAATGTTATCGAAGAGTCTCATCATGAATATTTGTATGTAGTGGAATAATGTTTACTTTTTCTCTCTCAGGGCCATTTTATGTGCCAGATCTAGTTACTTTGCTGCTATGCTGAGTGGAAGTTGGGCTGAGAGCTCCCAAGAGCACATCACTCTTCAAGGGTAAGTGTTGTCTCTTCAAGTCATGTGGGAGCAAAGGTAGGCAATTTACAATCAGTGCAAATATGTAACAACAGCACTGTGTACAGAGCGGTGAAGATTAATATGCCTTGACACTTTTCTCCAGCCTGATACATCTTCTGAGTACTGTTTTGACTTCAGGATGAAACTGTGTGAAGTGTATTTGTTAATATTGTCAGCTGATTCAGAAAAGTCTTTTTCATCAGCAGAAGGGCACTAATCCTTTTGTGTAGAGTATGTTTTAATATTCACAATCTACTTGAGAATTCTTTTCTTTCACTTCTTGTACGTGTCATGAAAAATACCATGAGTGTCTGAACAATGTAATTTTCATACTTACTTGTACAATAAGTATATTTACAATGTAAAGACAAATAACATTTCCTAAATAGTGTTTAATTGTGATATTCCAGCAGCATATACGAAAGCAATTTTATCTAGCATGCTTGTTCACCACGGCTTTCTGTGTGAGAATAATTGAGAGTAGGATGAATACTTAAGACTTCATAGATAAGCTGGGGACTGCCAGGTTAGTTCTTTTCAGTATCAGAACACTCTATTGAAATACATTCAATTTCCTTTAAAAGCAAAGGAGTACTGATCCATGTACATGTTAGCTGTTGGCTGACTCAGTTTTCTTCAGAAACAACTGTGTACCTTACAGTGCTGCAAAATGTAACTGCTTTGTGTTAATATAAAATTGCTTGGTCAAGTGATACTTTCTTAAATATTCATATTAGTTTTCTGTCAATGTAAAAATACTACTGCAAAATCAGAAAGGTTATCTGTCGATTTGATTATAACTTCCAAATCCTTACAAAACAATATACTTGCAATTTAATTTATTCCGTAGTTTTTATGGTGTTTTAGAGGCTGATAGTCACCAATTACTCTGGTGTTTACACTTCTCTCTCTGTAATTGATTTCTCTGTGGTTAAGAAATTTTCATCCTTATTTTTCAGAAGAGGCATTCTCCTGAGAAGTACTAAATCCTTATATGAGACTATTCTCATGCCAATGTTGCATAATTTCTGCTATTACGGGTTATATTCATAATTTTACTTTTTCCAGTTCACTTTTCTGCTTAGTGCTGGTTTCTGTGCTGTCTTTGACATAACTTATAAATGAAGTATATGGCTTACTCTGAAATAATGAAAATTCTGCTTAAGGTAACAGCTGTCAAGACTGTGGGGAAGCTCCTTCTTGCTGACTTTATGGCTATTGTGTGTGCTGATATACAGGGAGACAACTGTGCTGATTTTGCTTCTTTGCATGTTGCAACGCTGGGGTTTTTTCCTTTTGTTTTTAGTCATCAATTTCAATTGCTTAAACATGTCTAATGTTTTAAAGGGTCTTAGCTCTGCATGACTCTCTTCCATTTATACTAATGCACAGAGCACTTGTGGGTCCTAAAGACTGCACACAAAAAGGTATGTGCACAAGTACAAGAAAGTGTTGTTCAGATCATGTCCATCATTTAGGCATTCTATGCCTTTCTGCATTATGATGCTGGGACTGTGAAAGGATGCAAACACTACTGTGTAGGACTTGCAGCTTTCTTAATCTGAATGAAGACTTTCTAAATATTCTGAGTAACATTTCTACTTAGCACTGTAATAAAACTACTAAATGTATTTTTAGTGTTGCAAAAGATAAATATGTCATAAAATAAAGACTTAGAGTAATTATAGTAAAACAATTATATAGTTACTTAATATTGACTTATTGCTAGTAAAGAGCTTGGCAATGATGAAAAAATCCTTCCTCCATATTATCAGCGTAAATAATATAGTTATTAGTATTAGTCTACTTATTATTATTTTTAAAGATTTAAAGTGTTAGAAAATTTCAGCAAGACTATTGAGTAGCTAAATTCACCCCAAATGTAGTCCATGTAGATACTTTTGCATTGCAAAATCTTATTGCTTTCATTTTATCGGATCATTTGCCTTCCATTCACAGAGCAGCTGGATGATGTATCAGCTTTTTGACCAACTTCCTTTGGTTAAGAAATGTGATGCATTTTATTATGGACATGTCTTTATTTGTATTTTTTCATTCTTCTTTTTTGCAGCATAAGCCATGCAGAAATGAGTGTCATCTTGCATTTTATATATGGAGCTATTTTGGACTTCCCAGATGAAGTTGATGTTGGGTATATGTCAAATTTTATTATTTTTTTAATAGTAATTTCTGCTTGTTTGCTTGTTCTATATTTTCTCAGTTAAAAGTCAAAAGGAAAATTCCAAAAATAAAGCTGTTGAAGAAATCTTATTTATTTGACAGCTACTGGAAAAGGTGTGCCAGCTGTTTTTGGAATACTCTGTGAGGAGAATGAAAAACAGGACGATGTTTAATACCAAAATAATTCCTAATTTGCCTGTACCTTCCTTTTAGTTTTCAGAATAATATATACAATGTGTGATAGTACATAACAGTTAATATTTTTAATTTATTTTTTAATAATCACTCAAATTGATGAGAAGGCTAAGTAGTTAGTCTTAGATCCATGAAAGATGATATATAGGAACCAATGTAAATGTTGGCATTTTCTTCTGGGATAGTTTTTAATTACCGTTTTATACATAATCCTGTATTAGTGAAGTAAATTCTGAAATTTGTGAATTATTCTCTGAAACCATTTATATATTAGGTGATGAACTCAGCCACTAAACATTAAAATGCTACAATTTCCTAAAAATATGGAATTGTTTATAATATGTCCCAATATCAGTGTATAGCTAATGAATTGATATAGAAAATAAAATTATGGTATTGATTATTATATAAAATGACTAATAGTTTGCTCACTCTGCTTTTTAAGAATGTCATCTGTACCTTTTATGTAATCTCTGGAAAAAAATCTACAAAATTCCGAAACTCCACTGGCACAATTTTTTTTTTTTCATTTGGTATCCTTAAAATAGGGAAACTGAGAGTCTCCTAAACAGTTTCTCAGCTAGTGGCTGAGGCTTGCTTCTATATAGGCTGAATTCGATGGCTGGGAGATTATTAGGTCAATATATGTTTCTGTTTTGAAGATTATTCTTTGGTGAGTGTCACACTTTGGTTATCAATCTATTTCTGCAGTAAGTTCTGACTGAACAAAGAGGTGAAGTTAGCATGTAAATTGTCCTGTAAGCAAAATGAATATATCACAAGGGGTTTTTTATTCCTGTCGCTACTGCTTTCTCTTTAGTCGCATGTTGGGCATTGCAGATATGTATGGGCTGGATGGGCTAAAAGAAGTAGCTATCTACATTTTGAAAAGAGATTACTGCAATTTTTTCCAAAAGGTATGTCACTTCTCATGCTACTTTGTGAGCTATAGAGCCTGAGAATTTTGAATCTATTACTTAACACTTAATCATAGTGACAAGATATGTGAGAACTACGCAGTCAAGGTGTTAGCTGAAGTCAACAGTCCCTGTTTTTAGGTGTGAATCTGGGATTGATGGTGGGAATAAGGCCTGTGATATCATCCACCTATTTAGAGACACTTGGAAACCCCAGCTGATTAAAAGCAGTATTCCACATGATTAATTCAATGTATTAAATCATGCTGAGTATAGTTTAATATGTGCCATTGTAAATGTAATTGTTCTTGGTGGGCATGTGCAAACGCTTTATATTTGCATATCTCGTTTCATGGGCATAGATTTAGAAAAAAATGTCTGTTCAATTAAAATTGGTTTAAAAACAAGCACCTATGTAGAGTTGAGCATTTTCATGCATTAGGCTCATGAGGCTGAATCCTACTTTACTGACATGTGGAAATAGATGACTGCATAAAGGCAAACAAACTTAAATATCATGGCAGCTGAGATTACTTCTGTTTGAACTGAAGATTTTGTACTTCTGTATTGTTTCTGTAAATCAAAATGTACACTTATTGTGATAATTTTCTAACAACTCTAGCCTGCTCCTGGCAAACAGCAACCTGTACTGGAATGCATGGCCATTGCTCATTCAATGGGAGTGGAAAACCTGTATGCTGATTGCATGAGGTAAGTAAAATAAAATAAAATATTGCTTGTTTTTAATTTATCTGCTTTCTGTTGAAAATATTTTATTTTGCAAGATGGGGTTTATTTTGGCATATGAAATGTTCACATTTTAAACATGTTTTTTCTTCACAATACTTCAGAGGTATCACTTATGCTAAAAAGTGAATTTAGAACATTTTTCATCTCCTTACCTAAGAATGGCTTTCTTTTTAACAGATGGGTAGGAAAACATTTTGCAAGATGTTTTTCAGAGAAAAGCTTTGCCAATTTACCTACTGAACTTCAGAACAATTGTCTTGTTATGTTGATTGACTCTTTGGTAAGTAGTGTGCTTTGTATAAAAATAGAGCAATGTAAATTTTTTCCTTATTTCGCTGTACAATGTAATTTAAGAGATAATAAATACAGTATCTTAAATATGTAGTGCATTTATACTATGTAAAAGTTCCAATTAAAATAATAATTTAAAAAACTATTTTGATGCGAGATGCTATTGTTATGCTTCGTGACACAGTCTAGTGATCATCACATCCAAGTCCACCATAATAATAGAAAATATGTTTATGAAACACAACTGTGACATCATAATGCAGCATTATGGAAGTGTTCAAGGCCAGACTCGGGGTGGGGGCGCTCTGAGAAACCTGGTCTAGTGGAAAGTGTCCCTGCCTACAGCAGGGAGGCTGGGATTAGATGATCTGTAAAGTCCCTTCCAACCCAGGCCATCCTATGATTCTCTGGTTATGTATTTGGATAGTGAGGAACAGGAAATCACTGTATCAATCTCTATGTTATGTGGTGGCATACATCATTTGTGATTGCCTTTTCATTTTTACCTGTATTCTAATTTGGAAAAAATTGACTTCTTTATTTTCAGACCTCAGGTGGTCACTGGCTATCAATGATCACAAGCTATTTGTTTACAGGCAGGCTGACTTTACAAAAATAAAGTAGCAGTATAGTACCCATATCTTTTACTTCTCAGATAACAGTACTACACTGGTCCCCCCCCCAAATCTCCGCTTTCATTTTTTGTGGCACGCCACTTACGTTGTTCCAATTTATACCTGCCTAAATTTAAGTATTTTCTAATTGTATTTCTGTATAAAACTGCTCAGAGCTGACTTAAGGTAACTGATTTGAACTAGACCTGTTAACAGAAATTTGGTCAAGTACTCAGCCTGTAAATACACGGAATTGTAACAGATATGAAAAGTATGTAGAAATAAACGTAAATCAGTAGAGCTGCTGCCAAACATGACTGGTCTATATATGTAGCTGTAGTGTGGAATGTCACAGACAAAATGTAATCTAACTAGCTCAGGTAACATTCACAACATGATTTTGGTTCTAGCACACAACAGACAACTAAATACGTGGCATCTCATATATCGCATGCTGAAGTCCTTTTCGCCATGTCTGTGTTACTGTGTTACACAAACTAAAGAGCTCCGTATGGCCGTGCACACTGTCAAACATACCTCTGGTTCAAGAGTTGCACTCTTAAATGGTTCTGGCCAAGATCTACCCCTTGCTGGAAGGACTGTGAAGCCTTCTTGGGACTGTTTTTTTTCAGGAATTCTATGGTGAAGTACTTAAAGTGCTGAGGCCAGCAGGTCAGCTATGAGTGGCAGCTGCAACTGCATATTCAGGTGAAAGCCTGCAAAATGACAGATTTCAGAGCTGTGTGCCTTTAGGCTGGAGATTAGATTAAGGTTCTACAGCCAGAGGGTGGTTGGGCACTGGAACAGGCTCCCCAGGGAAGTGCTCACAGCACCAGCCTGACAGAGTTCAAGAAGTGTTTGGACAGTGCTCTCAGGCACATAGTGTGACTCTTGGGGTGGTGCTGTGCAGGGCCAGGAGTTGGACCAAGTGATCCGTGAGGATACCTTCCAGCTCAGCTGTGATTCTGTGATCAAGAGAAGCTTGAGAATATCCACAGTTATAAAACCTGAGCAGTTCTACCACAATGCATAAATCTAACAGAATAAAGATGGCAGCTATAATATCTTAAGAGTATACTTAGTATCTCGAGATGCTGGGTGTTCTGCCCCTATATTAGATCATTAAACTGAGCTGTTCCTCATAAAATATGCACACAGCTTTGTATTAAATTGTATAAAATTTGAGATGTTTTAAGTAACGTTTTCAGATATAGATCAGTTCATTCTGATCTACACAGCTGTTCATAGTTAAACCACCACCCATCTCCAAATCCAGACAACCTCAGGTGTGTACTGTAGCCACAAGTGCATGTAGACACAGTTCTAGGATCTTCTCTAAGGCCCTTTTGCAACATTATTGGGACAGTTTAAAGGTAAATGTTCAGGCCTTCCTTCCCCTCTGCTTATTCTAGTATATAAAGATGCTGTGGTTACAGTTTGTGTTGAAATACATGTGCTGCCTTGCCAGCATTTGCAGAACAGTCATGGCACTGTGGTACTTGGTACCGCCCCTGTTGTGTACCCAGCTTCTCTGGAAGGTTTTTGCAGTTTGGGCTAAAGTGTGTTTTAGTTCCCATATTAATGATTTAAAATTTGTGTTGGTGTGTCTTTGCAAGATTCACTGGTATTTTATGGACCGAAGTCTTGAAAGCATCTAGAGTTGCAAAATTAAACAATAAAGCATAAGCCTCTTCTGCCCAGAGAATGGTTCTGGTGAGCATTCATTTAAGCATGTTTAAGACACCCATTCCAAAAACTTGTGGAATTCCCGGGGGAGTTTTTTGCAATCTGCAAAAATGCTTTAAGGCTGCTTGAGGGAGGAAGAAGAAAAGGTCTTTCATTAATTTTGCAGGGGCTACTGTATGATTTACTATCCTTTTTCTCTGCTGCTAGAGTTCTCTGCTGTAAAACTAACAGTTACACCCAGTTAAACAGTATAACTGCTGATCCTTTCATTTACCAATGCTGGAAATGTAAAACCTAGTTAATGTGACAGCCCTTTAGAGGGGAAAAAAGGTGCAAAGAAAAGGAGATTGCTAATGGGAAAATCACTGGGAAACCACAATCATGAACACAGAAACATTAAAATGGGAGTGCCATTTAAAACACTCTCCAGGTGCTTTATGTATACCTATCCCTGATGTCTCAACTCATGCAAGAAAATCACTGGAGTTTTAGATAAGTAAAGTGGAGTCCACTTTAAAATGCTTAGGAAAAAAAGTACAATGAGAGAAGTAAAATTCAGTTAGAACCACTTCTACAAAGTGCTGATTTAATTAGAAGTCAGTGAAGGCATTTTACATTTCACTCTAAGTGTCTAATGGGAGTAAATCCTTATTGCCTTGTGAGCAGTGGTTGAATTCGACGCAATTCAAAAAGCTTGTAATTGAGTCCAGGGGGAGCAAAATCAACCCATAAGCATATATGTAATTGTTAATTCACGTGATCTGCAGAGAAGCAAACTGAGTTTGTCCAGAGATGAGTAAAATAATTTTTAAAATATATTTTAACAATGGATGGCCAGATTTTCTCTTTCAACTGTAATATGCACAAAGAAGGTACTCCCTGCTTTTTGAGTTGCATAGGACAAATGTGATTGTGATCTGAATTTGCAGTAGGGGTTTTTGTGTCAAATATTTATCTGAATTGTTGCTTTTTCAAGTGTTACTGCATAATTTATCAGTGTCCTGCTAGGTCATGTTGAATAGAGCTTTCAGGCCATTCTAATGTGGATAACCATAAATTCCAAGTTCTTTTCAAGTGATGTGTTAGCCAGTAGAAGTTGCCCTCAGGTACTGTGCTGATGCAATGCATGAAAGAACCAAAGACACAGACCAGGGTAATAAATATTAGCAAATCTGTTTGCATGTTTGAAATGTAACTAGAAACATCACAGTTACTTTTCTTTGAGAAACTTTAGACAACAAAGAGGGTAAGTTCAATTAAAACTCCATCTGGGAAGATAAATATTTGTTGTCTGACTCCTTTAAATAAAGCAAAAGGATTCATAATTACGAAAAAGTTTTCTCTGTATTCCGAATGCTAGGCCATCCACACCCACCTAAAACCTCAACTTAGGTGTTTTATTCAAGAATTTATTACATCTTTCAGTGACCTATAATGTTTTTTCTGTATTCAGCTTCTCCAGCTAACATTTGCCTTATTTTCTTCAGCACTGCAGTATGTAATGACACAGTTGAAAAAATATAATAAAATCTACTGAAAATGTTACTACCTAACTGCAGGCAAAACAGAACCGATAGATTTTTCTTTTTCTGCTTTAGTTTCAAAAGCATGTATAATTTTAAGAATTACAAAAATCCAAATTTATTTAAATAAGGGAAATAATGACATTATTGGATTCCTGTGTAAAACTTCAGTAACTGGACAGAAGCTACTTTACAATCAGCAATTCTTTAGGTAATTGCTTGGCAACAGGCTAATTTCTGCCTCTGTTTCAAGAACCACAAGAATGCTGCTTTCCGTTTGATGGAGAGTGACCGGCTGATCAATAGCCTTCCCCGAGTGAAATGGACAGAGACAGCTGTGGCCTTGGCATCCCGGTTACATGAGGAATGTGTAACCTTTATTGTTGCAAACTTCCCACATGTAGTACAAAGTGAAAGCTTCTCTGTTTTGTTGCAGGTAAAAGTGCCCTCAAGTTATTGTATGCTTCCAAATAAATTGAATTATATGACATTTTGGGAAGTTCAGGCTGTTAAATTACCAAAATACTTTCAACTTTTGTTTTGAAGTACAATTCTATGGAAAATTTTGAAAATACTTGGGCAGCACTAAGATTTTTGGGGGGTGGGTTTTTCCAGGTTTGTTTTAAAGTACATAAGTACTTTGATATACAGGGCTAATACTGCATTCAGGTTATGTGCTTCAGTTAAGCAGAGGTTCCAATTGATTTAGTGGGACAGTTTCTGTGTTGCAAAAAGTATAGATATCAGCTCCAAAAAAGCTCTCAGACCCCTGGAATAACAGCATGGGTTTACAGGATTATGAGTATGAGCAGTGTACTCAAACTTCTGATTTTTTGTTGTGAGTTGCACAAATGTGGCTATGCTGTATGTTCTGGTGAGAACATACCTAGTCATCCAGCCAGTTCGTTTCTCCTGTGAAATATGTTTTTTAATATGTACAGAGGAGTGAAAAAAATTATTAGGGAAATGTTAAAACAATTTGTCTTTGGATCCAGAATTGCATGGGGCTGTAAATTCATCACAGTGTGCTTATTTCTAAAATTTCTGTTAATGAGCGAGGCCTCAGGATAATTTGCTAGAGGCCTGGAGAGGGGTGGGATTATGGAATGGATACAAAAGAAGATGCTCAGTTTTGGAATACCTCCTGCACAGCTTGATAGCAGATTGTCTCTGCTCAGTAATGCTTTTGCATACAAAGTACACGCTTTTGTTTTAAACGACTGCCTTTTGTTGTTTCCTCAGGCACAGGCAATGAGCAGCAAACCTGACCTTCTAGAACTAATTTTCAGTGCAATTGAAAAAAGCATTAATAATGAAAATAGCTGCTCTCTTCTTGTAGCAATGGATATGTTGTTGGACTCTGCAAAAGTGAAGGAGATGGTAGGTTCTTTAGTGTGCAGTGTTTGTAGAAAAACTATTCTAGTATTGTTTCATGTCATGGTTCAAATCAGATGATATGGTGTGAACTTAGATGGCTCAGTCATGCAACTGGGGTCATACAGAAAAGCATCTGCATAAATCCAAGATCCTTTTGCAAGTACAGATAATGTAGACATTTGTTTACTTTAAAGAGAAGCCCCATCCTGGCAATCAAAAAATTCCTGTGTATTACTGAAAATATAAGTCCTATGGGCAGCACTGCCCCATTGATCTTTACTATCAATTTAAATTTGTGGTAAGAAAAAAACTTACCAAAATGCTGCATTACCTCAAACTTATAGGGGAAGAGAGCTTATTCTCTTTCTCCCTAAATATTTCCCCCCCTTTTTGTGAAGGTCATGGGTACATTTGCTTTTGTTTAAGATTGTCCTCTAAAGCACGGACTGACATTTAATCCAGTGTGTGTTTTTTGGATGGGGTGGAGATGTCAGGCTTCATGTGTGTAACACACCATGTATATTCACACATCTAAATAATGACATTTAAGCTGTGGTTGACTAATTCTGGGAATAATTCATAAACAGTATGACAAAGAGTAAAAAATAAATGAAAAATTAATTACTGCAGTCTGGTGCTATTGTAGATCTACTTGGTCAAAGCAATGAAAATTTAATCAAATACATTCTTTTTCCCTGGAGTATTTGACCTTGTTGTGACACAGCTGACACTCAAGAGCTATTATGGGGTTCATTTGAAAAAAAAAAAAAAAGAAAAAAAAAGAGCAATGAGAGCAATGTAGTGCTTACTGGTGCTGTAATTTGTAGGTTTTAAAGTACGGAAAAAATCACTGTGGTGGGCAATAATCCTTCAAAAACAGCATCTCCATCTACCAGACCGTTATAAAATATAAGTGATGACATCATTGATCTAGCTTAGGGAGTAAGTAGATTCTGAAAGGAATAATGACTGGTTGCTATGACAATATGCCCCTCGCCAGCTGCTGATTTGTTACTTGAACACAGGGTTTTACGTGCAAGATCCAGGCGCTGCGTGATAAGCTCTGGGTCTTCCTGGTTCAGTCTTTTTATGCTGTTCGTCACACAGAAGGCTGGAAGCTGATGAGGCCAGACCATCAACAGAAAATACAAGCAGGTATGTCTGGCATCAAATGGCATTAGAATTTTTTAGCAATCTGTTTAGTAGATACAATGCAGATGGAATTGTGGAGCCTGATACAAATTCAAGCAAAATTTGTGCTGCTTTGTGTTTTGAAGTGGTGTTTTAGAATAGAAGCATGATGGCATGCTTAGCTAGTTTCAAACATGGGAATCAGTAAGTAATTTTCTGTGAAGAGTCTGCCCTGCTTTTCTTTTTAGGAGTATGTATGATAGAAACCTCCCACCCTCCCCATCATGTAGATGGATTCTATTCTTATTTACAGCTACTCTAAATTACTGAAAACACTGCAGTAGGATTAAAAACCTTATCTGCCTCATTTTTAAGGAGATAAGAGCTGTGGATGAATTAAATTTGCACAAAGCAGATTATCCGTTCTATGAATTCCGTTTCTGTCCTTTATCTTTTTCTCCATGATGTATAAATATTGCTCGTCTCTTGCATAATGCTCATCCTGTGCACTGGGAGCAAATGCAGATAGCTGGGTTGATTGGCATTGTGATCTTGTGTGTGCTGCTGCAGAGAGCCCCTAAGGAGCTGCATGGTGCTCTCAACATTTTAACAGACAGCACTTCCAACAAAAAGGAGTTTTTGTTCTGAACGCTCCTTTGTTTTGAAGTGCACGAGTATTCTGAGGATGTGGAACTGATGATGGAGTTCGGGTTATGGTTTAATATTAGCTTTGACAGTACAATGTTGTAAAAGAAAAGAATGTTACATACTTCTCTGAATTCAAATCACTTTTGATTCAAAGGAGAAATAAACATTTTTATGTCCCTTTTGTTAAAGACAATAGTAGCTAGGATATAATAGTTATGAAAATGTTTATTCCTAGAGGTAGATGAAAATTTTATTCTACAGTTACATGTTGAAAGATGCAGTGACAGTCTTTCTAAGCATGATTAGGGATGTAGTCAAATAATATCTCATACTACTCTGTAAAACAGGATTAGGATTTCTTTCCTGATTATAAAATCCTTCAGGAGCAGAGGAGTCGGCTTTAGAAAAAAGGGTGGGTTGTTCTGATTTGGGGTGGTTTACTTTTAAGATGATCATGTATATATTGTGAATGATGTTTTAGCTACTTTACACTAGTGCTTTCAATAGAAAAAAATATTTAAAATCAAGGTGTGTCTTAGTGGTCCAAACTCCATCTTGCCAAAAATTGTTTTGTTTTCTTTTAGGTTAAATTCTAACTGAAGTTGCATACATTTTATATATGAAAAGGCTGAAATGTTTGCATGAATTATCTGGTTTAATTACAGGCAAAGCGATTGTACAATATTGGTAGACAAATTTTAATCCTCAGGTGAAAAATGTCTAGGATAACTTAGGTCAACTTTCATTTTAAAGATTTCTGGTGGTGGCTTTTCTCCTGGAAATTTAGCCTATATAGATTTAGAAAGCTGTAACAGAGGAGGAAAAATGCCAAAATAAGAGAGATGATATTGTGATTCTTTCATTTACAACCTGTCTTATGTTTTCTTAGGCACAAGTTTATATGGATTTTGTCTTAATATATTGGTATGTATTAATGTGCAGAGTCACTGCTAGAAAAAGGATTAGATCCCTGGGGTGCCATTTTCAGCATACCTTTTGTGTGATTTTTAGAGACCTAAATAAAAATTATTTTTAGTATCTTTAGTAAGAATTCAGCAGAATTTTTGTATTATACATACAAAAAATGTTTCCATGTATAGCACATCAGAACATGAGGCACTGAATGCCTAAATTTTTAATATATTTTTTGCAAAACCTTTTCTTCAGCTGAAATATGAGTACAGACATAAATGAAACCTATCGATTCTGGGTCTGTACAGTGTCTATAAATATCCTTTTTGTATTCTACAAGTGCAACTGATTTAAAAGCTTTGTTGAAAACTGCTTTCCTCCCAGAGTACATCAGATAAAAAAAGGCATTCGCTGCCTGAAAACTCCACATGACAATCACAGGGATAATTCTCATGACATTACGCTGCATGCTATCCAAAGAGGCACTATGACCTTAGTGTGTACATTTAGGTATTTTGGCTTTGTCAGTTTTGAAAACTAATTTAATTTACTTTAATGTAATTAATCTTTTCTTTATATATTATAAATAAATATCATTAACAATACAGTTAAAAGTCATTAATACTCTAAATTTGAAGGTATCTTTTTGTAAATTTTGTACACTTTCAAAGGTCTCAGTGCACTGCTAGCTTTAAATGAATTGAGCTTGGATAAAAAAAAGTCTTACTATGGACATGGGGAAACAGAAGAGTTAAGTAACTTGCTTATGGCCATGTGATGTCATTACAGATCCCACATTTTTTGTTCCAAACATAAAACCACGTATTTCCACTTAACATTTGCTATGTCACCAAAATTAGCCTTTCTAGAATAATGACAGGACCCAAAGAGGTGCTTTCTGATTTCACATGATGTTAACTGAGTAAGCTGGCTGGATTTCTGTCCCCCTTTTTTCCTGCCAAATAGTAAAGAAACTGCTTGTTCCTTTTACAGCTGCATTTGACAAGGGTGATGACCGAAGACTTGGCAAAAAACCTGTATTCACCAGTTCTCAGGTAAACATTTATATCCAAACATTAAAAACATTCAAATAATTGCAAACAAAATTATTTTCATTATTTGTTTTAAATTAATACTAATTTTCTATATTGCTTAATGGACCTTGGTTTTGAAAAATCTGTATTTTCTTGTGAACTGTTTCTGCATAATCAGTAATGTTCATTATTGGACACATCTTAGGACTCAGACTGTGTTGTGTGACATTTTCAAACCAATAAGCTCAAATAAAAGGCAGGAATTTGTGTTCAGAATCTCACATTCCTCTCTTGCTACATAATGAAACTCATCTGTTTCCCAGAGCAAATGGTTTGCTACTGAGCTAATGAACCTCTGCTATTATTACAAGCCACCACAACACTGAGTCTGTTACACTCCCTGCTCTGAAAAATATTTTTTAGTGCACTCAACAACTCTTCTGTTGAAACTCACACTCAAAACTACATTATTAATTGGTAAAAACCAGTATGGGTTTCACATGATTTGACAGTCTTGCATACTTTGCAATGACACTAGTATCACAAAGATTCCCTTTCATGCACTTAATTCTCCATATTTGAGTTCCTCTGTACCTGAGAGTATCAATACTGTCATTTCTCTGTGGATACGCTGTTGGTAGTAGTTAAAAACATCACATGTATTGTAAAATAGTTTTTGGCTTTATGTTTGTAATAATGCATAGTCTTTATTCCTTTTTGGAAAATATGCACGTATAACTCAAAATTTTTTTTTTACTTCAGCAGACACTAATAATATAAATAAATAAATATTACAGAGTAATTTGTTCAAAGTGAAACTCAGATATTTCTGTCTCTTCTACATAGAGCAGTACTTTAATATTCTTGAAACCCAGCAAACTGAGCTTAAATGTGTGTATATATATATATGTATATATATAAACCTTTATTTCTATGTTGAATCTTGTTGCTTTAGATTCATGTACTACTTTAAAAGTAGATGTGTTTCAGAAATTACAGATCATGGATAGTTTGGTGTTACAAATGTTTTGTTTGTGTTTTTTTCTGATGCTATTTTTTTTTTCCTAGCTAAATAAAAATACTACTGCATCTGTTTGTATAAGGAATACTTCCTGGGCAGAACACAGCAAGAAAGATTGCAGGGGAGATTCTTCCACTAATCAAGATAAAATGAAATCTGATGGATTAGGAGCATCTGGACATGCATCCACCAATAGAACTACTGTTAATAAGACTTCAAAGCATGAGGATGTAAAGGGGAAGGATGGTAAAAAATTAGTTTCCAAGATTACTAAGGATTCCAAACCTGGGGAAAAAGCAGCTTCGCCAAAGGCTAGAGCTGTTATAAAGACAAAAATAGAAAATAATGGAAATGTGAAGGCTGAAAGCATGCTTACCAAGCAAGATACAGAAAAGACATCATCTGCAAGTGGACAAAAAAATTCAGGAAGTAGCAAAGGACTAAAGAATCCTGAGGGAAAAATTGCAGGTGCCAGACCTAAAGTGCTGACAGTAACCTCAAGCATGCAGAACAAAACAAAGCCATTGAAAAAAACCACAGGGAAGGAATCTCCCTCCTTGGTGACTGTAGCAGCAACTTCCAGCAAGTCAGCAAATTCAAACATGGATATCCAGACTGCAGGTGAACAGACAGAGGAACCCAAAGAGGATAAATTGGTAGAGGAAGGGAAAAAACAGACTGGTAATTTTTTACAATTCTTTCTTCAGAGTCCTCTTCTGATTAGTCTCAGGCTGGTCATACACTGAAAACCAGCCAGGAAAGCTTTAAGAAAATCTATAAATTGATAAGAATTACCTTCTTCCCCTGTAAATGAGTATTAACTGACTTTATGGTCAATTAATAGCCATCTAAAACAGTAAATATTTTACAAATTTAGCATGTATGGTCTTCTCAATAACTGATCTTCATATTTTAGATTTTTTTCAGTACTTATATGCAATGCATTTCTCCCTGTAATTAACTTTGAATTTACTTTACAGTAGTGAAAATAAAGGCATCTGTGAAGGTATCAAATGGAGTCACCACCAAAAAAAAGAAGACTGAGCTTGAGGCTAATGTCACAACAAGCAAGTATGTTTATATATGTGTGCATGAGTGTATGAGTTTGAGAAGAAAGGTTTCAGGTGAACTATTAAACCTACCATTAGATGTTCTTTTTAATCTAAGAATTGTTGACTGTAGGATGTTATTTGCAAAACAATTTGAGTTAGCTATTGGCAACATTGCTGTAAAGATAAAATTGGTTTGGCTTTTGTGTTGGACTGTTGCATGCTAATAATTTTTAAATTGTTATAGGTGATTCAGAATTCTGCATACTGGAACAGTTAATGACTACACAAGGTGTTGTAAAATTACCATTTCTGGAATAGTTTAGTTTAAACTACTGGACAGGAGACAGCTGAAGCGCTGTGAAATTGTGAAATGGGTCATTATATATACATGTTTTTATATAAATTAGAAATATAGATATGCATTTCATTTTTATTTTCAAAAAGTTTACTTTTTATATTGCATTTTCAATGTTTATGTATGTGGGCACATTAAAACACATATATTGCTTGTTTAAATATAATTAAACATTGCCAGACCTAAGCCTGGAAATAATGGATATAATAATTTCTTTGCAGTCTGTCAAAAAAACCAACAGGAAAAGGGTGTAATGAGCAAAATGTACAAGCTGTTCCAAAGAAAAAAGGGAATGTGAGTACCAATTCTGCAGCACAGCAGAAGACTCAAAACACACCTACCAATTCTCCCAAGAACCAAGGTAAAGTTTCATCCAGCAGTTAAATGATCTGCCACTATTATGCAAAGCTTTGAGGTTTGTTTGTTTTTTAGCACAAGTATTTGGAAAAATCTTCTGAAGAATTCTGGGTTTTTTCCATATTTCACTTTTGGTGACAATGCTAAACTGTAAAATGCAAATGAATGTGTCAACTTCAAAATACTTAAAAGATGGTCTTCACTGCCAGTTGGTGTTTTCTTCTGCTTGTTTAATCTGCATTGCAGAGTCTTCCATTTGCTGATCCCCTGTACTTCTGCATTTGGAACCATGACTGAGCTCAACAGAAATTCTGTAGGTCGAGCATTTGTAATAGGCAACAAAGATCTGGACTGCAGACTGCTTTATGCCTCCCTATTTTGGTGTTTTCCTGTTTCCCCCCTAGCAGCAGCAGCACTACTGATACTGGCCCCCAAACAAATACTCGATTTCAACAGCTACTGATAGCAGGTGTAGGAAATGACACTGTAGGATGCAGAGATGAAACACTGCTTTAGAAGGTTGCAAAGTGTTAAGGATGGAGCTCCAATATTCAAGTTATATTATCTTAAATGCACTGTGATGTAGAAAACACAGGTTCTGTCAATTTGTGGTCATTAAAGATCTTGCAGTATTTCTGACTGAGCAGGGACATTAATTCTGGTATTCTAATCACATTACAACTAATGTAATTATTTTCTGCTTCTGTTCATTTCCTCTACAATATAAATTGAATACAGTACTCATCACTTCCTGTGCTAAGCTGCTGTGTAGTGTTTGTATGCATTATTAGAGAGCTGCTGCTTTTTACTCCAGGGATGACCACCTCAGTTACAGGCTGAAGTAATTCCTGTATGTATATTCTATGAACTGCTTTAAAGGTGCCAAGATGGTATTTTTATTTGCTATTTGTTATTTCAAATCTTAATTCTTTAACATGCCCTAAATCCCTTAGTTACATAAAAAGTTGAGTAACTTGTTTCTTAACATAAACAAACACTAACATAAAACTGGTGAATATACTGTGACTGGCATATACAACCTTTATAGTCTTTTTTACTGTTTGTTAGGACCTCAGGGGGAATCACCCAATTCACTGAAATCAGGAATTTCTCCAAAACATAACGAAGAAAAAAATGTGTTACAACACCTGGTTCAGACAACACTACCAGAAAAACATCCTTCAGCTAAGAAGAAGAGTATTAAACAATCACAAACACCTGTAACAAAAGCCACTGCAAAAATAACACCTAAGACTCTGGCTCCATCAAAGAATGCTGAGATCACCAACAGTAAAGACCCAAAACAGAAAACAGCTGTACTAAGATCTCAGTCCTCTGCCCAAAAGCATTCAAGGAGTGATTCTCCTGTTGTCCAGAAGAATGTGCACACCTCTGAACACAGAGGTTCAGGACAGAAACTTGAGAAAAACATGGCTGATGCTGTGGCAGGTCAGCTTCATGACAGTAATGAATGCTATTCTGCAAATGAATCTTTAAAACCTGCCATGGAAAGTATCACTGACAATAAATTGCTGGAGTCCTGTCAATCCAATGAACAAAAATTACCAGATTCTTCTGAAAATGTGCAATACAAAATACAATCCCAATCTTCTTCTCCTCTAATTGCAGAAGAAACTATTTATAAACTGAATATTTCACTACAGAATGACATGGAAAAAAGACAAATCTGTGGAGATCAGACTGGAATTAGAAAGACTGAAGATCCAGAGAAAGATGATAATACAGCTGAATTTCACTGTCATGCACAGTCTTCCAATGATGGAAATTCAAACTTTTCCAAGGAAATAAATCAGAAGGCTATTGTTTTAGGACAACTGGTGAAAGATTCAAAAGCAGCAAAAGTCTGTAATGAACAGAGTGATACAATAAACTCTGAAACAGGTCTTAACTATGGCGAAAACGCTTTGTCAAACTTTTCCCAAGTAACCAATAAAGAGGATGAGACATCATCCCCTCAGATCCATGTGGAGGGATTTCTTACAGTTGATGAACTGTGTGATACCTCAGCCTTGACTGAATATAAATCAGTTACAACAGACTTAGATGATGTTTCAGAATGTTCCACAGAACAAATAACAGAAAAATATTCACCTAATTACACAGAGCTTGTAGAGCCTATGGAAATGCCAGAAAACCATGAAAATGCAGAAATTCCCTTTGTGGACCATTGGAGTACTGGTGCCGTAGATCCAAAAGAGAGTCCTGAATCAGATACTGGCAGTGCAACCACATCCTCTGATGATATAAAACCAAGATCAGAAGATTATGATGCTGGAGGCTCTCAGGATGATGAGGGATCCAATGAAAGAGGGATTTCTAAATGCAGTACTATGTTATGTCATGATTTTCTTGGAAGAAGCAGCAGTGACACAAGTACACCTGAGGAGTTAAAAATTTATGATAGCAGTCTAAGAATAGAAGTGAAAATGAAAAAAGAGGGTTCTGATCTCTTCCGTGTTAATTCAACAAGTGATGATGAAATACCAAGAAAAAGACCTGAAATTTGGTCCCATCAAGAGAGTTCACGGATCAATACTAGAGAAAGCAAAAGTTCTGCTTTTGGTAATGCACAGTTTACTCAGGAAGCAGACCAAGTTTCTTCTTCTGCCGATGAAACAGAAGATGACAGATCTGAAGCAGAGAACGTTGCAGAAAAATTTCCACCATCAAATGCTCCTACTCAACAGTTCCACGGAATTGATAATTTAGCTTTTGAGGATGCAACAGAAAATGATACTGCAAGTCAGGAGTTTCCTAAAACTAAAAATTTCAAACGATCTGTTTTACTTTCCGTAGATGAATGTGAAGAACTGGGAGCTGATGATAAAGTGGAAACTCACACTTCACGTCAGCACTCAATAGATTCTCTTACTCCATCAGAAGTATTTGACAGTGTTTCTCAAGAGCACCATGGAAAGACATTTTATTCAAGATACTCATTAGAAACTGAAGATGGATTCCTGGAAGGCAAACAGCACAAGGATAGAGACAACAGATCAGATAAAAGTGGAAGTTCTCTCCTCCATCTTCACGGTACTGAAATCCCAGGAAAGGAGAATCAAGGTGCTTCAATGACTGAACGAAATTGCCCAGAGAAAGTATATTCAGCAGGTAGTCCACATCCAGGAGAAAAACAGCAAGTAAATATGAAGAATGAGGTGGATAGTGAATTTTACCAGTGCAATAAGTATTTAGACAATGACACAAAATCTCAAGAAAGGCCATGTCATCTGGATCTTCAGCAGAGAGAAAATAATTCTGATGTGCAAAAGAGCAGCTCTGCAAAACCTGTAGAAGCCAGTAAGAATCAGATGCTGACTCAGGAAAGTCAAGTGAGAGACAGTCAACCAGCAGCTACTGAATGCGCTAATACTGATTTACTTCCAGGTAATGTACAGAAATAGAAACATTCAGTCATTCAAAACCAAATTAATAGGGAAAGCTTTGGCAATTTGGGAAAGCTTTGGCAATTTGTCTGGGATTGAATCCTGAAGTAATTTTGGCTGAAACTATATTTAAATATTTTTAAGTATTTCACTTGGGTAGAGAATGCTTGTCTGTTTGAAATATCCTTCAATACCCTGCTGTTCAATGAGAAACTTGACTACAAGAAAAGAGATTTTATGTAATGCTAAAAGAAAGATTGGATGCAGTTGTCTGTACTTCAGTTACTTTTGATCCAATCTAACATTGACAGCATCAGCTTTTGATGGAATCTTAGTATTTGTTTTGTCTGCTTGACAACATATAGTATGTCTGAATGGGATGTGCAATAACTAAAGTAATAAACTTAACTAAAGCGCACTGAACTGTTTACCTGAACAGCTATATGCATTATTGTTGTAATTTATTTATTTATTTATATATTATATACAAATTTGAATCATTCTCCCACTGAATATAACTGAATATTTGCCATATACACCAGTGGGAGTAGGTTTGAACTCTGCTTTAAAGCTTATGAGATGTCTAAAATTCTAAATTTTACCAGTAAAAGCTTATTTCCTAAAAGAGAGATTATACTTAGAACTGATGCTTATATACAAAAAAGTTCTAACTTGTTCCATGTAGCTAGATGAATATTTGTCTAGTTTTGTGTTTTGTCTTCTTTATATCAACAATTCAGTCTGTTTATCCCATCAAAAATATACAATAGTGTTGATTACAACTATTGTGTATTCGAGAGTAATGAAACACTGATGATGATCTATGTTCAGCCAGACCACAGAACAAGAAGACATTAAAAGTTGTACTATTTTTTTTAAGTTTGCTTGCCCTTGCCTGCAGCTGCCCTTGCATGTGCAGTGTAGAAATAAGCCTGTGGATAAACAATTTTGGTTTTAATTCTCTTCTAAGCTGACATAGCTTAAGTCACCATTCAGTAATTATTCTCTATTAATTCCCTCTATGCACCTCCTGGTCTAAATTTAATTTATGTAGTAAATGAGAAATTTCATGTGCATTAAGTGTATATTTACATTGTCATTTTCTGTATCAGAAACTTAATTATGGAGGTTATTGTTAATTACCAGTGGTGATTGCTGCTTTAACTTAATTTATAAATCATACTTTGTTTTTTATATAGGAAATAAATGACTCAAATTTTGTCAATTTTGTATAACCCTCCATCCCCCCTTTTTTAACCTGATTGAATTGTCCTTCCTGAATGAATTAAATTTTGCTCTACACAGCCCTGAGGGGAGGATCATCTACAATTTTTACATTGTACAGTATTGTGAATTATTTCAGGAGACATAGATGATTATGACACAATGGCACAAACCTGCATGTATGAACATCGGCCTCCAAAAACCCTTTCTCCAATATATGAGATGGATGTTGGAGAAGCAATTGAGCAGAGGATGGATTCAGAAACAGCAGTTCTAGAGATGGATTTTGAAGATCAACAGTTTGCAGAACAGGACTGGACTCTACTCAGGCAATTGTTATCTGAGCAGGACTCAAATATAGATTTCAAAAACTCTGTTCCTGAAGACCTTAACTTAGCACAATGTCTTATTAATCAGACACTGTTTCTGGCACGAGATGGTTCAAATCCTCAGGGTACATCACAAGTTGACACATTCAGTAGGTGGACTGAACTCATGTCTCCACTTGACGATTCCTCAGCAAGCATTACAGTGGCAAGCTTTTCATCTGAAGACTGTTCGTCCCCTCAAGGGGAATGGACAATTCTTGAACTGGAAACCCATCATTAAGGTGTCAGCTTTTTGCAACTGAACTCCAACCCATTCCCCAAATCTATTTTTGATGAGTTGTTTCCATACAGTAATGAAATACTGCATCAGTCAAGAATGAACAATTCTTGATACTGAGGCAATCTTTCTGATAAAATGAGGTAAATATGTTAACTTATAAGCTAGATTTAATCACAAGTACAATAATTTTTCAAGACTTAAATGTATGTCTTTTCTAAAAATGAACTTTGAGCATGTATTTTCTAGAGTTGTTAGAAAAACTAGATGACATGAAAGCAAAAACCTGGGTTTCCACCCTCCCTTTTATCTTTTTTTTTGACGTTTAATGTTCTCATTGATCAAAAATTTAAAGATGAATGCACAATTAGTAGAGGTATTCCTCTCCTTTTACCCCCCCTCTATATGGTGACTTCATTTTACAACAATAAAGATTCAGAACGGTTGTGTCAAAAGGTGATGTGTGCCAACACTACTTTAAATGACAGAAAAACATAATTATAGTCAAAAAAAATGTTTCAATCTGAATCTGCCTTGGGCCTTATTAATATGAGCAGCTTGTTTCATCTGCTTCTTCCAGATTTAATTTTTGTACTTTGGTTTGTTTTGTTTAGAAGTTTCCAATAAATTTTTTTAATTGCTTTTTCTTCAAATATAAGACTTCAGAGGGTCTGTGCTGTATGAAGAGCACTGTTTCTTTCTTGGCAATGCACATATTTAAGTAAATATTTTAAATGGCATAGTGCATGAATTAAAAGGAGTTGGTAGAATGTTGCTCCTGCTCTAAGAGACAGCATGTCTGATGTCTCCAAAAGTACATCTGAATCTGAAGTTGTGGTCAGTGTTCCATCTGAAGTCTGATGTTAACTAGAATTACCTTCAGGCATTAAATAATTACACTTGCACCATCCTGATGCTGAGGCATAGCAAGATTCTCAGGAATTTGGTTTTGTTTGTTTTCATAGATGCCACATTTTTAGGAGCAGTAATAGGATTCTTGCATCTTCATTAATATTTCTAGCATCACTTTTATAAATTGAGACTAAATGTCACCATAACCTTTCTTTTGACTCAGAGTGAAATAGGATATACAGATCATTCTGCTGCTTTTGGCTCTTTGGGTGTGGATAGGACTGATTATTGTCTTTTCTGATTTGACAGGGGAGGAAGGAATGAGAAACTTTTTGTAATTCTTACGAAGTCAGAATTCCTGAAACATACAGGGGTTTTTTTCTTGCAAAGGTTGGACCCTCTTGAGATGTCTGCATTATGGAAACAGTAGAGCTTGTCTTTCACACAGCTTAAAATCTAAAAAGGAAGTATTCTACCTCCTCTTAGTTATTAACAGAAGTGCCTTCAGAAGTGGGTGCCATATAGCAGTAAAAGGCTACTAACATTCTATTTTGATTGAAACTATATAAGTACACAACTTAAGCTGGCTGTAACATAACATGGTCAGTTTTGCAAGCTTTTGCACAATTCCAGCAGTGCACCTTAATTTTCTTGACAAACTTCATTTCTCTTTGTTCATAGTCAGAAACTCAGTTCTGTGGAAATATGAACTTGCCCTAGTGTATGATTAAAGAAGTAACAGCTTTGGATTTGACATAATAAAGATTTTTGAGGCAAAATATCTAGCAAGCCACTTTGTTGGATTTCTGGTACAAAAGTAAAAGTAATGTTTTATTCTCAAAATGAATGGAGGAAGAATTTTATCTTGTTCTTTAATATCAAGGTAAGCGGAAAAAAAGGAAAACCTTCCTTTCTCTTTTATGTCAGTGGAGGACTCTAAACTCATGAAAGGAAGATGTTCAGTCTCATAATAAAAATCTTTCATCTTCTCTTTTAGCAGCAGCATAAGTAGTCCAAGATATTATAATTCAAAATATTATAAACCTAATACTCTGTATTTAACCCAGTCTTCATATTGAGGGAGCTAGAACCACCTTTAGAAGGTGCAAGTCCTCAAGAAAACCTATTTTTCACCTTCCGAGTTTACAAGGTATATCAATAGGTGATAATCTTTTGCATAAAATAAAGAATTATAGTACTAGCCATAGTAAAAGATGATGCTCAGGAGAAGCTCTTATAGAAGACTAAGGAATTGTGTTTTTCAATGTCTGTACTAAAGTCAAAATTGTTTACCAAAAAGTTTAATCAACTTTAAAATCCTGATGATATTCTGACAGTGGACATTCACATGTTAGACAAGATGAAGTGATGGAAAGGAGAAGTGACAGAAAGTGAAAGAAGGGATCCTTTTGTCTATTTTTCGCTTTGCCCGTGTTTTTAACTTCTTACTGAATTGATAAAGGGACACTGAAAATTGACACAAAATTTCAGGTTTATTGTATGAAATGCAATCACATGTAGGGTTTTTTTAATTGGGGTTTTTGTCTTTTTCAGTTGTATCAAAATTAACTAGCTTCTCTCTTCAAGTCCCCAATAATGTTGATGCAACTCCTTTAACAGTTTTGCAGCAGACCACTGATTAGGATATGGTATTGTTCAGTTGGTACATAGGCAGCCATAGAATTCAGCTTCCCACAGCCAAACAGTTCTGTAGAAGTAGCAGGAATAGAAAGTGGTATTGTTTTTAATTCGCGTTACTAGAGTGCCTGTGACCCTTAATCAGACCAGCATCCCACTGGCTAGACATTGTACAAACAAAGAACAAAAACAAAGACTTCCCACAGAGTGGTTAGAATCCAAGATAAGACAAAAGACAAAAAAAAAAATGCACATGAATGGAAAAGTAAAATGAGAGTGTCAATATTTGTCTAGGTGATTAGCAGTGGTTTCAGCACATCATCAGTTTAAATAGTCATTTTTTCTCCTGTGTGCATTACGAGAAGGGGAAGCTGGAGGGTGAGATTTGAAGGCTGGATAACGAGGGAGCTGGAAGAATGGATATTCCTGACCAGCCTTGTGTGCTGCCTGAACTGTTTGAGTCTGACCTCATTCAGGAGAACGTTCAAGCTTTAAGTCAGGTGTAGGTGGCTATTTGTTTAATAGTATCAGTCACCTGAGTTCTTTGGAGTCCTGCTCATACCTCCTGGCAATGATATTGTCACTGTATTGGCCTCTTCTCCAAAACATGAGAGAATGGATAAAGGTTTGAAAACTTCATAGAGAAACAATCAAAGCCAGTGTCATAGGCTCCAAGTGAATAGTGATTACAAGGTCCTGAAAGACCTTTAAAGCAAAGACAGGATAGATACATCTGATGAAACAGTGAAAGTGGCATCAGTGAGGAAACTAAAAAGATGGCATAGTCAGAGTACTACCCTTGCAGTAGTATTTTGAGTAAGAGCAGTGAAATTGCTTTGTCAAAGCCTGAGAAGACCATGTTGCAGTTAATAGGTGACAGTGAGTGACAGCTTACCTGAGACTGTTCTGTGAATGGGCAAACATGTCTGTATCCTACAGAGAGTAACGCCACATTTAGTAAAGTATCGGTGAAATTTAGAGGAGAGGATTTGGCAATCAGAGTCTAAGATAATGACCCTACCTCATTTGGCCTACCTCAAATGACATGTTATGAAAGTGAAAAATAAGGAAGGATGTTTTACATGTAGGAATGTATTAAGTTTAAAGAAGGCTAGACCTCCAAAAGTAGTATCTGTAGGCATTTTTTTTTTTTTTCACTTGGAAAGTTAGAGTCTAGTCTGGACTGGAGAAGCAGCTCTGCGGGGTTTTTACATACAGATAATAGCTAAAATTGTATTTGTGGAATAAGTCACCAACAGACATATTGCAGACAGAAAAGGGAAGGCCAGACACTTGGAGCCATACATGAAACTGAGGAACGGGAAGGTTCTTCCAAATAATCTATTTTAAAAAGAAATTAGGGAAGCAAAGGAAATAAAAAGATGGAGACAGGAGTCAAATGAGGATGACAGGATTTAAGGAAAACTGTACCACTGGCTTCACTGAACACAGCCCACAAAGCAGATGAGTATAAAATACCAGTTTTGAGGTTGGTTAGGAAGGTGTTCTTAGGGGCTGTGGTCAAAATGAGAGATTGGCCTGCAGAGTCAAAGGCAACCGACACCAGTTTGGTGTAGAGCCTGACAGAACTGCAGGAAGGCAGCTGAACCTAACTGCTCAGAGAGAAACAACAGTTAGAAAAGCAGAGCAGTTAATGATACGTTTTGGTTTGCTTTTTCAATGCATGAGATTATGCCATGTTTATATAGTGTAGCAGAAGAAATGTGGAGGCAGAGACATACAGTGAAGATCAGAAGAGATAAGTAAGCATGAAATGAGATCAGCAGGCAGTCTGGACTACTACAAGTGATCAGATAAGTGCATAAAAAACCCCAGACATCTGCTTTTTTGGTGTAGGGGTAATGGAAAGGACACTTCATAAATTCGTAAGATTTTCCCTTAGAAAAACTTCTAGAATCATAGAATTACAGGAAAATGCAGAAAAAACATAGAAATACAGGAAAATGCAGGCTTGAAATGACTAAAGGTCTGTAGTCCAACCTCCTACTAAAAGCAGGGGTAACTTCAAAGTTAGATCAGGTTCTTAGGGCCTCATCAATGTCCATAGCATATAAATGATAATAAAGTCAGTAGGCAGAAACACAATGCTCATGGGAAACAGATATTTGAGATTAAACTATTCTCATTATAATAAAACTACTTCGGGTGTCATTGGAAAATATTAATAATACAAGAAATATGGCTAGCTTGCAACATTTGAAGTTCTGGATATGTTACTGAACTGTACAAGTTTAATAATCTTATTCCACACCTTTTAGGGTTTTAAATTATTTCAAAATCATACTTAATTTTGAGTTTGCAAGTTTTATTATTATTTTGGAAGAACTAGGGCAAGAGAACTTCTCATGTTGCTCACAAAGACTGTGCCTAGGGCGTGTTCCCCTAGCATTGTCTCTCTGTTTCAGGGAATGTGTTAAAAAAAAAATTCACATACCTGTTCTAGGTACAGATTGTAGGAGACTATTTTATACATATTTCAATACATATTATTGCCATCTGGAAAATAATAAGTAGCATGCTTGTTCTACTTTGCTCCAGAAAACCTAAACCTTTGCATGAAGGAATTAAGAACCACTCTTATGTTATTCATCTGTTGCTCAGAATCAAGACATTTAGGAATTCATTATTTTGCTTTCACTAATGTCAAAAACAACCTCTTGTTGACCTCAGCTGAATCAGGTTCAGGGCTTGTCTATATTAATGCATGTACTAGAAATGCTATTTTTGCAATATATCTATTTCGTAGTTTTCTAGTTTTATTCTACTAATAACATTGTACAGTTGTAGGTATGACAAATTACAGCTAGAAAGACTTCAATTTAGGAGTCATAATTGTATGCATTCTGTTAATATTTCATGACTGGGGTAATTTAACATTTGTACATTGATGGATGACGTTCTTGCCAGGACTACACAGGAACTGAGGACAAAAGATAAAATGAGAAGTATTGCAGCTTTATTACAACAGATGATTCTCTGGAAATGGGCTTTTAGATCTGAAATCCAATATAATTAGAAGCTTTCATCTCTTGCAGAAAATCCATACTGATTTTCATCTTTCTCTCTTGAACAAAAGCATATGCGATATTTTTTTTTAAATAAGGTTTTATGTTCAACTTCAAAAAAATTACAGCTCAAATGTCTTCTCTAGCTAATTTAAAACCTAGCTTCTTCCTATTGACAACTACTGTGTGTTTAAGGAAACTAAACCTGTAACAGAGGAAAGTGATTTATCTAAAAATTGGATATAAGGTGGGGAGAAATAATGAGTTTGCTAATTTCTTTGGTTTTTTTACATTTGGTAACTAAAAACAGAAGAAGCTATACAGAGCAGGCATGCACACATACCTGTTTATTTCTTGCATTTGGCCTTCCTTTCATACTTTGCTTTGCAATCTGCACTGTACACTCCTTTAAGCCACAGTTCTGCAAAGACAGAAGTGAATCCACAGCCACATTTGCTGATTGGCTTTCAGTTTAACATTCTCTTTTCAGAAAGGGTAATGGAGCTGACACTGGGGCAGCACTGTGCATACTTGTCTTTTTATACGGTACTCAACTTAATGAGGTTCTAATCCTGATGAACCATCTGGATGCAGTTAGAGTATGAAATAATTAATAATGGAATTCCATTAAGTTGCTTCCCTGTTCTCCTTAATTTATTGCTCAGAAGACTGTCCAGTTAGAGAAATCGAAGTCCTAAGAAATCTAACTTTCTGCATTACATGCAACAAAAGTTCTTTTGCTACTGCACAGTAAAATATGCATACACGTCTTCAGTAACTGAAACCTCAGTATCTGGAGAGGTGACTATAACTCAGTAACTAGATACATTTAACAAGGACACTGATGGTCAAAATAGGGTTTGTATCCTTACAGATGATGACTGTTAACTGGATTAGAGTGCACATTCTGGTGAACCTGAACAGAGGCTCACATGCACAAATTTGAGGCTCAGCCCAATTACCCAGGTAATCATACTTTGTATTTATGCACTCAAGTGACAGTGACTACATTTTCTCAGCTCCTGCTGAAGTTAGTGTGAGTGGTATCAGATCCACATTTATAAAGATCACTTTATTTAAGTGTCTGGACAGAAGGACTAGTTACTGGAGTAAAAATTTTGGCCCATGTACCTTAACTCTACAACCCACTTTTGAGACTCATCTCACCAACTTACTTAAACCTACAATATCCTCACTTACACAAACCTTATGTAGGAACTTTTGCAATTTTCTTGTGTTTAATGAAATCATTTTCATTCTTCACTTTTTTTTTAATAACCCTCTTTTGAGTGTGGCATGACATCCTGCCAGTAGAGTTATATCAGCATGCTTTAGATCAATACAGATAGGACAAACCCTGTGTACATGCTGGATTCAGTGTAGGTAGTGTAAAAACTTTTTGTGACCTTCACAGAATGAGGTAATATCCATGAATGAGACCCACTTCTAAGTCAAACTTCCTACCTGTAACAATATGTCCTCCTGTATCTGTAGAGAAAAAAACCCTTCAATCTCTGCTTTCTGGATGATCACGTTCTAGTAACCAAGGTCAATCTAATATATGTATAATAGGATGCATATGAAGAAACGTTTGAGTCACTACCTGTAGTCCATGGCTTTATGGTCCTAGAGTATTTTGACCACTCAGTCTTGGGGAGGGGAGGGTGTTAAGCTCTCAAACCGAATGTTTGCATGTTTCCCACCCGCTTGCTTTCCAGACTTAGATAATGAGCTGGGGCCTAAGTAATCCTATTTCAAAATTACTCCTTGTCAACACGATCTTCTGTTTCCAGAATATTTGTATGGTTGCATAGTCCCAAACCTTTCTTCTCCATGCTACAAACTGAAGGTTCTTAGTTGATTTCTGTATGACAGAAAATAATAAATCCTATGTGTAAGTTAAATGCTGAGTCACTGTACTTCATTCAACTTGTGGACTGCTAACATCAATTTTTATTTGTGCTCTGTAAATGGCAAAAAGAAGTGTTACTTTCCTTTTCCATCTGTTTAGTGAACATTCACTCCTTTTTCTCCTTTATTGATATTTTTTTTTCTTTGATTGTGTCATCAGAGAACAGGACAGGTGATTATGTGTGAAGATCAACAATCAGTGTTCATATAAAAATACATAGAGAGGAAGATACCTATGTAACAGTTCTACAGAATCAAACAATGGTGCTGATGTAGAACATAGAGAATATCAGCCAGGAGAGCATAGAGAAACACTAATATGATGATAGATTTTGCCTTGTCATAAATTAGTTATTCATTCAAATGATTATGCCATTATCTTCATCATAGGGGAGTTCTAATCCCAAGATCTTTCTATTCTTGCCCAAATGGGGTTCTCTACTCTGCTTCCAGGAATTATTTGATATGGTGTCAGACACAGCCCTGTTCTTTCTCCCTCCTGCACCTTTACCTGCATGTGAAATGCACCATGTAGGTATGTGGGAAAGAAATGCTTCTGAGATTTAAAGCGAACACTAGCCAAATGTCAGAAACTGTCACAGCAGAGATAACAGTTAGTAGGAAAATAACTTCAGCTCATCAGATAGTACAGGATCCCTCAAAAATCCCTCTTGGGAAAGGAAACTACTGTGGAGAAGAATGCTCTGAAGAACACACAATTCAGAAAAATTTATTTCCTTTGAGTCTGTGCTCCTACTTAATTAGTGTTCTGACATTCAGGCTCAAAAAAAGAGAAAGTCATGTTGTGAATGCTCAAATGGTATTGCAGAACAAACCTCTACCAGAATTGTCCCTTGGGCAGAGTTCTGGGGCTCAGCATGTCCCAATTTATCAGACTTGTACTAGACAAGCATTAGGCCAGGGCAGCTCTTACACAGGACAAAGTGTGGGGTCCAGGGCCCATTCTGCTCAGAACCTTCTCAGAACTCTCAGAAAGAGTCTTATTTTTATTTCAAATACCAACTATTGTCAAATATAAGTGACAAGCAGAAATATATTAAGTTTCTGGTATAAATTTTTGCCAACTGTAATTAAGACACACAATTTACACTAGTAAATATATAGCAACTGGAGTCAAAATACTGTCAGGAAGTATTTTCTGTTAAGGTTTGGGTTTCTCTCATTATCCCACACTTATCCATTACTGTACTTTGATGCTTCTCAAGTGATATTCTGAGTTTGGGGGTGTCCAACTTCATGCACAGTAAGTGGCTATCAGGGAAAAAAGGTATCTGCTGGTACCCCAGGAGCCAAAATCCAGTACTTGTATTTCTTTGTAATTACAATTTTTTTAATGTAATAATTTACCATTTCTTTTTATGTACTGCCCATCTCCAATAGTATTACACTGAAAGAAACAGAAATCTACTTACCTGTTAAAGATATTTACCCTGGGAATCATTTTTTATTCCATTCTGTTCCCTCCTACTATTTTTTCTCTGTCTGAATACTTTTAATTCAATTAATGCATGTATGTAGTAAACATAATCCAAAATATGAATTCAGATACACTGTAGTGTTATAGATCAAATATAACCCTTACAAACAAAACAGTTCCTACTCTTTACCCCTGAGATTTCTCTAGTGCTGAAACACAAATTTATTCATAGTGTGCATAAATTCAAAATTCATATTGCCGGATGTCAGCAGTATCATCAATCCTCATCATGAAACTGCTCTATTATTTTATAATTGTGCTTTAAAATAATTCCTGATGTTCTCAACGCTCTGATTTTTGTATGCAGTCAGAGCACATGGTTCCCCTGTGTTACAGGACAGGGTTTCACAGTTTGTGGGTCCTGTCACTGGTCTCCAGAACTCTATAGTCAAGATACCAAATATATCTATTATTTTCCTTTGATTTGCTGACTTTCACATTTATACTCCACAAAAGCTCAAAAATTCAGTATTAGAAATATTTTACTTACTATGTACACACCCTTGCAGAGCAGGGTTACTCTAACTTGGGTGCATTTGACCAACAGGAGAGGGAAATCAGATGTGAATCCATGTCTTGTCTGAAACAAAAAGGAGAAGAGTAATTTTTAAATTACTACAGCGTCTGATTATTTCTATGTAAGCCAAACTATTTCCTATATAATTTTTTTTTTAATTTTAATATATGAGGTTAGTTTCTTCTATTTTAAAATGCCCTAAAAAGTGTTTAAAAAGAAAAAGCTTTTACTAAAATCTCTGATTTTTAGTAAAAATACCAGTTTCAGAAGATAGTATGAGAAGCTAGACTCATGCCTGGGTGAAGAGCAGAGCTGGATACCAGTGCTTTTAATGGCTCAGCATTCCAGCTCATCTTGACCATGTGGAAGTATTGTTTCCTCATGTAATCATGTAAGAACATGATTTAAAAAGAAGCTTCAAAACAGTATTTCTTTTTCACTGAAAGTGGTGCTGTCTCTTGCTTTCACATTTTTCTTCTGTGAACCTTCTGTGTTTATATGTTCTATAGAAAATAACCTGGCCTATTCTTGCCCAGAAATAGCTGCAGCATCAGCCGCCCATTACGAGCCTTCCCTCGAGCCTTCGGTTCCAGCGCCGCGCGGCTCCTCCTGAGGGCTGAGGGCGAGGGGGGGCCTCGCTCCCTTCCCGCCGCCGGGCTCCCGCTTTCCCGCCCTCCCGGAGGCGCCCCGGGGAGCCAGCCCAGCGCCAGAACAGGTTTTACATCGGGGAAGGGGCTGGGCGAGGCTGGCGTTGGGAGCAGCTGGCACCAAGGCTAGCGGGAACCATCCGGGCCCAGGCTCCGGGCTGCCTCTCGCTCCTGCCGGGAGCTCCGCTGACCCCAGCTGCTCCGCGTGAGCCTTGGGGAGACACAAACGCCTGCCAAGCTGCACATCCAGGAATATTTTCAGATGAGTGTTATGCCTTACAGAGGCAGCCTGCCCAGATGCAAATTCCTTAAAGCTATTTAGATATCTGATTGTCCTCTTAAATTAGCTCAGTGGCAGTGGGCTAAATCATGGCATGGCAATTGAGTAGTGCCCTGGTTTTTAATTAGCTCTTTAATGTGTCCGCGTGCTTTAAACATCTCGCCTCGTTAACTAGAAGGAAATACTTGTCGTCTCTCTTTTCCCAAATTTTCAGAAGTAGCACCTGAGATCTCACTGCAGAGCTATTAAACCATCGAAAGAGATGACAGAAGGTTGTGGGCAGGAGCAGACAAGGTGGATAACGACGATCATTATGAGTACAGCTCTGCAGGTAGGATACAGCATCTGACTCACCAGGAAATGCTGAAAGAAGCATTTCCTATATTCTGTATATGGAAATATTTTATTCAATGTCAATGAATACAGGTTTTTTCAGGATGAAACAGGGATACTAGTCTGAAGCTGCTTCTACTGGAATACTGGTTCTTTTTGTGTGTATCTGTATTTTCTGCTAGCTACTTCCATATCTATTTAGTATTCTTGCCACCTGCTATTCTGAGTTACACTGCTTTAGGATTGTTCTCCTGACTCATCGTTTTTGCACTGCACTGATGCCTCTTTCAGTTTGCTCTATAAATAATTCCATCAGAAATGTTGCTGAATTTTCTGAATTTCTCCCTAAATACTTTATTTTTTCCTATACAGTATCAACACAGGGGTAGACAATTACTCAGTAAGTACATAATTGAGTTTAACATATTGAGTCTTACAGATACTAATATATATTTTTATCTGTTAACATCAGAAGCCTTGACTCTGTTCCCAAGTAAAGTAAAAGGGTATGTCAAGGAGCTGGTAATTAGCTTCTGCAGCTGAGGCCAATTTCATGCCAGCTGGCAACAATTTAGAGGCAAGAGAGTTTTGATTCACAAGCAAGGATATCTTATGCTAGCTTGGCTGACAAGGTTATCACCCCATCTCCGCTGTGTAAATGGGTGAACCATGTTGAAGTAATTCCTGAATCACCTCAGTTTAAAGCCTATACTTACTTTCCTACTCATTTTGAAATTTACAGCCTGTAAACTGTGCCTATTTGTGCCATAATATGGCGAGAGGTAATGGATGGCAGTGATTTCATCAGCTATACCAGCGTAACTCACTCCTACTCCCAGCTCTACTCAAAACTACTGCTGTCAGGGCTCCCCATAAGCAAAGCAATGGAGATAACTGAATACAAATCCAGGATGGCTTTTCTGTATCAGTTTTAGTTATGAGCTATCATTTTCATATAGCTGTTATATTTATATTGGTACGTTAAATAATTTAGCAGTGGCTTTGAAGCTGAGACTTTTTTCCAAAATGTAGCTATACCTTGCAAGCAATTGCCGCTGAGTGTTCCCTTTGAAGGCGTGACATTTCTGGTTACTGTCTCCTTCAGGGTTCACTTGCTATCCAGATTTTCTGTTGTACTCTTCCACTAAATCATGGCACTTCCCTATATAAGCAGGCTGGCTGTGTTTTGAATGGGTAGGTTAAAGAACATGTTATTAGCTAAAAAAGGTTCCGTGATTTAACCTTTAATATGTGTGTGTTCGTGCAGCTTCTGTGGAACATACTGCAGAAATGCTTTTTGCAGGCTGAAAAATACATCCAAACACATTCCATTCTGTAGATGATTATGCTGCATAGTGCAGTGTTCTAGTTTTCCTGTGTGGATTGCATTCTGTCAAAAAGCTTTAAAGAAAATCATGTCCCATACAGAATTTCTGAACGATTTTCCAGCTGAGATGCTGACATCTGTGAAAATAATGCAGCCTAATTAACCAGAGTCATAGAAACACACTGCTGTATGATCCTCCTTTCTGCAAGTCCTCCTCTAGCACATCTTACCAAAACGTTTGAGCTTTATGCATTATGCAAGAGTTTCCTGAGACTGAATGTACACATACAGCATTGGAAGTTTGTAACTTCCAATCAAATACTTCAGAATTTCCTTAATTTAACATGTTTAACATGTTAGTATTTTTTTTTTTATTTTAAGTGGAATAAAAAATACTTTTTGAACAACAGTGCTAAATGGTTCAGCTATAATGGTTCAGCTGATGCTTTAAGAACATTTCTAACTTGTTGGCTGAAAACTTTTCAAAATAACCTTGTAAAATTTATTTAGGATCATGAAATTTCTACAGTTTTGCAGAGACAACAACACCGAGTTCGATACTCAGAATCAGTGGAAACTGGATCTGTGATTTTTCCTCTTTCTGGTACAGTACTTTAAAATTTATGTTTTTAAATCATAAATTCCAAAGAAGTACAAAGTCAGGCCCTGTTGTGGGCTACACTAAACTGAATAAAACCTGCCTTGTGGGGATGTTGTACAGTACTGGAAGGAGCTATGCTATGATTGTATGTAAATCAGAGGATGAAACAGAGAACGCTGGGAATTAAATACTTTCATTGTTTTTTACTTTTTTGGTACATTTATTATAGAACAGCTACATGAGATTTGGTGATCATTTGCTGAACTACTCAGTAAATTTTTGTTATGACTGAGTAAACATGCTAAATGCCACTAACATGTAAACTGCCATCAGGATCTTTAGTATACATGGCTGTAAATGTAAAGTGAACCAACACCTTTGGCTTTCAACTTGCAAGTTGAATTTGCAAGCTGGTGATAGCAGTGGAGGTGAGGAAAGGATTATTGGAGTGGGTTTGATTGGGAAATCACTGAGCTGTAAACATGAAATAGCTATTTTTCCTTTTTAGAACAGAAGATGTTTTAGACACATAGATGAGATCCTTTATCTGAAGTTTTCCTTTAAGGACTAGCACACATTGAGATAGATTTTTGTATGCTCAGTTGTTAAGCCTCCTAAACTTCAGCCTTCTTAACTTTCCATTTTAGAACAACTTAAATTGACAGAGTTACAATTTCATTTTTCATGGTAGACAATTTAGCTAACTTTTAAGATTTTACAGCTGTTTCTTTTATTTAGAAACAGGACTTGCTGAGCTTTTCAGTCAGCCTTTGCATTTGCCCCAAATTCATTCCATTATAGCAGTTGCTTGTTCCTGAAGCATGTACACTCAAAGGCATTCAGATGTGTCTACTTTGAGTGGATTGTATAGTTGGTGGTTTTTTGATGTTTTGGTAGAAAAATTACCTGAGATATTTGTAGTGTTACCTTAAAATCACTCGTCATCACTGGCCAAATCTCCCTGTCAGAGGTGTGGAAATCCATTCATGTTCTGTTCCATTGCCTTTTAAACAAATGGTTGAATTAAGAATTGTGCTTCCCAGTTTGTGGTGAGAACTTAATCCCATTGCTGCCATGACCTGTACATTTACAGCACTTTCCTCAATAGGCATTGCATTTATACTGTCAGACACTCAAGACTTGCTTAGGACAGGGGAAGAAGAGTTTTCCAAAAGGATTCAGAAGTTCATAAACATTCATCGGAACAGTTTTTTGGTTTTGTCAGCTGCTCTTCATGGACCAGAAGAATGGAGTGCCATGTTCAGGATTCAGAGAAGGTATGATTTCAACATCAAACTCAACTTTATATTGCTAAGAAGAAATGAAATAGCAGTCTTGGATTTGGAAATATTTTAGGAATAAATAGGACAAGAGGCAATGGACAGAAACTGATGCACAGGAAGTTTCACCTAAATATGAGGAAGAACTCCTTTACTGTGCAGTGATCATGCACTGGAACAGATTGCCCAGAGAGGGTGTATCTCCTTCACTGGAGATATTCCAGAACTATCTGGATGTAACCTGTGCAGCGTGCTCTAGGATGACCCTCCTTGAGTAGGGAGGTTGGAGTTGACACACTGTGGTCCCTTCCAACCTTACCCTTTGTGAATTATTTACAGGAATTCAGACACACATTGTATTTTACTAATGCACTGGAAAAATATTTAAAGCATTTGTTTATTAATAGCAAATAAAAAGAATACCAAGTGAATCAATCTGATATATCATAGGTAAGAAAAGAGGATGTTCCTCTAAACATAGCAAATATGCTTCCTTTTTCAATCATTTTAGGGCTATGTAATATAATTATTTTTCAAGTTTTCTCTTGAATTGGAAAATTACACAATTTTCTTAGCTCTGTAACCATATTTTCATGGTCATTTTCAAAACAGAACAGGCAAGTTTACGTCATGAGAAAAGGCTTTATTGTAAAGTGCAGATTTTTTACCAGCTTTTAAAATGTTTACTTGGAACAGTGTCTATTAAAATCGCCTAGAACAATTAAATAATCAATGTTATTTTACACCAAAAGTATAAAACAACAATAAAACTGGTTTATTTAAAACTTATCTCTAATTTCTAATGAAGTCTGAAAACTCGCATATTTTAGTACACACCTGCTGACAACAGCAATCAGATTATGCTCCATGCTTGTAGTCAGAACGATTTTCTTGTAGGTACAGTAGCCCTAACTGCAGCTGATTGTCACTCTGGCCTCACAGAAGTGACTATTCTAATGAAGTCTTTGATCTTTACCTCCTTGAGGTAACTGGCACCAGTTTCATTAAATCCTGGGCATACTTCCAAATGCTGATGCATAAAAGAGTGTATGAGATGAAATATAAGAAATCTATTACTCGTTTGTGAAAATGCTGTAAATTTTTATGAGAGGTTTTAAAAGTTCAGCCACCATTCAGCAGGACCACGTTATAGATTGATGACAGTGCTAATTCTCCATTTACTTTGTGCTTATGTAACAATGGATTTTGTGCATTGTATTTTGGAGCTGGATTCCATTTGGCAAGTCAGTAATTTTATTAAAATTAATATTTTGTCATTCCGAGCAATATCAAATTGATGTTGACAAGGCACAATTATATATATATATTTAAATTCATGTGCTTTTTTTACTACCTGGCAACTTGGAGTTCTGCTGTTGTTTGTAAATCACTGACTGAGCTTCTTCATTGGTGGGGTTGAAACTTGCACCATGTTCTTTGAAACTACAAGCCACCTGTTGGATTTGTTAAAAAACAAAGCCCCTTAGTAATTGTCAGGTTGTCTTCTATTACTATGTCTTTCTGCTTATCTATCTATGGGTTTGCTGCAATTGGGGAAGGATTTTTTTTTTATTATTATTAACCAGAAAATTACAGGATTCTTGTTAACAACATGAACGTTTTATGTAGGGTTGTGTACAGCATAGGGGAAGCAGGAGAAAAGTAGTGTTTATCATCATAGCTTAAATGAGCATTCCAGTAATAACCCCAGTACATCTGTATGTGAAGTTTTAAACACCTTGGAGGAAAGGCCAGACATGTTCAAATGCCTGTATTCTGTCCATCAATCAAATAATAAAACTAAATTTAGACCTGCTGTTAGTGGAAGCAAAACTATTTATAGAAACAGGTTGGATCTAGGTAAGTACATGTAATTGTTTCCTGTTGCACTTTGTTCATTCATGCTTTGTTAAGCCCATTCTAGTATTAGCAAAACTACATCAATTTTTGTCCCTGATCTCTAAATGTAAACCCAACCCTTGTTCCTACATCACCTTTTAGCAAAACCCACCAGGGACCTGAGTGCCTATGCTTAGAGAAGGACAGTGCCTGTAACATTTATTTTTGCTAATTAGAAGCAAGGGAAGGCAAGTTCAGCTGAGATACCTTACCAGCATGAGGTCTTAATGTGAATGAGTCCAAGTTATCAGACAGATTGCAGGGAAGAACAGGTGGTAGGCACAAGGGGAGGTCACAGGGGACTATGCAAGTGAGCAGCTGGGCACTTCATCTGCATTATTTAAATTCATTTTAGTTATTTAAAATTCCTCATTCTTTGTTGTTAAGTCCCTCTCCCGTTTTAGCTCTACAACAGAGAACAGCAGCAAAGGTAACGCTGTCATTGTTACAACACACTTAAGGTGCAAGGCTGAGGGAGAGGCTCTGTGCTTGCCTAAGCTTTGATCTCTCTCTTCCATAACTGCACTGAATGACAACTCATGTTACTATTTTGAATCTTCAGATTCCATTCTCAAGAATTAATTCTTTCTATAAATAGTGTTATTCATATGCATTCATTTTAGGTTAAAGTATTTGAGTGAACAAGCCTTTACATGAAAGTAGTGGAATTATCCCATTATCTTAATCATGCCTGGAATACAGGTTGTTTTATTTATAGTACAGTACAAAGATTTAGTTCAAATTCTGAAATACTTTTAGCACTGTATTTTTAGATACTTTGCTGTGTTCTTCCAAAGCCATAAAAACAACCTGAATATTTTTTACTGCCACTGAGAAGAGTTTTCAGCAATATCACAGAAGAGGGTTTAGCTCTCTCTGAATGTACACATGCTTAAGAAATGCTGATTGATTGTTGAAGAGACCTAGATAAAGAAATGAGCCCTTCCAAATCCCACCTAAGTAAGTGCTACAGAAATGGGACAGATGGCTTTACAAACAGCATGAATGCTCCACTTGCCCTTTCAAGATAAAAGCAGTCTTCTCCCTAAGTAAAACTGCACACTAAAAAGCTGTTTACATCACATGGGAATGCTGTTTGAGTTTTATGGCATAACAAATTAAATACATATTCTAAAAGTAATCTTACTTATTTTGATGTGCAGATTCCTGGGCAGTAACTTACGTGTAATACCAGTTCACAATCCTGCTGAAACTGTTAAATTAATGCTAACTATGGCTAAGGTAAGTCCAGTTGCATATACTTAAAAATATGAGTGTATTACTCAGGAAAAGCCAAGAACTGTAAAATATTTGGTTTTCCTTAATGGAACTTTTTGGGTCACACTGACCACAATCCTTTAATACACTGAGGTAGGACTGCTACTCTGATGCATTAGCTGAGTCTTTAAACTACTGTTAGAGGTAACTTAATAGCATCTAAGAAACAGATACTTAAGAGCTCGTTTGGCTGTTATTTACCATTGTTAAATTAGGATGTCTTCATTTACTGCTAATTCCTGTTGAAATACTATCACCTCTGTGTACATCATTCCTGAACACCTATTTCAGAACACGATTCAAATTTCACTGATGAATAATTCTGCATTTCTACTACTGGAAAAAGAAAATGTTGAATATTCTATTACCTAAAAGTCACTGTGTCCTACTCATAATATTTTTCTTTTCTCCAAGATAACTTCCAAGCCACAAGCAGATGATACTCGTTGCAAAATGGAAATGACAAAAGCCCAAATAATAGAAAAAAGTCCAGTTTGGAAGATGCTTCAGGAGTACCAATTGCACTGTAATTAACTTAGTATTTGGGTTTTTTATTCATAAATAGAGTTGCTACATTTTAAACAAAATATAAAATGTTCTTAAAAATATAGTTACATTTCAAAAGACTACATACAACATATGCATTTGGAATGAAAATTCATATTAAATAACTATACAGTGAAAAATAGCATACTTGATACCAAATGTACTGGGCGGGGGGAGAAGAAGTGGTTTAGCTGCACTATAGAAAAGTCATCCTTACTTTTAACTTGGTTCTGAACTTAGAAGCTCATCTGTTTATAAATAATTCCCCAAAATATTTACTATATCTTAAGGAAAACTATATGATTAAAGATAAGGATAATCAGAACAATTCCAAAATACAGGTATCCCTAACATAAGTAGCTGTATGTATGAAACTTTACATTGTTTTTTAAACACAAGGGTTATCTGTTAAGTTACTCAGTTTGGCTCAAAGTTGATGTGTTTTTCTTTAAACCTGGTTTCCTTTGCCACAGTGTTTTTACTATTGATAGATAGTATAGAATATACTGTTATCTATCTGTACCTTACAGTCCTGTTTGCAAATATAGAAGCTTGTTTGTCAACATTAAAATGTGCTAATAAAAATACCTTCTGCTTAAACACGGCTTTTTAATTAATGGTTCTTCAGTCACTTGATAAAAATCTTTGTAATTCACAACACCAGTCAGCAACTCTTACCTAACAAATTCTGAAAATAAAAAAAAAAAAAAATGCCTAGCCATACCTCCTTGCCACAGAGAAGAACACACCCCTGCCCTGTTTTTAGTTTCTAAACTTAAGAAAAAGCATCACATTCTGAAGAGAAGTAAATAGACTGTATCTGCAAATCACATGCAACAAGAGCAAAAGAAAATAAACAAGAACAGCAACAAGACTTATGAAGAACAGCATTTGCAATTCTGGAGACCACTCTAAATTGCTCTTCTTTAAAGGGTGGTAGCCTCCCTTGCAAGTGAAGTCTCATAGTCCAAATGATCTTGTAAGGAATATGTTAATTCAAACACTTCAGCTGACTTAACTATTTTCCTCCATTACAGCTTTTGTTTTCCCTTCAATGAGTTCTTCTACTCGAGCTAGAACACTTTCTATTAAGTCAAATGTGAAGAGAGCTGAGTGTAAAACCTGAAATGACAAGAAAGATGAGTGTTATTGTTAGAATTTTTTTTACCTATTTTACATTTGTCTCCACAAAAAATGTCAGTACTTCTGAGTGACTCTGAAGGGAAGTGCAAACTCACTTGAAGCTGCATTCCTGTAGTCATGGCAGGCATCTTTTCCCCACTAACAGTTACGGAGCAAACTGGGTTAGAACTGTGTGCCTCTGTAGAAGAAAACAACCAACACGATTCTTAGAATTAAAAGAATATTTAAAATATCAGCATTTCATGACAGTAATTGTTAAGAACAGAAATCTAGGGATGGATGAAATACATGACTGAGGGTGCTGAACCTTAAGAGGAAGACAGTTGGAGCTGGATGCTATCTTTACACTTTTTGTAACACAAATGCCTACATTACTGAACAGGCAAGATTTGCAACTGAAACCAATTTTATAGAGCTCACATGCTCTTTGAAAGGAAAAATAAAATGTTATCTGGTCTGGTTTTCATACATTTTTAGTATTTCCACATCCAGGGAAATAGTAGAAGGTTCTTTAGCTTGACTTAACGGATCCAGACATGAAATACTTATTTTATTAAGAAAAGGCTGCAGGCTTCTCTGTTTCAGAGAGATTACTTGCAGCAGGCTAAACTACAAGGACAGGTCTGAAAAAGAAGGGGAAAACCTCTTACATTCAGGCCACATATTTGAAATTCAATGTAATGTTTACAAAGATTATACATTAGGGAAGAAAGCTAAACCATTTATTGTTACAAGTTAGATGTTCTCTCCCAAACTCAAATCTCTTTGTACTTTGTTGAAGGCTAGAGAAATGTAAAAGGGACTTAAGAAAAAGCTTCCTGATTAATTTTGAAGGATTCCCTTTAGAAAGATATCCACAGGTTGTCTTGAGAAAAAAATCCCCTTCTTTGCCTCATACTTACATAGTTTTCAACAGAAGAGGATAAGACTAGGGGCAAAAAGCTGTATTGACATTTTTAGTAGCAGACACAAATTCCTTGGGCTGTCTTAATTATACTGGAGATCACAAGGAACAGAGGATCTGACATACAGAGATTGCCTAAAGCAGCTACAGCTCTTATGCCCCGTGCAATGTGTCTGCTTAACCCAGAGCAGAATCTGATTCTGTGTGTCAGATTAAAAAAAAAAAAAATTAAAAATGGATGTAATGCTTCAGGCTTCAGAGAGCACTGTGACTTACTTTTTCTCTTGTTAACCCCCCCACACCTGGTAGGAAACCAAAGGGTTATGCATTCAGAGAGACTTAGTCAGTCCTTCGTAAAATTAAAATCAGAAGTTTAAATGCAGAACAAGCTCTGAAGGTCTTCATGTGACAGTTCTATTAGGTTTCCATAAGATTTAGAAATATAATGACAGAAAAACAACTTCAGATTTTTCTGATCAATTATGAAAATTTTTAATATAGCAACTACTGAATTATTATTTCAAGTTTGGAATAGTGTCAACAGTTAAATAAAACCTGATCTATACAGCATTCACCAGTTCTTCATTTCCAAATGATTACCAAAGTTTCTAGGCATGAACAAAGATAAGAACAAAAAAAAAACCAGCAAAAACTGACCTTTTCTGTTTTCTTTCTTATTTTTTATTTCTGCTTCATAATGTGCTTTTGACATATTGAGTCCTACACGCAGTGGCTTTAAGAAATTCTGCTTTATCTTGCCAAGTGTGGTCCATACACCAGTCTAGTCAAACAGAGAAGGTTACAAAACAGTTTTAATGAAGCATTGCAATACTAAGCTTTTGAGCACAAGTTTTTTGACTAGTCTTTAAAACATACACTTCTGTGGTGGGAGGAGAAGAGAAAAAAAAAATTTGGACTTGTGCATTTAAGCAAGAACAGCATTGTGACAGATATTTAAGCTTCTCTTCCTCTCCCGTACATTATTTGTTGGTTGGACGATGAAGCAGTCAAAAAAAAAAAGGGGGGCAGAGGGAGGGAGGACCTAGGTGGGCTGATAACTACAGCCATGGAAACGCCCATTTTCAGCTTGTTCTTGTAAGCAAAGCTAAAAGGATCTTGATGTGTTGGAGGGGAGGTTCTAGGCCTGTTCTCAGGCTAGAATGTCTACACCAAGTCAGTGGCAGTTGGAGACTCTTTTCAGGTAATTCAGCAGTAAAACAACAAAAACTTATGTTAACATTCCTGAATTAACACTGTATTGCAATGCCAAATGAAAGTTCTGATAAATCTCATGCTTCCCACATGTCTATAGTGCATTTTAAAAGCATTGTAGGAATGTTACTGGATATGCTACTATCCCATCCTTCAGCACAGCAGCCACAGTGACAGCGAATTCTCCCCAATTTGGCATGGGTGGAAAGAAGGAGTTTATGATAATGGCACTTAGGAAGCAAGACGTGCAAGGAAAAGATGCTCAAGGCTGTTCAGGGTTACAGAGAGGAAAATAAGCTTGGGTTTGCTACAAAACTGCTGTAGAAGGAAACAAATACAAAGCAGTCTTTGTGTCCTTCAATATAGGAGCCATTTACACAACTCTTTTCTTCAGCCAGTATCCTCAAAGGGCAGAATAAGGATGATAAAAATAAGAATTTTCAGTGTTAAATACAGTGAGTCCACTAACAACAGTGGAAAGTCCACCAAATTTTAATACTAGATGACACAGTTAACTGTTCAAATAAGAACAGTAATTACTTCCACCAGGATGTGGCTACAAAAAGGAACTTTCTAGAAAAATACTTATTTTTAAACTTGATTAATGAAAATGCTTGTTATGCAGCAATCAAAATATCTGAACTGACGTGAAAGGAGGCATTTTCTTTCTGCCTCACTTGCACTATATGAAGAGAGACAGGGAGGAAGTCAAGAAGAACTGACAGAGCCTAAATTTAAGGGAAAATCTTCTGAAGATGTGATGCTATTTTTTCCTCAAACTGTATGGACATTCTTTCTGCCAGGTACTAGACAGCACTGTTAGAGCAGCTGAGTGCTACTACATGTAGTTTTTTATTAAGAATAAAAGAGGAGTTCTTACTTTCCCCACAAAGCTATGTATTTGCATGCAATTGAGTGGACCATAATGAGTACTTAAATAGCAATCACCCCTTAAATATGACAAACAGATACAGTCTACCAATATTAATTACATAAATATTAAATTAGAAATGCACCCACTGAAAGCTAATTTTGCTTTTCATTTTCATTATGGTTTCCACAATCAGTGCAAGTTATTTCACTGTTATTCTACTTAGACTAGTAAGATTATTAGACACTTACAAAATGTATTCCTGTATCTCAAATTAGTCTAAAAGGAGATCAGAATTTTTTTCTGTATTTCAGAAACCAGAAAATGGTATTTTGTATTATTTTTGTTACAAACATACCCAGTTGGAGGTTTGAGGGATACCAGTGAATTAATAAGCAAAAATAACAAATTTTTTCATATGGGAATACTTTTGGGTATGAGATTTTGTGGTGACATACTCTAATATTATGGAAATAGATCACAGTTCAACAGGCAGAGTAAAAGGATTCATTTTTTTATAGTAACAGTATAAATGCAAAAAATTTCATCAGAATAAAGGAACATCACATATTTCCTAATGCCTTAATAAAAGCATCACTTCTGGGGAACTAACCACTGCAAAGAAAAATGCAAAACCTATGCTTTTTGAATCAAGGATAACAGTGTTCATGTGAATCCACCTCTCAGCTAATCAATCATTTTCAAATAAAATAGTACTTACTTGATTATCACTTTCACAATCCTTAATGACTAAGTATCTCAGCAGATTTAGTGATGCCATAATCCTGTGAATTAAAAACATACAATTTATAATCCAGAGCACAGATACCTATTACCAGGATAGTAATTTTAATTGTCCATTAGCCAGACATCCTAAGAGTATCTGTACAAAAAGCAACCACATATCTGCTGAGCAGTACAGCTCCATCTAGAGCACCAGTGTGCAGTGATGTCCACACAACAGTTCACAAAACTGAAACTGTCATCAGATTGGAGAAGGCTGGTGATTGTGAGGTAGAGAGTTCTCTCAAGAGACAGAACCTATCTACAATATGCATCATTGATAATTCAAAGTCAATTTGAAACTAGTGCAACAATTTTCTTTATTACTGTACTGAATTTTTACTTTTGAGTGTGCTTTTTAAAATAAGGTTTTTGCTTTACCATACTTCCGAGCAGAAATTATTTCTTGTTTTTTCCAGATAAAAAGTATAGTTACACATCATACTTCTGGGCTTTTTAAAGCAGGTATGTGTCCATCTGGACATTATCTCCCCACTGATTTAGAAGTCTAAGCATCATCATATTATTTATTATATAGGAAGGCTTGCCCTATATACAGGGGATTCTCAGAGACATTTATTTTTTTATTTTTTAATGCAATTATTTACTGTTCAGGTGGATCTGTAATCCTACTCATGAGATACTGGATTCCCAGCAGCAATCTGCAAAACAGCCTCAAAAATGCCTTGCACTGTAAGTTGCATCTGGTAATTGTTATTCCCCTGTATCACATTAGACAACATACCACATTGCTTTTACTCCTCCAATTGCTTCTGCAGAGAGCTGACAAACCATACATTCCTGAAGAAATTCTTTACCCAGTAATTATGTCATTTCACGTCTGAAGTCTTAACATCCTCGGGGAATGGAGGAGGACATCCTTTTTTACTGTTAAAAATTAATGTAATGGCATTGTGACATTCTTCTATGCAGAGCTGGTTGAAATAAGGGACTATTTCCATTTCTAGTTCCAAAAACTTAAAATACACTGATGTTGTCACCTCATTAATTACATGACAGCATACATCATTGTAGTAAGGTAGTTAAATGATAAAGAAAGGAGAAAAGCTTCCAACTGTGATTGCAACTCACCTGTCTGAGTTTTGCAGAAGATCAGTCTCAGCACCTTCTGGAAGTGAAAGTACTAAATCTAGAAGGGAGATCAGGTGATGTCCTGTAAACCAAACGTTGTCATATTCCTTCTAAAAAAAATACAAAAAGTTTAGCTGAGTGCAAAATTTAGATCTTAAATAATGTAACAAGAACTTGCATAAAACAGAAAAGTAAAAAAAAAATAAAAATCAAGCACGGGAAGAAATGTTTTCTAATTATCACCTCCCTGTGAGTGAAGTACACAAATCAGCCTTTTAATCATTTTAGAATTATTTGTCTTTTTGACAGCCAGGAAAGAAATGGAAGAAATGTAGTAAGAGAATTCTGAAGCTGCATAGTAAAAAGTTAATCATTTAGTTTTAATTAATTTTCCCAACTTTCTGGTATAAATTACTATAAAATATGAGATTAAAATGGCTTTGATCTAGCTCAGCCCTTCCTGATGGATTTATCATTTGCGTAGCACTCATAATAAAATGCTGACTGTCATCATAAAAGCAAAGAAAAAATTAATAATTCTATCTGGACTGTAATGTTTGAATTACATTTTAAAAAATGAGGAACTGTGGGGATAAAACTATACTGAGCAGTTCCACTTTAAGAAAGAAATGTATTTTCAAGCACAGAAAAGGTAATAACTTATTAGAAAAATACAGTAAGATTGTGCAATTAAAAATACAACTGTAAAATTATAACCCAAATATGCATAGACAGAAAAAGCTAAAGTAATGTTTTTAATAAAATTTTCCAATCTTACATTTCTTTTCAAAGTGGATTTTTTAATGCATCACTCAAAGTTTAAGCTGTAGACATTTTCTCAACATCATACTGATAGGATTTTGAGAAGGCAACTTGGTTTTTACTGGTAACAGCCTCACCGTTAACGCTATGTGAATCTGATCTTTTATATTTTTAATAATGTATCCTTCCACACCAGCATGGTTGCTTGTCTTCAGTAAACACCTTCAAACAAACAAAACAAAGATATTATCTCTTTAAAGCTGCCCATAGAGTTAGTTCAAAACTTAGATGACATTCACTAAGTGGGAGTTTTACCACAGAAAAACAGTGACTATGTAACCTTTAAACACTGGCTTACATAAGACAGCTAATTTTATATGAGGCAATTGAAATTCATTATTTATCAAAAAATTAACATAGTAAAATTAATGTGGCTTATCAGATGGAAATTCTGTCAGAAATCATTGTATCTATGCAATTAAGCTGCACTAGGGCTGTTATTACACAACCTACAGTAACTGGGATGCATACCTGAATAATGTGTATTTTCCCTCTGTGTCAAACTTGTCTATGAGCAACTGCAAAATATTTAAACTCTTCTTTCTCTAAAAAAAGCAGAGATGCTTATCAGATGAATTCTAAAAAAATTTATTCAGCATTTACTGATTCTGTAGGCCACTTAACATACCATATTCTCCATGGGGCAAAGGGTCATAATTTTTACCAAATCCTGCAGTCAGAAAAAGGAAATACAGTTTATAATTACATACAAATTATTACATTACATCACACTGACCAAAATCTACTCAAGACTTTAAAAAAAACCAACCAAACAAAAAACCCACAGCACACTTGGGAATGTCCAGGTGATTATGTGAAGATTCTCATCAGAGAAATTCATGCCAGCCTCAGTGGTCAAAATCCCAGGGCTGACCCACAAGAGCTCTACTCTTGTACTGTTAGTTCCACATAAGAATGTAGCCAAGCAGCACACTGGCAAGGAGGAGACAAAATCAAGCAGGCACCACCTTTCAACTAAGATCTGTGCCCACCTGCTTCGGTGACCTGTACATACACTGGGTGTATTTTAATTGTCACTGAAACTTCTGCAGCAGGCAGAAGAGACAATCAATTCTTTATAGCAAGACACTGAAGGTTTCAATTTCATGGAACAGGCGTAAAAAGGTCCAGTAATATGCCCACTCTCAGACATCTAGAGGACCACTAGGTATTATTTCTAATCAAACTTTGAAGATTTCTCTACATTGTTTCTTATTACCTGAGGTACATTAATAAAGACTCTGTATTCTAAATAGGGATGGAGAAGGCTGTTATCTTCCATTCTCAATAAACAGCTCTCAAACAGATCCTGTAGGGTGGGGAAAAGAAAAGAAGGCTGCCAACAGTATGCACATACACAGGATGTTAATACATCAGCTTAATATCTCATGGCTAAAACACCCTTCACTCTTAAATACTCATTCAGATATCACAAGTTCCAAGCAGCTGCAATTTTAAGTAAAAACTGTAATTTAAACATTTATGCAGGACTGTAAGTTCAATAAATACAGGTACTTTTAAGACTGAAGAATACTTAATTAAGCATCAAAATATTTCTGAAACTATTATCTGAACTATCAGTTGTACCCCTCTTAGAAGGGGAAACAAGTTTTACCATTCCTTAAACTGAAAAATAAAACATTCTAACATTGAAAATTTAATTTAAAAAAACAACTTACAAGTCCTTTAGATAATACAGATTCTTCTGTTCTAGAAAAAAAATCAAATATAAGTTGTTAATTAAAAAGACAGTGGATATTTCAGAAGAAACAGCAGAACAGAAGTCAACAAGAAATTGTCCCTCAACAATTTTCACTCTATTTTTAAAATACAGAATCTTCGTTACTCTTCTCAAAGATTTTTAGAATAAACTTGTGGATGAGAAGTTGAAGATGAAACTCATCTCTTCACAGTGAAAAATTACTTTTTCTCCCTCAGTATTTTTAAGCGCTCAAAAGCAGTGTCATCTCTCATAGGTACTGAGACATTGATTACCAAAGAAAATGAAATGGTAAGCAGTCAGAATAGGAAACTTGCCTTCTATAGCAGTGCTACAAGCTGTTTGGTAACACTGCTGCTTATGGAAGGTGAAATAATCACAATATATAGAAAAGGTTGGTTTCCTTTAGAAAGCCTGACCTTTAAGTATTTTCTATATCATGTCAGAATACATTCAAATAAATATTTTCACAATAGTTGCCTTCAGTAATAATTGTTACAGAAGTGCAAGTAAGTGTACACTCTAATTAATTATTCTGCATGTGTTTAAACTACTAATTTTACATTTTCAGAATAAAGTTTCTAAAAATGGTATCACAATACCATATCACATACAAGAGGGAAACAATACATACATGTTTAGACAACTTCTCCTTCTTAGTAAGAGAAGCCATCTTGTGTGGAACTTACCATTTTAATGCTCAAGTTTAAAAACCTCCTCTGAACTTACCTATATTTCAAATTTGATATTATGAATCACTGGAAAAGATCACACCCACTATCTAGACCTGCAAATTCCACAAACCCTACCTTTTCAGCAGCACTTCAATATGTGTCATATTGCATAGCAGAAGGTATGAAGGACTAGAAGAGAAGAATTAGGCTACATTAAACTGCATAAGCCATATACGTTTGCACATAATTAATATATTTGACAGGATTTGTATTCTTTGAAAAAATAAAAATATCTTTCTAAAATAATTAATTTTTAAATAGATAAAAGAATTATAAGTCAAATCACTGTTAAGAACTCTTATGTAGAAACTGTCTATAGATGTGTAAATGAACATTTAATACAATTAATTTTCAGCATGTGACTAATCATACCAGTTTCTGTTAAAGGACAGCTCATCTAAAATTAAACTGCAATACATCTGCAGGAGTATGTACTTTATATATATAAACTTACATAAAATATAAATGCATAAAGATTGACATAAAATTAATACTAGTGAAATATAGATTTCATTCATAACTGTTCACAAATAAAGTTCTCTTCTGCTCAGAATCTTCAAAGTACAGACTTAAAGTAAGTGAAAAAGAATAGTTCTTACCTAAAAACCATTGGAAAGCATTCAACACCAAAATGCTGAACAAACATCAGGTAGGACAGACATGCCAAAGAATCAGTGGAATTCTTTCGCTCTATGTCTGCAAACTCAGGATTCTCCCAGGGCGGACTTTTGCCTTTATTAGGCACAAACACTAATGGTATCAATTCTCTTATATTCCACAAAATGTCCTAAAAAATAAAAATAGATTTCCTATAGTTGCCTTAAAACACCTGTATACCAATTAAGTTTTAAAGCTCTAACTGTATTTACAGTACATTCTCTTGTACAGTATGCATATAAATTAATATAAATATGTTTTAAATAGATAAAATAGTATAAAGAGGTGATATTTATGATATATGTACAAACGCACACAAAAAATCCCTGGAGGAAAAATGACTAGTGTTGGAAAAATGTTACTAAGATAGCAAAGTCAAGCACACAAAAGTTAGCAGAAGGCAGAATAAAGACCACCTGCTAACTCCTAGTTCAGCTCCTTTATTCCCAATGCTATGAGTAACAATAGGTTCATGAAAACCTTTTGTCACAAAATCTCTGTGTTTTTCGGAACACAGAATACTCAGTATTTTGGTTTTTTCTCACTAATCAATATGGAGCACAACATTTAGCTGCTAGAGGCAAGCCCTGATTTAAAGTTAGAATTGCTTTGTATGGCCTTTCTTTCCTGTGATGCACAACACAAGGAACACCTGACATTTGTACACCAGAAATACGACAGCGGTTACCCCCCAACGCCCTTCATGTGGCTGAGGACAGAATGTAACTCCTGTTGTACACATTACAGAGAAATGAGGAGATCAAGGTCAGCTCACTATTCTGGGGTTGCCCAAACCCAACATCCAGGATGGCATATTTTGGAAAATTAGGATTACACAAGATGTCATACAGTCAAAGCATGACTTACTGACCTTAGCTTCAGCTCTCACTACCTAATGCCATAAACAGATGTAAATTTATTGAGAAAGAGAAGAAAAGGTAATTCATAATTAGCATTAAAAACATGTTTTTCAGACTGTTTCCAACAGGAAAGTCAGGATGTACCTTACAAAGCCCAGTAAGTCACCCCACTAACCAATAATGAAATCAAAATGAGCTCTAGAACAAATTACAGGCAATTATCAACTAGACCACTGGTTCTGCACACACTGCAGTTAATTTTGACTGCACTCACTATAATTTCAGTTGCAAAATGCCGAAAAGGATGTTCTTCAATGCCTTCAAGTTGTTCAAGCTGAGCTGTCAATAATGGGTACTTCAGGCTTTTCATACAGCTGAAATAGAAAGGACCAATACAGTCATAAATACAGACTATGACAGTGTTATTGATGACCAAGAATAATGTCTGTATTCATATCAGCTGCTGCTATTCAAGGTATTCCATGGAGAATAAAAAAAACCAAACCCAGCATCTCCTGTAGAAGCATTCCTTAGACTTCACCTCCAGACTATGATCATTCTCACTGCTGTAAATTTGAGGAGAGGCATACCAAATCAGCTTCACAATACAGCAACTAATAGTTGTTTACCATTTCCCTGTACTAAACAGAAAGTAGCTTTTACCTTTCTTCTCTCACTTCATACATCTATCAGGCCTATTTAGGGATTCTTTGTCAAAATACCACATTAGTTGGATATATGTTGGCAGCATTATAAAACACTAAAATGTGATTTATTTGCTACCTATACAATAAATGCCTACTACTCTTTTTGTTAAGTTACAGGAATACATAACACTGACATAAAATGCTCACAATTTTATTAATTCTTCTTTCAGCTCCATGTCATTGTATTCTGATGACTTTTCCATATTTTTAACAACTTCATTCACAAAAGGTTTAGCAAAGTCCACCACTGCATTACAACATTGACAGAGACCAAGTTTATCTTCTTGTATTTGTTGTTTCGTATAAGGTACAGGTAAGGGAGTAAGCTGATTCATAATCATGGCCAATGACAAACCCACTGAGTAGGCTTTCTTGTTCTGAAGTTTCAAAAGCACTGGGGGAAAGAAAATAAAAAAGGGAAAAAATAGAACATTTTGAGACATTAATTTATTACTTACTTAGTAGAGGAAAACATGAAGAAAAACAACATGACTACATAAGAAAACATTTCCTTTTCAGGGAAGGAGAGGGACTGATACCTGAAATCACATGAGCAAATCCAGCCAGACTAAACATCATCCCCTAGTTTAATATACTGTAGTCAACGTGATCATGTATTTGCAAGTAACGAATATTAAAGCTGTCACACATTTCACCATTTTTCATTTCTCCACACCACCAGGATGAGGACCAAAAGAAAATCCACTTTTCTAGAACTGGGCTAAGTGAAATGATACATATCTGACCCCGAAAACACATTTATTACTTGACTCCTTTTGTGCTTGGCAAAACCAGAGACAATGGCCCAGCTTTTCTGCTGAGAACTGACTCTGCTTTTTACTCCATGGCAAAAATAACAGAGACTCTCCCAGACTGAGTAAGCAGCACCAGAGGCTGTCCATTTTACCTGGACTCAGTGCAGAATAACTGCAGATTGGCTATCCAATAAACCACGTGTTTCTCTTGTTAAATTCTAACATAATACAATAACGCATCTTGGAGATTGCTACAATCAGACTTCAATTTGACACACAACACTGAATTTCATCTCATCTAACAAAACAGCAACTACTGCTTGTTACCTACTGAGAGAATGGCCAAACTCAACATTTTAAATTTTCATATGTAAGCCAGAATAATGCTCCCCCACCCACCAATAAAGTATTTCAACATGCTTCAATTGAAATGAAAGTTTTAGACTATAAAAAAATAGAATTGCATGTTTTAGAAGTTAAATAATGAATTTCACAAATCCATGTGATTCCTTATTTCTGCAACAACAGCATGAGTGCTTTACACCTCTAAATATAACTGTCATAGGACCACATTCTTGTAAATGATGAAAAATAGCTAAATACTGCTTTCTCAACTGACACTATTAGTCCCATCTAAAATATTTTTCTAACAGGCCAATATAAGCATGAAATGTATGCCTTGTGTTATTTTACAGAATATAATAAACTGTAAAGCTTGTCAGGACAGATGTATTCTGAAACCATTCCAGCAAATGCTAAACTAAATTGATAAATAAATGAGAAAATAATTTATTTCATAAATTGCATGATAAACTGAATCCCACCTGTCTGCAAAGGCTGAAGCAATAACATGACAGTTTGGCACACTTGCTCTCCAGAGGTCTGCTCAATCTGCTCAAGTAAACCTAAAAAAAGTTCCTTTGGATTGCAGAGCTGCAAGAGTGGAACAATGCATATTTTTAAATAACCATGGTCATAAGCAAAAAAATTAATCACATGCAAACTTCAATACCGAAGTTCCTGAATGTCAAGAGAGAAGAACTGAATATCCAAGATAAGATTTAAGAAAACAATTTGAAACAGTAAATACGTGCCTGCAATTAAGATCCATGGTAGAGCATACCTGTGTGTACACTTTCATATGAGCTGAAAACATATAACAGTAAAAATTGAGACTAAACCTGATTTTTATGCATTTTAAAAACTTCACAGTACCTTTGCAAAGTAATCCTTAGGAGCAGAGAGAGAATTAGAATTTGAGTGTCAATTTAATTCAAGCTATAAAGTTTGCAAGTTGTTTTTGGAGTGCATAAATGAAAGAGAATGAGTTTTTTACAGATTAAAACATTTTTCCCCTCCTACTCCATCAGAATCATCAGGTAATGATTCTCATATTGAAGAAGGATGAATGATTTAAAGAAAAGACTTTGCAGAGTGAATGATAGAGAACAATAAATGCTATTCAGACACAGATAAGTGGAAAATGGCAAGGTCTTGCAGAATGGTTTTGAAACAACTAAAGAGAAAACATCAACAGAGAGACCTTGAATTAGATACTAGAAAACACATTCAGCAACATACTGTAAGTTTTACTCAAGCTAGCCAACTCAGCTAAGATTGTGTCCTTTAGATCAACTTAGCTCATTTCAGTGTGAAAACCACACCTCTGATGCTGAGGCTGCCTCTTCCAAAGAGCCCTGCCCACTGAACTTGCACCATGAATTCAGAATTTGCTGTACCTTTAAACGGAGGTGAGAGAACGTTAAACTAAGAGCAGCTTAGCAGTGATGTAGATCCATTATGCAAATATTGTCAGAACCGAATTGTATATGTTTGTGTAACTGGCCTTTGGTGCACTAGCTTTGTGGATTAATGATCTAGCACCCCTTTCTGTGCAGAACTTCCCTAACATTATTGTTTCATAATCATGTGTTTCAAACCCATACCTGTGCCAACTGATCTAGTATCCTCAGGCAGCTTTCTCGCTTATCGTCTTCTTGTTTGTACATGAAAATACATCTAACAAGAGGAGAAATGAGATTCCAACCCATATTCTTGATGATAACCTAAAAACCAGATTTTCAGAGAATAAACCAAAACTGGACGTCTTCTAAACCCAGAATAATTGTATAAAGACCAAAACTGACAACAGATGAATGTTGTAACTGTTACTGTCACTGTCATTGAATATTTAACAACTGTTATCATAATTTGACACACATTGTATTCTGTCCCCATACCTATATAAACACAGCTGCATATTTTGTATAGTTTTTTTCTATTTCTTAACATTAACATGTCAATATATACTTCTAAATGTCTATGAAAATACATTTAAAACAGGACTGAGCAGAGGAGTTGTGCTGAAAGAACACTTAGACAAATTAGTTGTAACTTGAGGGGACTCAGACTTTCAGTTGTTACTTCAAACTCACAAAATTCCAAACCAGATTGTGAACCTCATGTAACATTGCTAAAATATTCTGCCCTTCACTTTCTTTCTGAACTTCCTATTTATCTCTGTTCAGTTTAGTATATTCTCCCAGCATCCCTAGTGCCCACAAACAGTAGTATTTCAAATTGCCATCAGCCTAGTTGGCTCCTACAGTTTTGGTCAATATTATTATATCCATTTGTGGTGGGCTGACCCTAGACAGCAACTAAGCACCCCACCACTGCTTCCTAGCTCTTGTCCCTCAGTGGGATAGGGGCAAGAGTCAAAAGAGCAAAACAGGCTAACCCCAAAGGTAAGGACAATGTAACGTGAATGACAAAAAACAGCAGGGCATGACAAGGGGGAATGATGCAAACCAGCTCTCACCAGCAGACCAATGCCCAGCCAGCCTCCAAGCAACAGCTACTTTGGAATGGGTCCCCATCCGCATGTCTTTCCTGCTGAGCACGATGTTACATGGTGTGCAATATCTCACTGCTTTGGGTTAGCTGTGTCTCCTCCCAAACTCCCTGCTTACTGGGGGCAGAGTGAGAAATGGAGAAGGCCTTGATGCTGTACAAGCATTGATCAGCAGTAGCTGAAACACTGGTGTGTTATCAACACCTTTTTAGTCAGAAATCTAAAACACAGCACTATGCAAGCTGCTATGAAGAAAGCCAACTCCATGCCAGCCAGACCCAGTACACCATCTGAAGTCCCTGTCCCGCAGAAGTGGGATGCTGTCACTTTCTCCTGATTATGCTTTCGTCCTTCCTTTTCTCTTTGCTTCACTCACAAAGGAGAGTTATTAATGGTTTTAAGATTACTGTGACTTGGGTTTCTGTGAGCTACCTGAATACAGAATAATGTGCACTTAACACAGGTCAACTTATTAGCGATTCATATGGACAGCCTTGCTCTACACTCTTAATAATTGCTCTTAATAAGCAGTTTTATATTTAATGATGTTAATAAACACTAATATATAGTGCAAACTTACCTTGTTTTTCTCATTTTGAATTACTTCTAATAACTGAGCTGCATATCCATCTTCCAAACACTTCTGACCTGCTACCTGAAACAGACTAAAATCTTCTCCTTTGAAATCAGCTTCTTCCAGAATTTGCTAGAAAGAAAATATTAATGTTTAACTCCATACTTATTAAAGTCAAGTAAGAAATAAGAAAATCCAAGCTTTCATTTCAAAATTAAATGTAGTATCATTGTAACTTTTATACATTTTTCACATATTGAAAAAGCTACCAAGTTAGGATGGAACATCAAGGCAGTATTTCAATAGCATTAAGTCTAGACTACAGGATTCTGTTTGGAAGATGTATTTTCTACAGCCTGCTTTTGTTCCTGGGTACAAGAACACTTCTTTCTCCAAGAAGCAGAAATAATCAAGTATCTTGGGATAAGCACCACAGAGAAGTCAATGAAACATGGAGGCTGAACTCCAGTGAGGAGTTCTGCTAACAGCTGACTTGTTTTTTGAGGTAATTTTGGTTTTAATTATAATATATGAAGAGAAGTTCACACTACTTATACTTGTTACTTCTAAGGAAAGAAAACTACTTACGCATCTTTGTATTATGGCTTGAAGTTCATCAACTGCCATTATAGCTTGACTGTGTTCTTCTGGCATCAAAATCTACTATAAATTAAAGAGGGCAGTATTACATTACATGAATTTAAAACAGAGGCTGAAAAATAATCACATTATCAAAAAAATGTTAGTAGAGGAATAAGAACAACCTAGACAGATATTAAGACTACATAATTGGAAAATAAGGGAAAATTCCTTTTTAAGAGGTGTACGCTATATTATTCTAGTCCCCATATTTGCAGGAGACAATATTACAGACAGGAAACAACCTGCATTCTATGCACAGGAAAGCAATTTTTCAAGTACTATCTGGGTCACCTTAAGAAGTTTGAAGGTTTCAGTGACTACTTTGGGCACATACATGGAAACCTGCAGCTAATACAGAGCAAGTCTGGGCTCACTGCATGCCAAGTGTGATAGCCCATGACACACTACATTTTCTGTCACTGTTTTGACCAGAGGTGCTTCTGCTCAGCCCTGACTAGCACACACTAACCCGATGTCTGGCACGTGAAGGCGCTGATCCAAACACCATGCCACTTTATATCAACAGTCCCATCAAGATTACATATACAATATAATTTATTTCTTTCTAGTGTCTAGGTTGGACTAGTTCAGTGGCCTTTTACCTCTAAGTATTAAAATTTACAACTTTCTTGCTAAAAACAACAAAGTTATACACTTAAGTAATGTCAAGTATGTACCAAGTCTTACATAGCCAGGACCATGAATTACAAATACAATCAAGCTTGGGTATCCCATACGACATATCGTAGCAGCAGTCATAATCTTTATAGTATTAAGTAATGCCACGGGCCTAAACCTGGTTATATGATCACCACGAGTGTCAATTACCTCTACATCTGGTCAATTAGGTAAGTATTCATCAAAACACAGACATCTCCATGTGATGTCCTCAGCCTTTCCTCTTACATTTGACCTAAGCTACATGAGACAACACGTAGACAACAAACCTATCTGGATGCTTACAAAAGGGGGACAACTCACAAAAGCTTAAAAGGCATTTTTATGTGACCTTCTTTATTCAAAGAATAAACAACTCACTTTCTATTCTCGATGGTCCAGTTTGACACCTGTATGTCACTGAGACCTATCCTTTCTAGCCTGTCATTTTAACCAGGTCATTACCACATACTTTATTACCACACTTTGTACTATTTGAGCTCTTCACTTTACAGAATGTTACTAATCCCGACAAAAAAATGTAACATACTTTCGAACGCCAATACTGTTGCATTTTCAGCTCTCAGTAACTTCATAATGTACTTACAGCCTTGAAACGCTCCCCAAGCACCCACCGTGCTGCTCCAGGGATTTACTGGCTGAGCTCGCAGATGGTCTCCGGCCTTAATACTTAATCCGGTTTCTAACTGAATCTTTTAGGAGGTTTCAGCGGCAAGTAGGCAGCATCTGAATCATGCGAAACGTTCTATTAATACTCACCAAACTCCTTCCTAATAAACAGACACCCCAACCCCTTCTCTGGGCGCTACCACACGCAGGCTGGGACGAAGAGGCTGCCAGCCTCAGCCTATAACACAAAGCTGAATTAAAAACCAGAAGGGCACAGCACCACCTCACCTCACCTCACCTCACCTCACCTCACCTCACCTCAGCCCCCACCACCAGCCGAACCCCTCAACTCCGCGCTGCCGCCTCTCCCGGCCCGGCCCCGCCGCAGCAGCAGCTCCGCCCCGGGTGAGAGGTCGGCGGGCGGAGCGGCGGTGATGGCGATGATGGCGGCCGGGACGGGCAAGCCCCGCCGGCGGCGCGCAGGTGGGGGCCACGTTTCGCGGGCCAGTACTCCCCCCCCCGCCTGGCGCTTTGGGCTCTCCCTGTGCCCCCAGGCCGGCACAGCGGCGGACTCGCCCAACCCGCCATGCCGGGGAGAGCGGCGGGCCGGCCGTGGTCGGCTCTGTGGGCCTCTGCCGGGCCGGGTCGGACCGGACCGGACCGGACCGGACCGGGTGCGGGGCCGTGATGAGCGGCGGGCCGGGCGAGGCGAGGCAGGGACCCGGCGTCCCCTCAGGCTGTGAGGGGACAGCCTGCCCCGGCCTGCCCTGAGCGTCGGACGCGGGCTGTGCCGGGGGTCGTGCAGCTAGCTGGTCAGAGCGCTGCGTCCTTCCCAGGATAACAGCCCGGTATCTCCCCTGCCTGTTGCTCTTGTAGGGGAGCAGCTGCCCGGGGCACCCGTGTCGGGAGCTGGGTCAGGGCTCGCTGGCGGCAGCGAGGGCGGCAATAGCGGCTCTCTGTGAGGGTGCCGGCGTTGGACCTGGCCCGGAGCAAAAGCCTGCGGTGGGACAGCCGTGGGGACAGCAGTGGGGTGCAGGAGTAACGCTGGCCTGGAGAGCCAGGGGGGTGTGGCTGGCACAAAATTATTGTCAGAATTATTCTTTCCTTTTTTGTGTGTACAGGACACGATGAATGAGTGTGAGAAGAGTTGGGCCTGTCTGTTTTCACACTTTAAAAAGTGTGTCTAACTGGTTGCCAAATACCAGCTTACTGAAATCACAGCTATCAAAAGCAAGTTACTAAGCAATTATCTTGATTGTGCTTACAGTTTAGAGGTTTTAATATTTTTCAGGTTCCAACATTTTCCTCTGTTAAGAAAGTATGCTAATTTGTATATTTTTATATTTGATTTCTAGGAAATAAGCAACCAGCTGCTCTGAAAAATGAAGATGCTGCTCAAAGGTATAATTTGTGAGGAACAGTACGTGCGTGACATTTGTGTTGTTTTTCCTCACTTTGAAATTGCAGGCTTTGCATTGCAGAGGCTTTACTTTTTCAGAGTACCATGACTAACTTCAGTAAATCACCAGCATCAACATCATGCAGATATGTTTGAAGTGATGCTGTGTAACTTCTAACAGCACACACATCTCAGCATTGTGTAATATACTAAAAGTGTGTAACATAACCACCAAACCTGTATTTCCATAGCCTGTACTCCTTGCTTTTTGCCATCTTAACTTCTTTGCATACCTGCCATTTATAATTATTTACATCAAAAAACACTCAGGAAGTGGGATTTGTTTGGTTTATTCCTTCCTTTACTTTGTAACCTCACACTCAGTCAAGTCCCATTCCTTTTTTTCTTCCCATCCTTCATGTCTTACCCAGTTCCTGTTTTCCTGACAGTACTCCATAAATTGTCCCAGGCTTTTTGTCCAGCCAGTTCTGAGTTTCCCTCTTGCAAGAAAATTTGAGGAGTGTATTGCAATACAGTGAGAATCGATACTTTTCTTGACCAGCAAATAAAGCAAACCAATATAAAATATGTAACCGTTTGTGGTTATAACAGAATTACTAGTCCAGTTACTTGTTGCTTTGGTGTGATGCAGGAAAATGTAAGCTACTGTATTTCAGAAAAAAAGAATAAAATAAAGTCAGAAAATTGTTTATAGAAATCTGCCCTCTGTATCATTCAGTGTCTGTTCTGTTACAGGAAAGCAGCTCTGGAGGCTGCACTGAGAAAGAAGATTGAATTTGAGAAAAAAGCATTGTCTATTGTTGAACAGCTCCTGGAAGAGGACATTACTGAAGAGTTCCTTCTCAACTGTGTAGGTGTTGCAAGTTTTTATACCGTTTTGTATCTTAGTGTGGTACTTTTTCTTAAAAGTTTTTGGAACAATTTGCTGCAGTTTAAAATAGACAAACTGTTCATTCCGTCTTGTACCAGCTCTGATAACGATTTCCTTATTTTTAAGGGTTCTGCAGTGAAAACATGCCCTAGTTTTGCAGGACTGTATACACTGATGAATCCTCGCTCTTTTATCACAGCTTTTGTTTATACCTCTCTGGTTCTGGACTGACAGATGAAGTATAAAAAATCTAGGTTTACCTCATGCCATCTGTAAATTTAGACAGAGTCTCTAAAAAGCACCACTGTTACCTGGCAGCACAGTTTTGTTGGAATGGTATAATGATTACTCTTGTTAAGGTTGTAAATAGGCTGATAAGTAGGTGTACAAAACATGTGAATAGAGGAAAATTACAGAAATAGGGGCCACACTAGAGGCAATATTATGAAGGTCTTGTATATGTAAAAAGAAATGCCCATGTCTGTTTTCTTTCTCTGTTTACCCTTTTCCTTTTTTTCCTGTGTAGGTTCTCAATGTTTATTAATATTAATAGATAACTGTTAGAAAATTTAAGATATTTATATGCTTAAGAGATGTTTTGGGTACAAAAAAATGACAAGTTTTCCAGTATCTGTTGTTGAACTATTTTCTTGTCATTTTAGGGAAAATGTATTACTCCATCTCACTATAAAGACATTGTTGATGAACGGTCTATCATCAAGCTATGTGGTTATCCTCTATGTCAGAAAAAACTGGAAAATGTGAGTTGCTTTTTATTAATCCTGTTATCAAAGAAACCTTTTCACAATTTTTATTCTCTTGCATTTTCTTTTTAATTTTCAAGTTAGAATATTAAGCAGAGATTACTGTCAAATAATGGACCAGGCATTATATCATTCCATTTCAGTATAATCCTTCTGAAGTCAATGGTAAAATTTGATCAGTAGACAGGAGTTACTGTATGACAGAATCAGGTACTGAAATGTGTGTGCAATGCATGTGTCTGTTTCGACAGTGATAAAGATGACTGAGTTGTGGCTTCCTGGCCTTCCTTTGAGAACGAAAAAAACTTCGAAATCTTGTTCTTTTGTCAGTGTAGCAAAAGATGTCTATGAGAAGGATTGACATGAAAAAATAATACAACACACGGATATTATTATGTGAATGCATATACGTATGCTATGAAAATGTATGTCAACTGTGGCAAGATCAAAGCTACCCTTTAGGTGGGATATATCAGACCTTAAGCAGAGCTCAAAGGTCAGTTAGATAACCTGTGATATAATATCAGTGCTACATGTGATTATCTGAAAAAAAATCAACTCAAGTACAAAACAATATACTGTTTTGGACTTCATATATTTGCACAGATGTTAATTTCAAAACTGTTACAGTTTACGTAAGTTCCTCTCTGGGTTTGCCTGGGTAGTGGCTGGGTCTGACAGTACAGTCTCACAGCATATAAATATCTCTGGATTAAAGAAGGACCTGTCTGTAAGTGCTCAGCACTTACACATGAGGGAAGCTTCTGCCATGGCAGCTCCACTGTTACATGTTCAGTACTGGTTTTCTTATGGAGCTGGCTTTTACTGATTATTGAGATGTATATGATTAAAGACAAATTGCCTTTCTTATATCTGAGAAGGTGCAACATCAGAAGAATTAAGAGAAAAGGTGGTTGTAGTATGCAATTCAGTTAAATAGAATATATTGCACATGTCCATAGATGTGAATTAAGAATGAAGTTTTCTCTGTAGTCACGATGGAACTGACAGTCTTGCTAATGAAAGTGTATTGTTTTAGGTGCCAAAGCAGAAGTACAGAATTTCAACAAAAACAAACCGAGTTTATGATATCACTGAAAGAAAGGTATGGTAACAAGTCTGTTTCTAGAATGTGTTTAATGGTAGCAACATCAGAAATTCATTTTTTAACAGCATTCATATAGTGGCCTGATTCAGAGGCAAATATATTTGATTGTTATGAAAATAATTTTCACAAACTGTTAGAATATGAAATTTTTGTGCATTTCACTTTCTAGATTATGTCTTTGGTAAGACAAAATACATGTCTTTTCTAAGTTTAAACATAAAAGGGAAAGTTTTACTTGGATATCAGTTTGAATGTGGCACAGCTGATCTGTTAAAGACATTTGTGAAGAAGTGTTCTTTATTTTGCTGCAGTCAGTGAGCTTTAGTAGGGTCAAAGTGCACATCCTTTTCAATCACTGAAGTTTGCAGTAGTGTAGTACAAGTTATATCTTATATATTCTTTAGTGTTCTTTTTTGGGGAACTTAGGTTTCTTTTTGAGGAGTTTTCAACATAAAACCTAACTCTTCACAAAATATTTTTTTCTGGAAGCATGTTCGCACATGTGGTTGCATAAAAGTTGTCTTTGCCAGTTCACAGAATACGCAATCACCTAAAGACACTTAGACATTAAATGGTAAGATAAATGTTACCAGTTACAGAACAAATTTCTTCAGTGTCAGTAGTATGCATTCCTTTCCTCTGATTAAAACTCTGGGATACACAAAATTTTAGGAATTGCTTTCTCAAGCAACCAGGCAAGACTCCAACAAGAAGTGGGATGCTTTGCTGTCCTCCCTTGTGATGCAAGTTTGCAAATCAATTTTTCAAAGATGCTGGAGATTTTTAGGTGTTGTTCCAAGTATTGCAAAATACCAGGTTCTCTTGTGAACCAAAATTTTCATTATTACCTGAATTTTAATGTATGTCTTTGAAACTGTATTAACATCATATTGGGTTATGGGTTGCTCTTTGAACAGTTTGGTTTGTTGGTTTTTTTAAATTATTGTTATATAGAATCCAACACTGATTTGCTTCTCAGTATGTAATAAAAGTTCAGAAAGCAGAAAAATGGGGAAGAAAGAAGCAGCTAAATGTGGCTTGTGGGAATGGGATAGACCTATTTGATAGGTTGGGTTTCTCAGGTGAACTAAAAACCTGGCTATAGGCTTGAAAAGAAATGTGTATTGGTACTTAATTTTACAGGCATTAAAAGCAATTACTTTTGTACTTTTCTATGTATTAAAAGTCAGCCTTAGTCATGTTTTCTTTCTTGCTTTCTCTCATTGCCAGTGCTTTTGCAGCAACTTTTGCTATAGAGCATCTAAATATTTTGAAGCTCAAATTTCCAAAAGTCCAGTATGGATGAGAGAAGAAGACAAGTAAGTATAATCTTATACATTCATTGCACCTTTTGAGAATATTATTTCTATATGCAGGCTGCAGTGGTAATTAAATAGCTGCAGTGCATCAAAGTGATTTGGCTGAAGCAGAGGTAACTGATGTTAACACATTCGCTTAGCATGGTGTTTGTTTTAAAGGTGTTGCTGCTGTATGGATTACAGTAATTGACATGGTTCAGTACTACTCACATGTACTTAGTAGACATGACCATGTTAGTTTAGAGGGCAGATGAGTCATAAATAATAGTTAACTCCTATTAACTTTAAAATGTACTCACTAGGATTGAATTTTTACAAACCATACAATGTACAGGTTGAATTAATCTGATCCTGTTACAAGAGATTTTCTAATTTTAACATAGCACTTGGCATCGATCTTAGACTGTAAATGCTTGCATCTGAAAGCAGACTATAACATGAAGAGCTTGTTTATCTGATGTAAATTTCAGATTGTCCGTTTCTTGTTCTTCCTGTAATGCACGTTTTGGGACAGTGTCATGCAGTCTGTGTTCCTAGCTTAGGAAACATAGGCTTGCAAATAATCAGTGGAGCCAGTGGGTGTCACTATTGAACAATGAAGACTTGCATAAAGAATGTTCAGCAAATTTATTCAGCCTTCATTCTCAAAGACACTACTTCTCATAGTCTCCTGGTTTCCAACAAAAGAAACTAGGTGGAGTTATATGTGTCATATGAAATATCTGATTAGTGAGAGAAGAGCTTTTGAACAGCCTGATTGGATCTGAGGTATTCTAGTAGGTAAAACTAGACTCTTCATTAAAAGTTTAAGTTTACCAGTGCTTTTGAGGTATTGTTTTGCTGTCTTTAAGAAAAGTATTTCTAAAATCTCCCTTTATTCTTCACATCAAAGGTGTATAGTTCTGGTATGCTTGACATAATTAATTATTTATTTTGGGTGGTGGTGGGGAGGCAGGATTTTCAAAAAACAAACAAACAAACTCTCAGATAGTTCTTGGCTAGCTACACCTCTTTGCACAACCAGTACATGTGCACACACCAATACATTTACACAGTAGAATATCTGAAATTCCTGTGACAGAAAAGACTACAACCTGCACTTAAAACTCTGAAGAGTTATATGGAGCTAATAATTTAAATCACTCTATGTTACCAACTTTAGTTTCCAAATGAAGTTTATTGGTATGAGTGGTGCAGCTTTACATCTGTTTAAACCTGTGGGGTCTTTTACATACTGAAAGATGTTTGTGCATTGACTTGCATTTAGTGTCTGCTTAAAAGGTTTTCTTTTAGTCATAGGACAGATGAGATTTTTAACATTTGGTATTGGATAAGAGGAATAGCATTGTGATGCTGCCTCATAACTGGATTGAAATAGATAAACTGCAAGTAGAGCTTTGGAAAGAAACTCGTCAGAATTTGTTTAGTAATGTTTTTAGTTTCTGGAAACCTTTGAAAACTATTTTCTTAAGAAAATTTTAACTTGATAGCCTAATTTTTAACAAAGTAAAATTTAAAATAAATAAAAATATCCTGAATATTCATATTTTTGCATTAATTGGAACATTTTCCTGTAACTAGCCCAGGATTGTCTTTACTAGAGGAACTTTATGGTCTGTGAGGATCTTGGCATGTTCAGTTTGTTTAAAGAGGAGACTTAAAGGGTGATCTGAAAGTAGTGTACAACTAGTTAAAAATAGATTACAGAGCCAAACTATTCTTGGTTGATGGCCACAAGTAATTGCATGAATGGTTCAGGTTGGACATTGGGAAAAAAAATTGTGCTAGGGTTATGGTGGAATGAAACAGGGTACTCAGCAATGTTTTGAAATCTCCCATCTTCGCAGCTTTTCAAGATTTAAACTTCATGAATTTGTGGCTGACCTAACCTAGCACTGGTGACAGTTGCATTTCAAGCAGGAGGTCAGACTAGAGCCTTCCAGAGGTCCTTTCTGACAAACATTTGTGTGACTTGGTGACTGTGTTAAATTCTGTTCGCTGTAACAGTGATGTGCTGCGGGCACACGAGTCATGCTCTCTGTACACGTGTGCACAAACCTGCTCTTGCTGGCCTTGCTTTGAACCGAGGGTGTTGGACTACAAGATCCTCAGATGTTCCTTCCAAACTCAACTATTTTCGTATTTGTGTATTTCAAGAGAATAGATTGAGCAGGAAAATATTCATTCTGTGTCTTCTTTTTGCAGACCACCAGACATAGAGCTGCTGAAGGAGGGACAGAGGTACACTGAAAAATTTGTTGTTGTTGTATGCATTTATAGCTAGAAATTTTAGCATCATAGCAGATGAAAAGGGAATCTTTGATTTGCTCCGTTATAGAAAAGAGCTTACTAGAACCTATGCAAAGGTTTTTTCTCTTTGTGATTCTAACCCAGCATATTTGATCTGTATGATTTAGTGTACAGCTGCTCTTGGATTGTGTGTCTTAATTGAGCCTGTTGAAATCTGAAACAAATGCACTGTTTGTACTTTGAATATTTTATGCCATCTATTCTTTATAAAGAAAATTGTGCCAATTATATGTGATGAAAGCTTCTGCACTTCTCAGTCTAAAAGGTCTGTATCAGCCAGAATGAAATCACACTACTCTGTCATCTCGCTGTACCTCACTGTGTATTGTGCAACTTTCTGTTTTCTTTTACAAAGCGTTGCCATTAGGTGGCAAACATATATGCTGAAACAGCTCAGCTGTCCCCCTGATTTAAGGGTGCTATGTTCCTGTATGTGTTAGCATGCCTGTCTTCATTTTAAAATTGCACTATTCATGATGCTAAATTTTACATTGGTCTGCTGTCTTTAATAATATCTTGTTCTTTTCTAACTGCCAATAATCAGCTGAGAACTTGCTTCTTTATACTTGTCATCTTGATTGTAGAACAGTGCAACTCTTAAAGAGTTCAAGAAGATTTTAAATGAGCTTCTTAAAGCAAAAAATTACACTTCTGCTATAAGGGGGGAAAGGCTTTGTTTATCATTCTTACATGAGAATGAAAAGCTATTGCAGGTAAAAGCCATTTCTTATTTCACTAATGGCTTGTGTTTTCTATTGTAGTGGGCAGTCTGGAGAAGAGGTGAAACTACGTGATGAAGTAATTAAAGCATCTGACATTGAAAATCCTAGGATATCTTCAGATCCCTGTGAATCTGCTTCTCATGACACAGCCAGTGACAGCAGTACTGATACTGAACAAGAATTTGTTTCTTCTGTCCTACCAGGAAGTCAGTCAAGTTCAGCCAATTTTGCACAGCAATTGCACAGAAAAAGCATCCTCAAAAAGAAGCATGTTCAGAAGGTCCATGCCAGCCCTAAAACTGAAGATGCTGATGTGGTAGAAGCCATTGAACAACTCTCTCATTGTAAACTAGACACTCAGGAAGAAATACATGCTTGCTCTGTTCATAATAAAGTAACTGCACCACCTTCAAACAATACTGCTCTTGGGAAATCAAGTGCTTCAGAAATCTGTGTAAATACGTGTGGATCACAGATAGTTTTTCTAGGTGTGAGCAAAAGAGGAGCAGAACATCTTAAAAGAACACTAGCTAAGTCAACAGAACATAAAAACCCTGAACTGAGGCATCCAGTTAATTCCAAAGGCAGTTTATTAGAAGTGCTTAGGCAAACACTTATGGAATGGAGAACTGAGGAAACTTTAAAATTCCTCTATGGCCCGAACTATACTTCTTTGTGTTCATCAGAGTGCATACTATCTGCCAACCAGGAGTCTGAAGAACTTGATGAGGATGACTTAGATACCGCTGATGATCTCAACACTATTGCTGTAGGGGAGTCTGAAAACAGCTTGAATTACTCTTTACCTTTCACAGGCTCAGGTGGAATACTTAAGCCTGTTCCTAGTTACGAAAAGTTAAAAGAAGAAACAGAGTTCCTAGAAGTCCGAGTAAAGGAGTTCTATGAAGGAAAGTACATCTTGGCTGAAGAGGCAGCGACACAAGCACAGGCAGGGGAACATCCTAGCAAAGACAAAGTGAGTGTCCGGTGGAATAGTGTGGAGGCTGTATAAAGCCTGAACAGGCCTTGAAAGAATCATTACTTTGTTTCTGTTATCATAAGTGGATAAGTATCTCACACAGGGAAAGAAAATTATGTTAGCTGCATACTGTATATTGCATCGGATTATGCAAGTGTCTGCCCATTAAAAATTAGTTTGGGTTTTTTTCTATTCAGAGATAAGTTATTTAATGTTTAAATACTTATTGATAAATATCTGTGACTATTTTGATGTACTGACTTTAATTAAACACTAGGTTATAGCTGTTAAAGTTTTTTGTCTAATACAGGATGATCAGCAGGAAGATCTCACCTTCCCACTTGTTGATTCAAATGCACAAATGCAGATTAGGAAGCGAATCGTCCTTGAAAAATTGACAAAAGCGTAAGTACTGTTTACTTCAGTGAATGTCAATCTGAAGTTGGTGCTCATTCATCAATGTTTTAAGTAACAAACACACTGTCCAAGGATGGGCCTGGCTTTTTCTAGGTGGCCCTTGTCATAACTTAAGCCCATTATTACCCTAAAGGACTTACTTATTTCTGCAGCAGTCAGCTGTAGTACAGTTGCAGGTGTCAGTTTGCACAGTCTGCATGTACCAACTACTCAAGTTTAAACTGAAACCTTGAAGTTGCTTGAGAGGAGTGAAAATATTTGTTTTGTACATTAAGCATACTGTTACTTGTAAACAAATCTTTGTAATCCTTTAAGCAAAGGTCTTAGAGTTTCTAATGCACGTTTGGATGGCTGATACTGGTATGCCCCTACCTACAACCATTAAAGGCCCTCAGAATTGAATCTTAAAATTTTCCCAACATCAGACCTTCTTCACATATGTAAAAGGGCTTTGGAGTCACGCAAAAAAGATTAAGGCATTTCTCACGCAGCTGTTAGAATTATTAAATTGTCAAAGTTGAGAGGACCTTGGAAATATTCTCGTTGTCAAGGCAATGCAGATAAATGAGTGTTTAAAAGTCATGATTCTGTTGGTTTTTGTTGGGGGGGTATTTACTTTTCTATCATTGTAGCTTGTATTACCTAGCCAAACTAGGTTTTACAGAAGCTTTTTTTTTTAACTTAAAAACCTCACAACCAACTCCCCATCCCTGCCAAAATAAAAAGAAAATCCTTTCTGTTTTTCTCTACCTGCAACATGTGGATAGGCCACAAACATGGAATCAAACCACCCCCCAAGTGTCATGTCTGTGTCGATTGTTTTAAATTTCCTGAGGTGATGCAGTCGTCCTGTCACAAATCAAGAGATCATTTTCATTGTGATAAAGCAACTAATATGCCCAGCATTGTAAGAGTCCTGTGTTCAGTTTTTGTAAACATGCAGTGATATACAGGAGAACAGAAACCTTAAGTCTTCCAGTAATACTGAAACACTATGTGTTATGTGCATATTGTGCAAATAACTGGATATTCAAATGCAAGAGAATATTAACTATTAAAAATAAATAGAGGCAAAAGTTTAATCCTAAGTGTGAAAAACAAAGGATGTTATTTGGGAATCCCAACGACGAGTTAAAGAATATGTGCAGTTTGTGTGGTCTATCCGTTTTTATGCACAGATAAGTAAGGAGGAAAGCTGTGTTTTTCTCTCTTTTGAAATTTTCTGATAACTATCATCTGGATTTCAACTATCACGCTCACAGTGGACTGATATTTCTGTTGCATCTATGTGAGTCTGAGGTTAGCAGGTATATTATCTGTGAGTACCTCATTTAGACATGCAGTTTCCTTTTGAATTGTTATTTTTGAGCCAAGTAAATATAAACCTTCAAAAATTTGTAAGGCCTGTAGTTCTAATCCTCATAATTGTATGAATATTTTTCAGAACTGAAAGGTGAAATTAGTAAGAATATGTATGTAGAACTATATTTAAATCTTCGCATTCACACTGAACTAGAGTTTCTTATTTTTAAAAGCAGGCAGTTGCAAAGGGAAGGTGTTGGCCCAGACACCACACAGAGGCAGCTGAAGTGAAAACTGCAGGCCTGATCTGCTGCACAAAAGTCAATCTCCTCCTTTTTAGTAACTTTGATATGCTTTGGTGGAAGTCTTACTTGAGAAGAAACGAGAAAGAGAGGACAATGTATATTGACTGGTGTCTTTTGCCTTCTAGATTATCTGCAGTTTTGGGCCCTCTTCACATTGCTTCAGGTGATGTTTATACAGAGCTAAAAAGTCTTGTCAAAACTTTCCGGTGAGTATTGGTCTATACTTAGAGATTCTTATAAATTGATTAATTAAACATGCTGTTGAATGATTTGTGATTTGGGCACAGAGAGGGCCCTGCTGCAGATTTGCCCTTTTCTAGCTGTGTGTTTGTGTAGCTAATGTCGCATTCCCCGTGGACTAACAAGTCAGCCCTTTCCTTGCTCCTGATAGTGGCTAGGTCACCAGGAGTATTTGTAGATTTTTTAAAAACTAGGCCAGTGGTCTCTGGAGGATGCTGGTGAGTCTTTTAAAGGTTCTGCTACCTCGTCACCTCCTATTAAGCGTGAGTTTCTGAGATCTGTCCCTTTCTTTTGCTCTGGCTCCTTGCAGCTGGGCTAAATGGTTTTAATCTGATTAATAATTTTTACCACTAACTTCCTGAGTCAGTCAGTTGCATCTGTCTTGTTCCTGATTTCAAAGGGAAGTAGATCTAGTGGGCACTTCTGTCACCACAGGCAAAGCTTCTGTTTCATGCAGTAGGACTAAAGACAGTATTTGGAAACAGTGAGATAAAGAAGGAGGGAAAGCACAATGATGGTAACTTCTCTGAACATTTTTAGGTTTTCTTTGGGAGGCAACTCTCATAAGTTGGACCTAGATTGTGTCTTGCATCCTCAAGTATTGTCAGAAAAAGAGCAACAGCAGTTGCTAACTGTGTGTACATTGTCACTCTTGAAACTTCCTTCGCACATCCTCAACCTGCCTGAGGTTTACATGTAAATTTTCCAAAACACATTCATCTGGCATGTGCCACAAGGAATCTAAGCTTTGGTGAATAGAAACCCAGCTCTACCCAATTCCTTATGGTTTACCCATGTCTGGAAGGACGCCACTAAAGCACAGATGTCTCTGTGCAAGATTTCTTACTGTGGAAGATTCTTTTCTGGTAATTCTGTGCAGTATCTCTTTTAAATAAAAACATTGATACTATTTGAATTTGATTCTGTGATTGCAGTCTTTTAAGTTCTGATTAACCTTTTATTTTAACAACACCACTGAAACCAGCAAAGATATTTTGTATATAGCGTATAGATACCTATTATTTGAGTAAGATCTTTGTGTCTTAAAACAGTTTCGTTGCTCTGCAGTTTAAATGCTTAATAGTCACTTTAGCTTATGGATTGATAAAACTGGAGAAACTACCTTTGGTGTCTTTCAAATGACTTTTCTATGATTGATGATGTAAGAAGGCCTGGAGGTTCTCAAAAACAGAACTTCTGTTTTAAATAATTTTTGCTATTCAAAGACAGTGGGGTATGAATATAAATTTTTCACAGTGGTTTATAGTAAATGAGACTTGAAACCAAAATAGACTTCTAAAACATATATATATATATATAATAATGTGTGTATATATATATACACACACACAGACACACACATCTGTGGGTGTACAAAATGGAACCAAATCAAATTTATTTGGACTTTGACCCAATACCTGGTTCATGTAGCAGTAGTTTGTCATAATTTAAAGGTTTCCCCTAATCTGTTTTGATCTCTTAGATGACACTTTGTGAATTTATTTTTTATTTTTGTTTTACTTCTGTTAGGAAGTAAGTTGAAGGTAATGGTAGCGAGTTCTTGGTGTTCTCTTACTGTGAAGATTCCAGATCAGTTGCTTGGAAATTCAGGATTTTGGATGGGGGATGGTTAAAGACAAAATGCCTTAATATAATATATATCTCAAAATAACTGGAGTTTTTTTGTCACTTATAGTTAAATACAAAAATACAGGAAATAGGGCCCAAAGGTTTTTATTGCTTCCCTTTCTTCTTCTTGCATTACTGATATGAAAGGTCTGTTGATACACAAGAGCTAGCTCGTGGATATTGAGATGAAGGCGTAGACTTGAATCTCCAGTTTGGTGTGTAGGTTTAAGTTTATTTATTAGGAGTAGTCTCTTAAGTTTTGGATTGAATGCTTTGGCAGGGAGACTTGGGATAAATTTTAAATGGTGTTTGTATTTACAGGGTATAGAAATTCAAATGTTACTTTCTTTGTTAATGTTGTTCAAATGCTTAATGACAATGGAGGAGCATTGATAAATGCTCACGCTCGTTCCTGCTTTTGGTACTGAAGATATTTCAGGCTGAAGAGCTTGCCAAAGAGGGTAGTAGATAAAACACATGGCTGTAGTAGAGCTTAGCTGAAGAAGGGTAAAAGAGCATGTGGTGAACTAAGCAACAACGATTTTCAGCTCCATTGGTTTTTAAAGGAACGCTTGCAGTTCAGCCTCCTTTGGGCAGCATTTTATTCAATCACCACTACTAAGAAACACACTAGAGAGATCTCAAGAGACATTTTAGAATGGTTAGAGCTCTTCCCAAACAAAGTCCCTCAGTGCCTGTAAGCTTTTGTTACGAAAACTGAGATGTCAAATAATTCTCCAGAGTGTGGAGGGGCACTTTGTTAAAAGATCAAGTGAAAATTAGCTTCTTATATATAAATTGAGGATAAATGGTTTTAAATGTGTGGTTGGGTTTTTTTAAGGCATAATATTTAATTATGAAAATAGGATTCCTTCTGTATTTTATGGTTGCAAGTATTTTAATTCCCATTATGGAGCTTATCGTTGACATTGAACTCTACCAATGAATCAGATGTGAGATGTGTTCAAGACTTTTTGTCACAAGTTTGTTTTATCATGTGTCCAAGACAGTCTTTTAGTTTTTAAGTATATGTCATGAATGCATGTTATCTTGTATATGTACTTATTAATACCTATTTTACCTGTTACCGTTGTTAAGTGAAATTTTAAGTTCGGGGTTTCAAGCCAATCAGTAGTACTTGGTTGTAGACAAAGCTCTGTGTGGAAATAGGGGAGTATCAAGATGTTAATGACTTTTTCTCAAGTAAATAGGCTTTTCTCAAAGGAAGCCTGAAGTTAAATAGTAGCTTATTTTTGCTGGTTGTCATCAAACTAAATGATATTACAGTACATAAATGTGTTGCTGTTTTTCAGGAGGTAGAGAAGCTGTCTTTTATGGTTAAATTGGTCTAGCTGAAACCTAAAGAAAAACAATAGATGCTTCCATATTTGCCCGTGCCACCCTGGATTAAACTTCACTCATCTTAGTGCAAGTTTTGGAAAAAATAGAGGTAGCTAAGGTTCCCTAAAGTCAAAACTTTGCATCCTAATCCCATGAAGTCAATTTCCTGATTTATGGAATGGGCAGATTCTTGAACTGCAGTTATATATACCCACACCTGCAAATGTGGATGCTGGAAGGAAAGGCTGCTGCGTTTGCAAAGATGCTGGGTTTACTGGTTTTATTTACTGTGGATTCCTCCAATTTCCCTATTGGAGTTCCCTTCTTTTGCAGGCTGGGCACTAATCAGTTATCAGGAGGTCATCTGAGATGGAAGTTTTATGCATCTTACTCTTTAGTCCTTTATCCTGGAAGCTTCTGCCACTTGGATCCATGTGCTCAGTCAGGCTCCTTCACAGAGTGTGAAAACTGCGTGGGTCCTGCTGGATGGCTGCAGCGTGTCTTGCTGGAGTGAACCACAAGACCCACAAACCAGCAGCTAAGCAACCCACACTATTTGGGATCATCCAACTTGCCTAGCTTACATGTCTGCCCTACGCAGGCCAAGAAAGTAGGCACAGTCCATTTTGGGAAGTTGCATATTGTTTTCTTTCTCTAGGTAGGTGAGGGAGAATTTGGCCAAACTCCTGAACAGAACAGATTTCACCACAAAACTCAAACTTTTGTACAGTTTTAACACTTCCACATTTTATGTTTATGACAGAAATCTAGTGACCTCTTTCATGGATTGTTCTGAAGTAAACATTTTGGCTAGAGGCAAGACAAAGAACTAATGAACCATTTTTACAGTTTCCCTGCAGTTCCCTGTTTTCTGAAAGCTTTGCTCTTCAGAGGCCTTGGTGTTGACCCAGAGCTTGTTTGTGAAAGTGACTGCCCTTCCACTGCTCCTTATTATTTAAGGCTTCACACCTGTAGGTTGCTTGCTTTACTCTGATCTGCCTGAAATGGTTTTTTTTTCCAGCTGCACAAGTGTTTTAGGACAGGTGTTGTACTGAAAGGTTACTCAGTTCCAGAGGCCTGACTGTTCATCCAGTGCAGTGACAGTAGTATAGCAGCAGATCCATATTGCTGTGTCCTGCTGGTTATCTGTGTCTTTTGACTACCTCCTTCAGAAATAGCATATTGATGGCAATGACTAGTGTTCAGACCTTGCCAATCAATACTAACATTGAATAAGAGTTAATTGACACAAATAACTGCATCTCTCAGTTTGTGTACGAGAATGACACCTTCCTGTGCTCTAATCAATACCAACTCCTTGTAAAGCATTGAAATAAAGCTGCTTTCTCTATTTGACAGAGTTTCCCCAGGTGGCTTGGAGCTGTCTCTTTCATTGTGTCTCATCATAACAGATTAACTGGAATGTTACGTATGAATTGCCTGTCAAGATGATTCCATCAGGCATTTCTTGGTAGTGTTTATCACTGTCATCAGTGTTGAGTCAAGATGTTCTGCCTTTGTTTTGTCTCTTGTTCTGTAGCCAGAAAAATGTAACAGTTTACCAGGTACAAACTTTGTTGCAAGCTAAATTCATTAGCTATTTCAAATAATAATTGCTAAACATGAATCTTTTAATAACAAATATAATCAGTATTTGCCAGAACTGTTGGTTTTGGTTTGATGTGACAATTCCTGTGTATGTAGTGCAAAACACTGTTTTTCCTTTCATAATTGAACAAAACTCAGATTGTTGAGACACTATTTGAGTGATAATTGCTTCAAAATCAGATTTTGGTTTCAAGACTTAAAGATTTGAGGAGAAATATGAGATAATATTGCTTTGATCGTTACAAATTTATTTTATGAATTTTTAATATCTTTCTGAAATAGAGAAATGCAAACAGATACTATAAAAGATCTTACTCATAACTACATTTTTAATCACCATTTTGAATATAATTTTGGGGAAATAGTTAATAGAATTTGAATTTTAACAATGACAAGTACAAATATTTCTGCTTTCTCAAATTTCAGCTTTTTTGTTTGTTTGTTTGTTTTTGGGTAACTATATACTTGCCCGAAGTAATTTTTTTTTTTTTTAGAAAAAAGTCATCTTACTGGGGAAGCAAACCCTGGATTTGAATTTGTTTCCAGATAGGAGCGTGCTTAAAATTAACTATCTTCACCAGTGCCTGTAGGAGTGGGTATGAGTGACAGGGTATCTTCATTCTGGATTGAATTTGTACAAGACTTCATGGAAGGGAAACTGAAAGCAGGAAGGAAGCAAACATAGGGAGGCACTTGCCCCTCAGTTTATCTGTTGGATGGTGCCATCTTCCTGAATAAAATTAATTCTGCTGGCTCTTTTGGGTGCCTGCATAGCCACAGCTTCATTTTTGACTGACTTTTCCATGAAATTCCTTGTTTTGAACACCATGGGTCATGCCTAAATTGAGACAGCAATTCACAGATGAATTGTTTTAACACAGATTAGTACTTGACTTAAAGCAGATCTGTTTTACGAGGCAGTTCAGCCAAAAGGGTCAGTTGATATTCAGTGCAGCAGCACTTTTCTTGAACACCCATGTGTTTTTTTATTCACACCTCATTTATATTTCTATGGCTCTTATATTTGCTCTGGCTCCCATTGTGTAAGTTAGAATTCTGGATTTCCATTTTAAAAACAAGAATCATCAGAGGATTGTCACTGCTACCGTATAAAATTCAGTCTGTTTCCACATCAGCTTTTACAGCAAATCTAGATCTGAAGCCAGCAGGAGGGAAACTAAGTGTAAGAAGGTCCATCTTTTCAGAAACACATGTGCAGTTCTGGAGAATTTCCCAGTGGGTATGAGTGAGAGCTGGGGCCTCATAGCAGCCAGGACTATTTGTGAGCAATTTTAAAGAAATACCTTCTGTTCAGTCTTCCCCATCCCACTTTCATATAGAAAAAGGAGACATTGGAAATTCTGCAATTCCTCCATTAGAGGATGACAGAAGCTTGAGAGTTGGTAAATTGCTCAGATACAGCTGTAATTGCTTCATTATAACTCAGTGTATTAATGGTAGGATTAAAATTCAGCTGTTAAAGTATGCTTACTTTTACTCTGAAATGTACTGACTTTTTAAAAAATTATTTTTCAGGTTAACAAACAGAAATATTATTCACAAAATGCCTGAATGGACTCTAATTGCTATTGTTTTGCTGTCTGTGTAAGTACCCTTAAATGTCATATATTCTTATGTGCTACTGTCTTAATTAGCTTATTGGAACAAGATTTAATTTTCAGATAAGAGAAAGATTTCATGAAACTAACTGTGAAATAAACAGAATTTTTTTTTTCATGCAAATGTACTAAATTGACAAAACAGGATTGTCCCCCTTGCATCAAATGTTAATGAGGGACAAACGTACGTTAAAAAAAAGAAAAGCTAAGTTTTAGGGGGTTTTAAAGAGGCTTTGCAGGATGAAGTAGGAGTATAATTCACCCTCTTCCATTTGCTGCTGACAGACATTCTTCCCCTCTCTGACATTAGGACAAAATGACACATCTGTTACATTATTTGGATTTGGCATAACTGTTAAGCTTTTCATTTCTCATTTTGCTTCTAATTTCTTAAAACGTTTCACTTTTATGATTGAAGTCAAATTATTTCTATAAGTATATGTGTGCTTCTAAATAGTATAAGTATTCTAGCAAACTTCTTTTAGAGGGGAAATCTCTTTTAGCGGGGAAATCTCTTTTAGCAACTCCCAAGGAATACTGGGACCCAGTATTTTATTTTTGTGAGGATTAGCTTTGTTTCTTAAGATTACAATACTACAGTCCTCCTTATCTTTGTTTTACTTACTGTGGAATTAAATTCTTTACAATGATTTCCCTAATGGGAAGCCTGATTGTATTACAGTGTCTTTCAGTAAACTTCTACACAGAAGCATGGTGTATAAAAGCTGCATTCATATGCATCAAGTGAGTTCCTTAATTTGTATTTTGCCAATTCATGTACATTTCTGAAGTTAAAGACACAAACTTCGCAGTGTGTTAAACAGACAGAAATGTGTATTAAAAGCTGAACTAATGTTAATGGTTAAGAAATCACTGGTGGTTTCACAGTGTCAGGCTCTGCCTTCCATTAGGGTTAAACCACCAAACAGTCTTTGTATGTCTTGAGCTTGAATTATGAGATTGCAAAAATCTTTATTCCAGAGTCTGTTCATTACCACACTGCTGCTGCTTCTTTTGGGCTTCCTGGGTCACTGGAGCCTGTAGGACAGAGAAGTACTTACAGACATTCACAGGTCAGGAAGTACTGTGGGCCAGCCTCATGGCATGCCCAGCACTGCACTTACTTTCCTTGATATTACTTCAGTCTGACACATTGTTCTGGCTTTGCTGTCCCAAGGAAGACGGTACCAGCAGGCATTAGAGCAGGCTTCAGCGAGCCTTACATCTGTGTCACCCCGCCAGATACCACTCAAATGATTCATTAAATCAGAACACAGAAAGTAACTTTACTTGAATGCCTTGGCATAAATTTTTTATCAACTATAAGAACAAATCTTTTGTCATTTTTACTATATATTCTTATGGTTGAATTGGTAATTTGTGAAACAGATCTTATGAATTTTTCAAGTAGTTTCTGTACAGTTGAGGAAATGGTGTTTCTTTTTGATCAGAAGTTAAAATATGTAGCCGATCTCTGCATATGATGAGCTCTAAATGTTTACATAAGTAGTGATTGTTTTACAGCTGCTTTAAAACGTTTTACAAGTAGTAGGCAGTCCTGGTAGCAGTCAGTATAAGCAGAGAACCAAGTCTCTTTTTACCTTTGCTTACTAAAGGTCCATCCCTAAAGAAATTAATTATGTTTTATCATAAAATAGATTAGATTTTAGTTATAATATTAGTGAGATCATAAATAAAACCTCTGCTGATTTCTGTTTATTGTAAGGTTCTTGCAAGCTCATGATGTTGAGATTTTGAACAACTTCTCTCAGCTGCCTCTTAGGAGAGAATGTGGAAGAATGTAGGTGGGATAGAATGAGTATTAGATTCCTCTTGTAAGATGATGCATGTTGCATCATTTCCAGAAAGATTAAAGTAGAACATTTAATTATTTGAAAATTCGAATCAAGCTTGAATACTTAGTGGAAGCCAGGACTGTGCAGGGAAAGGCTACCAAGGACCTGGACAACCCCTCACAGACAGGTCCTCACTCAGGCCCTTCCTCAGCTCCTTCAGTCTCCCAAGGAACTGTCATATATTGCTAATATTTCTTATAAAAAGAATTAATGCCCTATTTAAGTCTTCTCCCTTAGCTGTACTGAGACATTGTGCACATTGTAGCACATCTAATGTCATTTAGATCATAGAGTTGTGTGGGGCCTGAGTCACAGTGGATCTTCAGTAGCTTCAGTCACACTTTTACAACATTTATTCACATGTCTTGACCTGGTTTCAGACATAGGATGACCATTTTACTACCAACACTAAGCAGTAAAGCTGCATGAGCAACACCCTGGTAGAGGATAATGCTTCCTCTTTCCAGGTGGGTGCCAGACCATACTACAGGTATCCCAGGGTGCAGGGACTACAGAAAGCAGAGTGAACATGGGTTTCAAAATACACCTCAAAGTATTTTTTGTTTTGCATTAAAGGGGGCAAGGTTGCTCTGTTTCAAGTAGCAACTGTTGGACTTTGCTTGCACTCTATTTTGTGCATCAGTGTTGTGGCTCACCACTTCCTTCTCAAACATATATGGCTAGTGTGTGCTGAGGACTTGGTGTACTTAACTTCACAGTGCAATTTCAGAGTGCCCCAACCCTTTTCGTGATAAGGTACTGGACAGAATAACTGTTACCATTACTGCTGTGTTGAATTCTAGTGTATTATGGTATGATCATGCTGTCCTCTTTGCTTGAGTGTGCATATTAACTCTTTGTAGGATACACCATGATGGATATCATTAATGCCTAATTTTGGTGATTAAATTAGACCCTAGGCTCACTTCATAGTCTGCAGGTCCTTGAAGAGCTGCTGATAGTACTATGTGCTCTTGACTCTACTGACTACTAAATAAACCTGGGCTTCTCATTCGTTGAAACAAAGTGCCTGGAACTGGACAGTGTGACATATTTAAAAGTATAAAATGTTGGAGATTTCAGCAGTGGAGTATTTCATGTTCCTAGTGAACAATTGGACTTATTCAGTCAAATTATTGTATAAAATATGAACACAGCCTGTCTCTGCCTTTATTGAAAATCTAGCCTGAGGCACTCCTATGAATATAGCACATTCAGCAGTGCTGAATCGACCTTGTTAGAGTACACTTTGACAGCCAGCGATTTATGTTCAAACAGTGGTATTCATGCCTGTCATGGAGTGGGTGACTCTTAAAAATTATCTGTAGTTCAAATTTCTTGATTATTTGTAACTTGTAGTAATTTTGGCATTGGTAGATTTTGGTTTCTTCCTGTTACATTGTTTACGTTAAGTAAAATTTTTTCTTCTAGTAAGAGCTGCTGTATAATGTATTGTAAACTAGAATGCAGAAGTTGCATCTTTTTCCCCCAAAGAACTTTGCAAGATATCAAATGAAGCAGATAAATAGATATAAATACAGTAGTTCAAGAAAGAACGGAGAAAACAGTGGGAAGATTGGTTGCTATACAAGCATGGGCACTTTCTGTTTTTAGTGTATACCCCTGGCACAGACTAATGGAAAGCTTTCAAGATATTTTCAGGAAATGTCTGCTTTCATCTTACTTATCTGAGCTGGCTGGTTCCAGTGAACTGTGGTCAGCTTCATCTACAAAGCCTATGCAAGAGGTTCCCCCGCTAAAAGCTTTGAAGCATTTCAAAATGTTCTGGGATTAGTTTATAAGCATTTGGCTGCAGTATTTAAACAAACTCAAAATGACCATGATCACTAAACAAAAGCCATCATTATATGTGTGCAGCCACTTTAGATAAATGTGTCATGTGGAGATGTACTCTAGAGGTTTACTCTCTTGGAGATAACAGTTCAGGAACTGGAGAATCTTGGATTGAAGTATGTGTTTTTACTCCTCTGCACACGAGAGCACATCGATTGCTCAGCACTGACATTTCTAAATTATTTTAAGAGGAATTTAGATGTTTCTGATATCACTACTGTGTTCTTATCTGAAAGCGTCTGAATGTTTGAAATGTATGAATCTAGTGTACAAATACATATAGGATATGAATCAGACTTGCAGAGTGACTCTTTTTTCCTACTGAAACCACATACAAGTCAGCTGGATGATCTTTTATTTAGTATGTCTGATGATGGAAGTTTGGTTCTGGGTTTCAGCTGAGAAAAATCATTTATCATTAAGCTAGAAATATAATTATTTCCCATTTTGAAACAGAGCTAAGCTTGGAGGACCAAGAATCCAAAGAGTCTTTTTATAAAAGCATTTGAATGCGGTTATAGTGTTGTGTCTATCTGTAGAGTTTTATTATTGTGTGAAATAGAGAAAAGGCAACTTTGTCTTTACACATTAAAAAATATCTTCTTCCCTTTTTCTCTTAATTTTAGGCTGTCATTTGGTAAGTGTGAATTCAAATAGATTTTCTGTTAAGCAGTTCTTAAGTCTGTTAAGCAGTTTTTCTATTAAGTTTGCTTACTTATCAGCACTTTCTAAGCAAACTTGAAGCTGCTTATTTGGCATATTGTGGACATGATCAGTATTATCTTAGTTGTTTCTGGCATGTTCCAGTATTATTTAGGAAACATACACAGAACAGCACTGTGAAGGATTTCAGTGTTGTTAATTGTGGGATTAGTCAGTGCCAACTTTAAAATCAATTAAATATCTTCATCTTTCATAGGGGAGAAAGTAGAAGAAAACAGTTTCCAAGAAGGTGTTTCTCCTGGAACAAAAATCCCCCACTGTTGCTGCAGTGATGTTACACAGGAAGTGACACTGTGAATTTCATTGCAGCCCATACAGCTGCAGTCTTTTCCATTCTGGTAGTCTCATGGGTAGCCTTCTAAATGGGACATAGGGATGTGCTGTGTAACTTTAATTTATGTCCAGCACAAACTCTTTGAGTCCAGGATAATTAATTCCTCTTTACAGTGCTGGTGCTTGGCTTCATCAGCAGGAGTGGAGCCTTAGCACATGCTGTGTCCTGGACTTCTGCTGCATGGAGTTAGGCAGATTGACTCAGAAAGCTGTCATCTCTGTACCTGCCAGCTCTGCTTCCCAGTGCAAGGGCATGGCTGTCTTACAAGTGACTTGGAAATCCCTCCAAGAGAGAGAAATCTGTGTGATCCCGGCTGTATATGTGGACATTCAGACTGACATGCACAACCAGCAGAGCTGGTGTGCAAAGTGCATCACCAGCTAAAAATTATCCTTCATGGTTATGTTCTGACAAATCTTTTTGTTAGACTCTAGAAATGCTTTCATGTGAAACATCATTTGGGATCTTCTGCTTCAGTCTGTTGGCAACTTTATATTCCAGATATACTTGTGAATTAAGAGTATGGTGGTGGGGAAAGGACTTTCTTCTGACACTTCATTTTAGCCTTTTGTGTGAGTGAGTTGTTGCTACTTGTGTTTGAAGTTCTGAGACATAGCATGCTGGCTTTCAGAAGGCTGCTTCAGCATGTTGACTCATTGGGGAGCTGACTTGGTCAGTGGAGTTCATGTCCCATTGAACTTTATGCCACAACTATGATCAAGCAGATGGAAACATTTCCCAGAGAGAGCACTGTTTTAAATTTTGTTTGTTTAAAAGATATACATTTAGAAGATTTCTTTCATAATGTCATGTTTTTCTCCCTTCCATAATCAGTGTTTTGCTTAATGGAAGTCATGTCATAAGTAGTACAGTTGTATAGAATAGTTGTACAGAAAAAGTTGTACAGTAGTAGCAATATAGACTGAACTATATAGTAATATAGTAGTAATATAGCTCTGAACTAATGCTGCAAGTAAGACATTAGTAATTCACACTGTTACCAGCTGCCATAAACTTAGTTTTAAACTAAATGTATTTTAACTTCATCCACTAAGCAAACTGAAATGTTCATGTTGCAACTGAATCCTGCGGCTATAGCCCTATGAAAATATTCTTGCTTCCTTATTAATAATTAATCTTAATACATTCAATGCAAACATTTTTTTATCATGAAACATTACCCATCTGTTAAAAGAAAAACATGACTGGCACACACTTGAATCTTTTATATTCAGAGTTTTAATTTTATCTTTGTTAACTTTGTAAAGAACAGCCTACTTTAGTGGGGATATGACATATAAGCAGTGGTTTTGACTAACAGAAACTTCATTGTAAGACAAAAATCTGTGTTAATTTGACTTATTTCTGAACCAAGAAAAATGTAGAGATGCACATCACTGGAAAGGCCAGTACAGCTTCCTGTTGTATGACCCCCAGGTATTTTGTACCAGCAGAATTTTAGCATTAATTCTGGATTAATGTGTTTGGTTCCATGCAGATAGTCATAATGGTACCTCTAGTAGGCTGAATGGTGTGAACTATTCTTCTTCAGCACTGAACTAAATTGTCCCAAAGCAGAAGTACTGTGTTCCTTAACTCTTCTGGAACCACTATAACAGAAAAAGTAGATGATGTATAAAGTGTTTCTCTAGGCAGTGGGCTATGATAAAGCTCTCAGAATTTACAGACAATTCAAGCCAGTGAATTTAGTATCAGGGCAGGTGGCTCTTTTTACATGTGTGTAATTAAAATAAATACTTGGGATAAGAAGACTGCAACCAGTCAATTAACCAGAATGTTGTATAAGTAAACATAATCATACCTTCATAAAACTTTGCCTGGCACAATAAAAAGAATTGAGAACAATCATGTCTGCAGCAGTACATGTTCACTTCCAATTCTTCCCCAAGAAGAAAAGTGTGCTTTAATTGACTGGTAGCAAACATAACCAACCAGTATGTGGGAGCTTAATACAGAAACTGCAAAGTGTGTATGTATAATTGCATACTATAGATGCAAAACCAGCATCAGTGCAAAAACTTCAGGTACTTGGTTGTTTAGAGGATTGAGATGCCAGCATGTTTCATTTTGATGTATACCCCACTTATACCCTGTGTTCCACAGAAATGCATATTTCGCTCTCTCTTCCACCCTCTGTCCATCTGAACATCTTAAGACACTGAATAGATTTAATTAATTAATCATAAAACTCAGTAGTTCTGAGATGAGGTGTTAGGGTTTTTAAAAAGTTAAAGAATGGTTGAGATTTGTCTGGGTCTTCATATTTGCTCCAAACCTCATCATGTATTCTGGTTTTAGGCATATGTTTAGTTCCGTGTACTTTCACAAATCAGTGTTAATAGTGCTCTTCTGCTGAAGAGCTGGTAAGATTGAGATTAAGGGCAGAAAAGTGATTTACTGGAGATCATCAAACCAGTAATAGATTTGGAAATAAAACAATTAAGCAGGAAAAGGGTTTGGAGTTGTTTTGTTTTGTTTGTTTTTAAACCTGTGTGCTGTTATTTCTGGGAAAAGATGCTTAAGAATCCATAACTTCTGGGGATTTCTAAGAATCTCATTTTGAGAGGTCCAAAACCACACTGGCATTTCTTTTCAAAACTGGAAAAGGTAAGTAGAAAAGTGTTGAGGTTGTTACCTTTAACTTCTGAATAAAAAAAATTTGGACATGGTGTAAGCAAGGCTATTCCTAGCATGTCTCTTTACTCAGATGCATTATTCCAGGTGCTTGATCTGTATACTGGACTGTAATCAAGTTACAATATTAAAAAGTTGTGAAAATAAACTATGATCAATTTTATGATCATTGTTTCTCTAGTAACTGAGCACAGTCAAGTATTGGCATTATTTACCTAAGCACATTACATTGTAGCTGTTTTAACTTACTGTAAGTCAGTATATTTTATTCTGTCTTTCTTGAATTTTTTTTTCTTCTTACATATCCCTAAGGTAATGAACTGATAGGAGTATCCATATATGGAGGAATGAATTTCAGCACTTGCAAAAATGGATATAGATATAACAATGTTTAATTCATAAAATATATCAGGTTTGAATATAAAGTCATCTTTTAGGTATTAAATTTTTCCAGTGTATGTGCACAATAATTGATACAAAGGTGTGTATTTTACAAAGTACTTAAGAGGTTCAGGTTCTCAAAAGCTTACATTTTAGCGTTCTTTAATCCAAGACTTATACCTGTGCTTAATTTCATGTAGCTAGCTAGGTAATCCAAATACTTCAGTGGCATAGATTCCAGTATTTGAGAGATGTCACAGGAATGCCTTGTGGACCATAAAAAAAAGGAAGAAGACTGAAAAGGATGAGAGGATCAATTTTAAATGTACTAAATTTAAAATTTTGGCTAAGTTAAAGAAGAGGGGGAAGTGGGAATCAAACTGAGAAGTACCTTTGATCTGTCAGCTGGTTAGCAGGAAACAGGCTTCAAATGAATGGAGCACTTTAAACAAAGCCTGTCCTTGAAATGTGTACATAAGAAACTTAGATTTGTTCGGGAGAAACAGCTGATAGTGATTTCTTCTGGGTTCATATTGTGAACTTTTTTTTGCCTTGGCATTATGCTGATAATTGAAAGTTAATGGAACAAATCCCTATATGAATGCAAGGGCTTTAAATGGCACACATTATTACAGATGTTCTAAAGCTTTGTGTCTGTGAAATAATGTTGTAGTCATCTTTTGGAATATGGTAATGTAGACATGTGTACCACACTCCATTTGTTTTTTAGAAAATCATCCTGCAGTCATATCTGTTGTACAAAATAGTGAAACATAGTCTTAATTCCCTAGATTTTGTAGAAACGAACTCTAGATAAGAAGTTGTAGATGTTATTGAGCTAGTTTTGGTGCTTCCTTAGTCTTTGTGTCTGGCTCAAGGTCCTTCTAGTCCACTGTTAAATCTGGAAGCGTTGTTTTGCATATAATTGCCCAAGTAATTGTTTTTTGCCAGACCTGTGTGATATTTGTGTTGATGGCTGTCTTGGTAGTCTTTGGAAATAGAGTTCTTAAATATCACTATAACAGGAGGCAGGTAGAACCATTGCATATTATTATTGTGGCTTTAAAGGAGTCACGGGTCCTGGAATTTTTGTTACTCCTATTGTAATAGCAAAATATTTCCAGAATATTGACTGTCATCTTTCTCATTAGACAGGCTAAGCCTGGGTTAAAAACAACAACCCCAGAGTACCTAATGAAGCCAGTTGCTTTCTGTTACAGGATCAGCATAATGCTAGCAAATGCTTGCAGGCAATGTGATGCCATTTTCCACCTGCTGAATGTTCTGGAATGTGTAGTTCCTTTCCCGGACAACTGATGAGGGAACTGACTTTATTCTGTGTGTGCATACATAAGATCAAGACACTTGCTCAGAAGGAACATTGTGGGAGTGATACTGTGTGAGAAAACCCAGTGGTGAGCAATTGCAAAGGTTAGAATAGTTGTACAAAGCAATAGACTTCTAAATTTTGTCTCAACTGAATAGAAATTGTTGCTGTTGTGTTTATGTGCTGCTGGTCAGTTACAGGGAGGTGAAATATGAGAATACTGAGAAATGCCATTTTCTAGTTACTTTCTGAGAAGAGTTGTATTATTAATTATGTTGTGGCAAAATAGTATAAGTTATGTGAACTGAAAGTTCGAGGTGTTTAGCTAATTTCTGAGGCATTTTAATTTTTTTTGCAGTTATTTGTACATAGAATGTACATTCTAAGGCATGTTGCCTGCAAGTATACAATGTGCAGATCTGACACAAATAGCACCAAATGGCTGTACTGAATTTTCACACCATTTGATGAAATGTCACCATGAGTTCTTTGAACACATTCTTGATTTTTAGACTTACTTTGGGTGTTCCTTTGCATTAGACCTCTTATTTGCCTGTAAAATTAATTACTGGCCTAATGATAGAAATTTTTTATATATGAGAAAGTTTTTTACTTGTCCTTCATTAAAAGTCAACGGTCATCTATCTTACAGAAGTTAATATTTTGAGGACAGTCTGAATTTGAGTTTTTTCCTCTTCTGTGTCTTTTTGTATCAGTGCAACATTACTATAAATTTTTTTCATTGCAGGATCTTTGTAGTTACACAGCTGTTTGTTATAAATAACAACTAGCAGCTGATTGAGTGATCCTTAACTTTCAAGGGAGAGGAAGAAAGTGGCATAAAAAATGCATCCTGATATTCATGTGAATTGTTTGTTTGTTAGGTTAAAAAAAACCCAAAGATCCAGAACATGTGCATTTTCTTAAATCCATTTTAAATGAACAATTTCTGTACCTGATAAAGTAGCTCTAAGTCTGTTGCCTTGACTCTTCTCTCCTGCATAGTTTAGTTAAAACATATAAATGCCTTCAAAATTTCCATATGGAGCTTAATGGAAAAACAAAAGCTGAACTCTCCTATGAAGGGAAAGAAAAGAAATGACTGGTCGTATGGAATGTCAGAGTAGAGCCTGCAAAGTATTTTGCAGATGTGCACTGGGCTTCCGAAGCCCATGTGAGGAGGGCATGGTGTGACACGAGGGAGCTGTGCTGCACAGCCTGTGCCCAAGGGCCTGCCCGACTCCCTGACCACTGTCCTAGGAAGCAGTGGGGTCTGGGCTGCTGCAGCTTTAGGTGTGCCCCAGCCTGTTCTCTGACTTGTCAGTTGCCTGTTTCGATACAAATAACTCATTGCGAGGGAGAGGGTGGGGGTAAGAAGGAAAGAAAGAAAAGCAGATCCATTGTCTTTTTTTTTTCAGTTGATAGCAAGCACTTCTGTCAAATGCTTAGATAACCCCTGCTACTGTAAAAAGGCTGTCCTTTTACTGTTAGTAGTATCCATCTGGCTACACCACAAGTGAAATGTTGGCCCCACTAAAAGGGAATGGAAGTTGACTTACGTCTGGACAACAACTATATGAAAAATGTGTGTAGAAGGTGAACTTGAAGAAAAAAATATATTTTGTGTAACTCTATGCATAAACACATATCAAAGAACATATTTATTGCAGAGACTTGTAGAAGCTGCACAGGAAAAAATGAAGGTAGTGGAAACAATTAACAAAGTTAACTTTTGAATGAACCTTAATTTTTGCTGTATACTTGGATTATAGAGGAATTCCAGCCATTGATTTCGAATCACTGTTGGTAGCATTGATTTAAATGTAGTGGACAAAAATTTTAAAGCATGAATAATTTAGTTTCTTTTGCCATCAGAGGATTAAAGTGCCTGTGCTGGATTCTGTGGACAAGTCAGTACACAATAATGAAAGGAAGTTAAATAATAAATAAAACATAAGTTGCACTTCAGTTACAAAATTCTCGTCTTTATGATGAGAATGGGATCTTCAGGCTATATTTAAAACTAGACCAGAAGTGGCTTTTTTAGCTCAGTAAGAAAATTGTCTGTTTATTTCTGTCAGTTGTTGCTGTTCAATATTGTGGGCTTGAGAGTGTTTTATCTTTCATTAATATAATACAGTAATATATTGGAGGAGATTACAGAAAACTGCCCCTGAATGTCTGTTTCCTCTTTGACCTATTGGATATGGTAACAAAAGGCCCCAAACTAGAGACTGCTTTAATTTCAGAGTTGCAAGTGACACTGATCATAATTACTTTTTTCCAGTACAAGTACAGTTTAATTTAAAAGACTCAATTCCAAAGATATATTTAAATACTTTTGCATCTTGTTTGTAAGTTAGATGCTTCCAGTTCAAGATTGTCTGTCAAATATTAATGGGTTCTAATGGAAAAATGTTCACTCTGGAGACAGCCTTTTGCTTTTAAGGGTTTGGGTTTTTTTAATGTTGAGTTTTTAAAATCATGCTCAAACTAAATCTATAAGAAACAAGTCGGGGTTTGGGGTTTTTTTCACTGAAACTGTGAACATAACAGCTAAATTATGTAAGTTGAGGCTGTTGTATTTTCTAATTTCTGAGCATATGTTTAAACATAGTAATTAAGTGTAACCACCTAATTACACCAAAGTTAATATTTTTTTTTAATCTCCCTGGTGTTGCAGCTTTATCTTACAGCTACACTCATGTTGTTCTTCAGATCAGCTTTCTGTCCAATACTAACTTTGGCCTGATGGATGCATCATACTTCGGGATTTAAGATACTTTACTAACAAAATTGCACTCCCTAGACAAGTGTACTGTATCTAGTAAGATAACTGGAAGTGAGAGGTTCTACCTCAAACTGAGTAAGCAGTCAATATATTGTGAAGAACATGCTGAATTACAGTGAAGCTTTCAACTTACTCTGGTCCAAATGTCTGAGTGCCTTTGGGCATGAAATGAAATGGATAAATGCAGCAAGTGTTTGTGTTCACCTCCTCAACGGAAGCACTATTGTAGGTGATTGATGCTCAGCAGCACTGCAGTTGTATGTGCAGGCAGATGGTCTATGGGCTGCAATGCAGATCTAAGTCACTGAGGTTTATTGCTGATGTGTAACACTTGTTGGATTGACTCGGTCTAGCCAGTTGTCTTAAACAAAACAATTGCTTTTGTTAACCAGTTGTGTTGGAGACTTCCTTAAAAGGAACATAACTAAAATGAAATCTAAAAGTGTACTCTATAGAACTGCTATATTGAAAGAAAGGCATTTCTGATTAGTAACATTGTTATTGTGTTGCTAAGCCCATCAAATGTGTAACATAAGAGTAGTGCAAAATATCTTTGGAGTGTTTAAAAAAAACCCAAAACACCCCAGCCCTTCTGTGTTGATGCAGTAGAACCCAGTACAATGGTATGGTTATCTGCAGGGTTATAGCTGGAGCAAGAGTCTTGATCAGAGATTTGTTGGCACCCTTGTAGCACATATGCAGTAGTCTGTGTCTGTGTTTTTGTTGAGGAAGGAGGAAAAAAATGCTGCCTGTAGTGCTACCAGCTCTTGCTTCATTTCTGTGTTCTGAAACAAGTGTTAAGGAAACTTTTGTGATCATTCATTGGTTCAGCTCTATCATTCTGACAGAAAACTAGTTATCAATCATCCTGGTTACGATGATCCTAAAAAATTAAGTGACTAGAACGAAAGGTAGAAAGAAACAAAGAATAAAAAAACCCAACCCTTATGTTATGATGGTTGTGTTAAGAGTCTTATTCACAGTGCTTAAATACCTATAACTGGCAGAAAGATACCTTATTTTCCAAAGCTTACTCTGGGAAGAGAGGTAGTGCTTGCCTGTTCCATCATTCTCTTTTATAATTCTGTTCTTGTTCAAATTCCAAGGATGTCAAACAAGGTAAGGGACTCAAAAAATTGTGTTTAGATATATGGTTTCTGCCACAACCAGTGGCTTTTATTTTTTTTAAGCTTCTACCATTAGAAAACAATGAGGAAGACTGGCAATGCTATGTTTTTTCTAGGAGGAGCTTATTATTAGTCTTCTGAGAATTAGCATCTGGTTTTTCTTCATGAATATACAAGTGCTTTCCATGATATGTGCACTCAAATTCTCAACAATTTATGTATAATTTTAAGTGACCAATTTTGGGTAATGAAAAAGAACCCAACTCTTATGTGGTTGTGTTTTTACCCCTGTTTTCAGGTGTCTATTTCAGAGAGCTGTAACTGACTGGTAACACAGTGGTGGCTTTGGAAATTTTAACTTTTTCAAAGGGAATCACAGAATTCATCTAAAACAGAAAGTCCAGAAAGCTTTCCCTGAGACCCAGTAGCTGAGAGAAGGATGGTACTGGACAACTAGTTTGGGTTTTTAGAGAGAATATTCACACCCTTGGATAGGAAATACCAATTAATCCTTTTAATTACATAAAAATTTTATCTTTTCTCAATGTAATCAGCTGTCTTCATTAATGTATGCATAGATCTAAGAATGAGTTGCACACACTACCATATCAATTAATGAAACTTACTCCTAAAAATAATTCAGGTTTAATTCCTAAATATACTTGCCAAATATTTTTGTAAGGCAGCTGATTCATAGGAAGCTTGGGTCTTGAGCTGAAGCACTGAAACTATGTAAAGATTTTGTGGTAGCCAGATGTCCTGTAATAGCTTGATAATAATTGATTATTCTTCACATGAATTTCACTTTTGTGGGGTTTTTTTCTTGAACATGTAACATATGTGGAATAGCCAGCAAATACAAATTTTATCAATCAGATACAGTTTGACATTTTTAATACTTTTTAAACGTTACGAATGCCTGTTTACCATATGGTGTAAGTGGGTGTGCAGGAAACGACACTCTCATCAAGTCTGATATACTACTTTTCCATGATCTGAGCATAAACATTTCCTTTTAGTGGCTCTGCTGACGGCAAGCCTTTGAAGAATGGGTGTGTAATTTTGGACTGTAACATTTACATTTGTGTACTTCTCTAGGTGGTTATTTTAAAATCACTTAATCCTTTAGCTTTTCTTATTTTTATTTGACTTTATTCGTAAAAGTTTGTTCCCAATTAATGTTGCAACACGTGAAAGAGGTAACAGAAAAGCAAAATTTTTATTTTCTTCTCATTGTTACATTTGCCAGTTGTTATTATTGTGGTCCCAAGTATCCCATGTCCTGTTTATTTTCTACATCTTTTGAAGACACTGCAGACTTTGAAGGGAATTCCACAATCTCTGAACTGAAATCCTGTGTATCATTAAATTGAATTAGTCATCATAGTTTCTTGAGAGATAGGATCATTGTAATTTTCTGTGACTTGAAGATACTGATAGTGAATGCTGTTTGGCTTGTTTGCATACAATTAAGGCTTAATTCAGTTAAACAGTCCCTCAATACTCTGTTGTGCAGTACCTCAAATATACATTGGACTAGTGTTACTTAGAGCATGTAACTTACTACTCCATGCAAACCAGCAACTTGTGCTTGTGCCTTTTCTAGACAAAAGCTTCTGCATCTGCTTCAACAGCCACCTGAAAGTAGAAAAGTACTCAATGATAACTGCTTTTCAAATGACAAGTTAAAGCATCATTTGAAGGTCAAAAGGACACAGTTTTCCAAGGGAAAAGTGTTTGTACATATATTCATAAATATTGAACATGTTGTCCCATCAAGATGCAACTTTTAACTAATTGCTAAAAACTCGCACATGCCTCTCTGAAATTAATTGTTGATTTAGTCTCTTGCTATCAGATAATTAGTAGCTTAATTAGTTTTAAAACAAAGTTCAGGTAAGAAAAAAAATTCATCCATCGCTAAAACTTCTTTTTAACTTCTATTTCTTTCTCAATATTTAATGCCTGGCAATTTCTCTGAAAATACCAATACCTTTTTGTTTCTTTCTTGGTGTAAGCTATAATAGTTACTCTTTAAACAGTGTGTCTTCAACAAGGTCTGACATTTAGGACATGTTTGTAATTCATGAAACTATGTAATACCACCAACTGCAGTTCCAAAAAAAAAAGCATGTGAGCTTCATTCATGGTAATAAATATTTTGGTTTTAGAGTATTCCTTAAAACTTCACAAGCTTTCTGCTGTTTTTGAAAAATAATGTCCTCTTAACATCCTCTTAAGCCCATGGCAGGAGTAAGAAAATTCAGATAAAAATGCATGTAAAACTGTGTCATGGCCAAGAGAATGGTTTACAATGCTACAGCTGCCTCACCCCAGCACTCAGGAAGTCATGACTGTTTCTGCCACCAGTCTTTTTTCATATACAACCTGCATAATTCTGAGAAGGGTGAATTGAAGACGAGTAGTAATGCATCTCCTTGTTTTCCTCCCGCTATCCCTGTCTCCAGACTAACACTCTGCAATGGTTCCTCTGATCCTCTATCAGCACTTCCTGTGCTCCACTGCTGATAAAGCGTCCCAATGCAAACCCAGCCTCCAGGCTGCCAGCCCTGGGCAGGGGCGCTCTGGTTCACCAGCCCAAAGAGTAACCCCCGTACCTCTCACCAGGAAAGAAACAACTCAGTCCCATCTGGCATGAAGTAAATTACAAAACCCAGTGGCCTCAGGCCAAAAATCACAAACCTGCCTCTGAATACTTCTCTTTTTAATATATATATATATATATATGTGTGTGTGTGTGTGTATATATATATATCAGAGTTTATGCCTAAGTCATTTCTTTCCACACCTTCCCCTTACTTAGAGCATCTCTGAAAGTCCTTCTCAGCAAGTGACGGTGTTTGATAGCTGAAATATTTAGCTAAATATACATACTGCAATGGAATCCAGAAAGAAATGGGAAGTAATTTTAACTCATTACAAGTTAATTTTTTTCATTAATTATTTTGGTAAATTTATTTTTTATTAAGTGATTCTTATTTACTATGTCTTGTCAGGTCCTTTGTTCATATTCTATCTCTCTTCTTGCTTAAGTTAAAAGAATCTTCTTTTATATGCAGTTTTTTTCAAGTGGAGGTAGTCTTAATACCAGTGACTGCAGGGAGATTGATCTCAGTTGTTATTCACTTCAAGACTTCCTGAGCTGGGAAGTTTTTAGGAAGCTGTAGACTATCTTTAATTTCTTATTAAAAGTACATCATTTCACAGATGTATTCTAAAATAACTATTTTGTGTGGTGTCAATGGCACTGTATTTGAGACAAAGTAACTTGCTGGGATATGAGTCTTGTTAAGTGATCTTGTCAGTAATGTTCGGTGTTGAAGTTTCTTAACATTCAGCATAAGCTTTAATACTTGATTTTGTTCATTAAAGATTTTTTTTTTAAAAATTTGGGCTTAGGAAGTAGATTCAGCTATTACTACCTTTGCAATATTTTGCAATAGAATTAGGAGAAAAAGAAAGGACCTTAGGATAAAAATATATTCTGATAAATTAAATTGCAGATGAGAACTAACAGCTCACCTATCTGCATACAGATATTATTAGGTGATCCGCATAGTGGTAGCCCCTTCCAAACTGAGGAATTTTATATCTCTTTTATAATTTAGCCATGTGAACAAGTATATAACCTTTACTGAATGACTATTCAGGAGCTTTTTTGGTAAAGAAATAAATAATGACTGAGATCTTTCCTTTTATATGTGTAATTGTACATTTTGCAGTTTGTTCGTTCTGACATCGGTCTACATTATATAACATCTATGTACAACTGATTAGAAGCAGGCAAACTACTCTCCTTTTTTCTAATTAGATTTTTTTTGTTTCACTACACATTAATAAATCATATTTTGGTACAGCTCATATTGTATATCATACAGTCTGTTATAAACTGTAATTAATCAAATGTGACATTATAAACTGCCTTCTTCAGTACAGTTGTTTGAGCTCACAAGCTTTGCTTTTTAACATCTGCCACTCAAAAGTTGCTTTTCTGTATGAAATATGTTTGGGTTTTTTCCAGATTGTCACAAGCTACTCCACTTTTCAAGAGTACTCAGACAAGCCCAATGTACACACAGTTCCTGACCACATTACTGGAAGAACTGCATTTCAAAAATGAAGATCTGGAAAGTTTAACAAGAATATTTAGAATGGACTGAGAACTTGAATGGTCAGTTAACTTTAAGCTACTTTGTGTGTCTTAATACCAAACTGGTTAACCACGGGTTTAATTTTCAGCATTTTCTAAGTATGTACAGTAACTACAGATTGTATCAGCTGGAGTAGAAAATGTGTGAAGCACATTTTAAAGTAAAGAAATATATATGGTATGGAAATGAGTGTCATCATTTTGTCACTTACAGTAAATGCCAACTGCTTAGTTATCACATTAATCTTCTGATAATGTATGGTTGGTTTACGGCAATTTTGAGAGGAATTTTTACTATCACAATTTGTACAAAAATAAAATTCTGTGTGACTACAATGGCTAAGACTCAGCAGGGTTTTTTAATTACGACAATAAAATCATTATGTTCAGTTTTTGCTCAATGTAAAATTGAGCTAAGAGCCATGTATTTTTTGCATAATATTGAGATTACATTTTTCATTCCAGGTAGGCCAAAAAATTTAAGAGCAGATACCTTACTGATGTTGATCATATTCAGCTGATTGAATGAATATAGCATTATAGTATTTAAGTAATTACTGTATTAACATTACTGATCTCACTCCTTTGTTCCCCGCAGAATGACATAATCATCTTAGCATCTCCTACTACCTGAAGTAGTTGCACAGAGAACAAAAGAACACCTTCAATTGTTTGAACTTTTTAAAATAAAAAATGAAACTTAGTATGAATTGTAGTACTTGCATTTCTGCTTTTTCATTTCCTTCCTATTGGTAAGGATTTTGAAGTCTTGTGAAGAAGCTGACTGTAACTACAGTTGTTTAAGGTGTGAAGACAAGTTAAAATATGGATCATCTGAAAAGTGTTTAAAAGCAGTATAAAGGAATTTGGATTGGTCTGGTTTTTCTTGGTTTGAAAACTTTGACTGAAAGTTTGTCTACAGGGATCAGGGAAAGAGGGGGAAAAAAGCGTATGAGCCTCCAATGGTAAGAGCAGTGCTGCTGACATTTTTCCAGTTGCCCTGTGCATGGAGCAGGAACCTTTAAGAATGGTGACAACAGTACACAAATATGTCTGATTCACACCCTGTTTGTCTTGCTACTTCTAAGAAAAAGGGTGGTCTTTGAACTTGCTTAAAAGTTATTTTTAAATGGACTCTAGTTGTTACTAATTTGGACTTTAAAATATATTTTAATAACTAAAAATTTTTGGCTTTCAGTAGTCATTTCATTTCAGAGAGTTGTGTCATTTTGGCTTGAGTGTGTTTGGAATAGCTTCTGTAACTAACTGATTATAAGTTGCAATTTAAAACTAGTCCACTAGTAATTCTTAATCATTCCATAATACCTTTTATTGCATAGTTCTCAGTTCATAGGACACTGTATTTTGAGAGACTTGAGAAGAAAGTTATAACTGACAGTGCTTAGTCTGCAGCAAATGCCAGCACTAGTTAAGCCTAAGGTAAGCCTTACCAGGGCTGCAACACAGGGACTCCATTTAAAAAAACAAAGTTTATTCCTTTGGTTTGCTTCTGTAATTGGACACCATAAAGGAACACTACACTTAACTAGTTTACTGCTGTGTAGTTCCTTCATGATAATCAGGACAAATATATAGATTACCCCTGACACACACAGAAGCTCATGCAGCTTTGCTGTGGAAGCTTCATTGTGCAGTAGACTTTATTTAGGAGATGCTTGACTTTTCCAAATTTACATTTTAATGGGAAGTTATGTTCAGTGTAAGTTGTAAAAGCAACAATTTAGAATTAGAATAACCTTTAATGCAGAGTTACAGCTATGCATTTCTTTAAGTATGCAGTAGGGGAAAAAAATACCCATTATGATCCGAGTGTGTCTAATACAAAATTCATAAGAATTACTGGATAGAAATTACATTGCTTTTGTACCATGATGGAAGAAGTTTACTTGGTACATATGGAAAGAAGGGTCAAGACCTCACCAAAAGATAAACTTCTATAGAAGACTGAGTAATAGGTATGATACTCTGAGTGGAACTTAAACTGTGAATTTATATCTATTTGCTTCTGATTTTGGAAGTAAACTATATTTCTATTTTTAGCTAGTAGATTTTGAGCAAGCCATTATCCTGTTCCATGCACGTTTACCTTGGGGCATAAAGATTACCTCACAGTTCTGTCATACTGAGTACACCTAGAAGGCATTGCAAATGTACATCATACCAGGAATATGACCATGTTTCATCAGGTTTGATGGCTCTCATTTGGAAAGTTTTTACATTTCCTGTCAGTTTAGTGGTGTGATTTTTTTTTTTTATAGTTATTTTTAGGCTTGGTCTTCAGCACCTAGTGTGTAGGAAATGTATGATCTTGTAATAAGAATGAATAGGTCGCAGGTTCAAAGACCTCTTTATCAAGGTTCAGCTGCTTTTACTGTCTGCCTCAGCAGCTCAAAAATGTAAGCTTTCAGGATTTTTGCATCTCTTCTTTCATTGCTGTGTAGTAAACTCCCTCATTCTCTTCCTTGCCCTACAAGAACAGAATAACATTTCTCCATCCATGAGACCAGAAGAAAGTTCTGTAGTATGCTGGAAACACTCTGAAGGGATATTCTTCACCTACGTGTAATGATTTCATCTTCATTAGACAAGAGTAACACACATGTAAATAAATACATACATATATACCCAATACTTTTGAGTAGGAGAGAGGCTATAGACTAATCCCAAAAGGATCTTTCAGTACTGTCAGCCTTAACTGGTATATAAAGATAACAACTCAAGTACCAAAAATTCAGTTCCTTTATGTAGTTTTCTTATGAGCATGCTTTGTAGCAGCTTAACTGCTTAGCAATGTTCAAATCCAGATGTAATTTTTTATCTTAAAGCAAATTTCTGTCACAGCTACCTGTTCTTCAAAAGATGTCACTCTTAACTGGGTTTTGGTGTTGTTCTGCCCCTTCTCATTTCTCTTATGTTGGCAGACAGATTGTTCCCTTGTGGCCTTGTTTCTGTACTTACTGTTTTTCCTTCTGTGTTAGTTAAGCAGATGAGAGCAGTTGACATTTGGGTCAGTGGTGGTTTCGGCTTTATCTCAGATACACTAAATTGTAGTGACTGACTTCTGAGCTGCAGGTGTGGAGAGACATTATGGATCTGGGGCTTAGGGTAAATGGGACAGAAGCCTTTATTTCTGAATAGTTCTGTGAAAAGGGCATAAACTTGGTGAAGCCATCAACACCTTGGATGATAAGGATCATAAAGTCACAGAAATCCATTGCCATGACCATGTAAAGCATCCAGCACTGTCCAGCCGTGGACATGTAGCAGGGCAATTAAGAGTATGATGTGTTTCTTTTAATAGGAGAGAGGTGGGAAAATCAGACTTATATGGTGATTTTTTTTTCCCTGACATACGTAATTGATTTAGTAAAGAATTGAAGAACAGCTTCGTTTAAAGCTTGAATCAAAGCTTGCTTCATGCTGTTGCAGCTGTGCTGCCTCAAAGGAGGAATGTGTGACACATACCTGCATGTCACAGAATGGATTTCTTACCAAGTTTTCTATAGCTGTGGTGAAATAATCTTGGGAAGACAACAACCATATACAGAGAGTCACATTTTCTCAACATTATTCAAAGCAGTCTTTATGCTGGCCAAAGAGGCTGATGGAAAGACTTCTGTGTCTATTTTCACACTAAAGTTCATTTCATGGTCTGGTAAATACTCTCAGTGTAAGCACTGCACTCTGTAATACTGGATTTCCTAGCACAGAGCCCTTCACTGCTGACATTTGATTATTTTTGTCCATTGACCATGCTTAGTGATTTTTCTTAGTTTTTGGAGAGAAAAAGAGGAGTCAGAGTGGTTCATTTGATGTTCACCATTTCAGGAAAGTAGGAAAGTCATAATGTAATCCATACATATTCAGGTTTTTGAAGAGATTACCTGGAATCTGTGTAAAGTTTGCAAATCAAGCTATATATGGTAATGCAAAATTCTACATTAAAACAAGCAGAAGAGAGACTGATTTATTTCACCGAAAATTATCAAAACAAAAAAGTTCCTTAGTAAATCTAGAGCAGCATAACTGACAGAGCTGTGCCACTGACTAAACCCAGGACTGGAAATTTAGATCTCCCCTGTCTTTTAAAGGGAGATGCAGGAAGCAACAAGGAGCATGGTACATGTATGAGATGTATCTGTGGCCTCACAGGCTGTGTCCACATAGAAGATTCACCTTTATTTTCACTTTTCAGTCTCAGTGAGTAGCTTAAAAGTGAGACATCTGTTGTGGTTTTAGGAGGGAAATAATGGTTCTGTGAATCTTGATGTTCCCTGTCCTACCCTGCTCCCCCTAGTTTGAGAGAACCTGGACTCTACAAAGTGCAAGAGGGGATGAGCAGCTCAGCTGGACATGTCTCTTAACTGCTTAGAAAAAAGGACTAGCACATCAGAGAGAAGAAAAAGGAAGAGAGGAGGGGAAAGCAGTATTCACACCTTCTAAATTTAGGCACCAAACTTAGGTACCTGCCTGTCTTCGTTTGCTTCAGAGAGAACTGATGCTCTTAAATTTAGGGTCTCCAAATCTTACCTTACTGCCTTTATGAAGTGGATGGTAGTAATGCCTCTGCGCCTATTTCCTGATGGGGGAAAGAAAGCAGAAAAGTCAGCTGAGAACGCTGACACAGTAGATTGGCTCTCCCTGGAGTAATTTGTAATAGAGTGTGGCACAAAACTGAATGGGGACCTGTCCCTGCACAGTGCAGAGATTCTAAGCAATCTGATCCTACTGTTCACTTATTTTGATGGCTACTACTTCACACTGAATTTTTTCTTGACCTGTAAGAGTTTAACACCAAAAGAATTCAAGTGACTGGCAGGCAGTCTTTAGGGGAAAAAAATAATGCCCCTATGTTGAAATTATGTCCAGGAGGTTACACTATTTCTAGAGTTTGCCTCTAAGTTTTCCATACTTACTATTTATTTCTGCAATTTCATGTGAACACACAGAACTGTGGGTGGGGTTTAGCCTGATCTCACTGGGACAGCAGGTAATGCTGAACTGTCATTTCCAGTGAGCATTAAATATTGAAAACACAGACAGCCTCTCTTTTTGGCAAGTCTTAAGTTTCCATTAGCAGCAGATGGTATACAAGGCAGGGCTAGGCACCTACCCATAAAGACCTCTTGTTTCTCAACTGTGTATCTCTACCACCTGACAGCCAGTCCTCCTCTGATTAGAGTCAGAGGAAGTGGGTGTGCCTTCCATTAGCAAAGGCAGAAAGTAACATTGGTGGAGACTTTTCCTCTTGTGAGTTTTCTTTTTGTGACTTCATCTTAGAACCACTTCTCTGCACAGAGTGTGGATAATACTTTGGGAGATGGGCTGCCTGGAAGACGCTGTAGAACCTGAGCTGTGGCATTTGTGGTGCTACACAGGATTTGGTGAGGTGGGGGGAGGAGCTGGAAACAAGTATCTTCAGGTGGCTCTCCTTTAGCACTCTGGTTTCAAATAGCAAGTGAAAGCAGATTAGCCACTGAGCAATGTATGGACATGTGTGATAAAGTGATTCCCCCTGAGTTGCTTGCAGCTGTAGAGTAGAGCAAGGTGCAGGCTGGGATTCTGAAGAAAATAGACAGACTTTGCTATGGGAATTGAAAGCGTAGACTAAGCTCCTAGACTTGGTAAGGCTAATCAATCAGAACAGTGCAGTAAGCCTGGCCCCTGTGCACTGCAGCTGTCCACCTGTTTGTTGGCTTTATTGTGCTATCCTGCAGTTACCTCAAGACAAGAGCTCTAACAAGCCCCTGTCTAACAACAGGCTAGAGCAGAACCACAGGGTCTGAGGCAGCTGCCTCTTGCCACTCAGCAAAGTCCCTCTGTCAAAGTCAGTCCCTAGGACACTGTGGTGGCCTGTACTTTAAAGGCAAACTCTTCAGTACGTTTTTGCACACTGTGATTACCTGTGAGAGCTGCATGCAAGGATCAGAGCACAAAGCCACTGGGGCTACTGGCTGGTACATTCTGCATCATCAAATCAATGCCGTTTCTGACACTTTTTACCCTCTTAAATTTCACTGTATACATAACTGAATCGAGCACTTAGTGGGACAGCAGCAGCTTCCTGGGGAGTCCTACAATTAGGTTAGAATTAGTCATCACTACAGAGAGCTTGAAGGACTTTGGATATAGCTTTAATAAGCTGCAAACATTAGATCAGGATTTACATCATAAATCTTGCCTTTTTGTTCTATTCAAACAGGAGTGTCTACAAATCAGGTTAATATAATTTAACAGTACAGTAGTTAAGTAACAAAAAGGACCATAATTGGTAGTATTATCTAAGAAGGCACAGCAATTCTGCCTACAGCTGTCAGCTAAGATCTGACTCATCTAAGGTATTTTATAGCAACCATATGTTAGGCACGTCTATCTCACCTATTATGCAGAAAAATGATAACGTTTCCTAATCAGGATTTGCCACTAAGCAGGATTTTCCGTAAACACCTCAGTACTGCAAGTGCTATCCACAGTCAGGAGAAAACCTTTTGCAGACACTTTTTATTTGTTAATTTAATAAATAGAATAAATGGTTGCAAATCTTTGGCTAGTACTGATTTAGCAAGGCTGGCTGTAGTTCAAAGTGTAGGTACATTACTTTGCCAGTTGAAATGTTAAGTATCACTTTAGCACAGAATTCATTAAGATAATTACTAACTTTTGCACTGCTTGTTCAAAAGTTTCAGACTGAGTGCATGGTCTCAAAGCATGTCATCCATTAAAAAATTTCACTGAGATGGTGCAAGTGAAGTTGTGTTGGTGCAGTATCTTCACCTGCATAGCCAGAAGAGAGTGAATTCAGTATAGGAGGGAAAGATTAAAAAGTAAGTTTGAAAATACTATGGTCTTTTGATAACAATGCAGGTGGTTAAGCTGGAATAATAACTTCACTTTAACAAGGCAGACACTGTTGTAAACCCTGTTGATTTTTAAACAAGGTTTAGATCCAGTTCACTGTTACACAGAAACCTGCATAAGCCTATGCCCCTCTGCAATTTGACTTGACTCCTTCTTGTACAAAGACTGGTTAAATGTCCATCAACCTTAATTATTCCCAAGCAGTCTAAAGGAGTAATACAGGGGATGAAGCTGCAGTCCCAACATTTCCTTCTGTTCTCAAAAGAGAAGTAGTTTTACTGTGTAAAGCTTTGACTGACTTAAAAGCTTTTTTGAATACATTCTTCTTTTTCTGAACTATGGGCTCTCAGTAAATTAAAAAACAAAAACAAACAGGTAGATACTTTTGCTGCTTAAGATCCTTGGCTTATTGTAAAATTTTACAACTAGAAATGCAGTTAAAGTGTTTTTTCCTTATTAAGATATTTTTTCCAGAGAGCATTTGAAAACTTGAAAAATAAGTGATTTTACAGATACCACATTAGCCATCTACAGCTCTGGGTCATATATATGTCATCTCTGCTAACTATTCATTTCTAAGATCCTCCCAAGCTCTGCTTCTTGGTTTTCTGAACATCTGATGCTTCTTGTTATTCTTCTATAACCACAGATGTGCCCTCTTCAAAAAACTCACAATCTCACAATGCTAAACTGACAAGCTGAGTGTCAAACCACACACCCCAAGCAGCCCTGAAGAAAAACAGAATCACGCTTGAATAAAAACAGAATAAATCACACAAATTGTTTCCAAAGAATGAATCTGAAACATTGCAAACTGTGCACAGGCATTGTTTCCTGAGAATGCAAATGCCATTTTTATGCTCACTTACTCTATAAGCAGAAGCTGCTCTCAGAAAGAAGATACTAATTTGAACAACTTTGTATTTCCTTGTTGAGTTTTCTCTGTCTTTGAACTGAACTGGAGCCTTGCTGTGGGACCGAGCTGGATCTCCTTTCTGCCGAAAAGCAGCATGGGTGTTGCTGTGCTGGCTGAGTTACACAGGGTAAGTGAGGCCACTTCACTGGGAACGTGTGGTTTGTGCACCACGGAGCCGCTCTGCATCGGAGCCCGTGAGAGGCTGCCTGGGAGCGCAGCGAGAGCTCCCTCCCGGCTGAGCCGCCCGGCCCGCAGCAACCTCTGCTCGAGCAGGGCCCTGCAGGACAGAAGCGCTCCGGGCACGGGGCAGTGAAGCCATTTGTCCAGCTCTCTGTGGCCAGGCTGTAGCAGGACCCGCAGCTCTTTCAGCTGTAGTGCCTCTGCAAGCCATCCCTTCTCCCACTGCCAGGGCCGATGTGGGACAAGATTGAGTCCACAATGCTGTAGTGCTAAGGCATCAAGTATGTATAATTTGGCTTGGCAGTAATGCTGTAACTTACCTAAAAGGCTTTATGATACTGTCGTGCAAAGAATGAAGGGGTCAGTTCATGCTCAAATACTCAAGACCAGCTAGCTGTTTTCTTAAACTGTCAAGCACACTTCACACTTTGCAGCATTTTGTTGTCTCCTTATCTCTACAGTTCAAAATTTGTCACAGCATAAAAAAAACAAAATAAAATTTAAAAGTGTAGCTATAAACATTTACCTAGCTGCCTTGAAGGCTCTGTCAGTATCTAACTATAAGTAGTGCTGTTGTGTAGGCTTCACTGAAAGAAACTATTTTTTTAATCTGGTGATCCAAAGGTGAAACACTGACCACCAGTTCTGGTACTTGACTGCTGATCTGTGTAGGAGTAGTGCTGGATTCTGGGTTACATCATTTATACCTTAAGGGTTTGAGTCAAAAGTTGGATTTCTTTTTTTCCTAGTTCATCACTATCTGATAACCTTGAATACAAGATAGGTGATGCCTGAAGCAAAGCTGATAAAGTTACCAGTGCTAAGAAGTGGGAGGGAGGGGAGGAATGGAAGCACAACAACACAGATACATATCTTCACATCCTTATTTCCTTTACAAATGGAGGAAGGAAGTTCCCTGCAGGTTAGCCAAAGAGTATCCACTCTTACAGTCTAAGAGTACAATTTCTAAGAGCCACAGGCTCTTGAAAATATTGAATTCAGAATTTCACAGATAATACTCCATAAATAACACTCTATACGTATTGCTTCTGAAAAACTTCTACTATAAATTTACAACTGGGTATAAAGCCAGAGTTATGGACATTCACCCCACCCTGTTTCATATCTCTGCTCTGTTTCTGTCTCCTTCCAAATCCTTCCTATTCTTCCCATCCCAGTGCATGGCCATTCCTTCCCACTCTACCACTTCACTAATTCCAACAGTTAGCACTCATCCTCCTGCCTGCTTCCTGTTTACCCTTGTAAAGATCCCACCCTACAGTCAGCTTCCCCAGCAGCAGACCCCTGGGCTTCCCACCCCTCACGCTGGCTCCCTGCACCCCAGGAAGGGACGGCTCTGTCCAGCCTTGCGCCTCCCACCTCCCATCTGCACACGGACTCACTGTGGGGAACCTGCTGCAGGGCTTATTCCCTCAGCACAGGATGGCAAACGGGCCAGCTCTCCCCTTGCTCCTCCAAAGTGTGGCCTTGGTTTGGTGCCCGTGTCCACAGGGCACTGTCTGCAGCTGGGAGGGCACTGCCCCAGGGCCACGTGATTTGTGCACGGACAGAAGTACTCATATAAAGAGTCTTTCAACAGCACCTATAGATTATTGTGAAAGCTGTCTCTAAAACAGGTATGAATCACCCAACAGCTTCAGCAGTCCTCCTTGTGCAGAGATGATAAAGAATTTTTATGCAACTTCTTTAATCAGAAGAGGCCTACTTGGTTGAAAATGAAACCTCTGCAGGAAAAGGTTGGTTTTGATTAATTTCTCAACTTGAAAAAGTGTCCAAGTTGTCAGTGTGTTTCACTTTGACATTTCTAAACATACAGAAAAGGAAAGAAAGAAAAAAAAAAGAAAATCATGTTTCAAGTCACTTTTTGTTTTAAGATGGGTTAAATGTCATTATATGATCAACTGGTGCAGTAACAGCTTTGTTCAGAATTCCTTGCTCTGTAAGAATCCCCAAATAATAGTCCCATGATCTCTGTAGGTTGTTACCTATCAAAGCCATTACCTCTCATAATGCAACCTCAGGGAAGTTCTTTTTTCCAAAAAAAAGAGAGATTAATTCCTACTTTTAATTAATTGCTGTAAGAAAGTGTTTAATTTCAGAACTTTGACCACCACTGAAGATGGATGAAACTGATCAATGACTTCACAGGATCATGCTTATTTTTATTTGCTGATTTTTTTTTTGTTTGAGCTAATGGTCTCCTTATGGAATATTTACATGCATGGAGGTGAGCTCCTTACCACTAGCAATCTCTTTTAGAATGATTATCAATTGGCAGTTTGATCATCAATTTCAAAGCATTTTTGAAAGATGCTAAACCCCTTTTCACAGAAAAAGAAAGTGAAAGGGGAGTGGAGTGACTCATCCAGGCACATGGACTATGACACATGCAGAGCCAGAAATACACTCTGAGCTCCTGGTACCCAGACTCATGGCCTGGGCATTAACACAGCTTCTACCAAAACTGATAGCAGGCATCCCACCATGTTGCAAAGGAACATCCCCTTCTGATGGAACATACATTTGACATTCAAAATATATTTGCTTGTTTTTTGGCAACACATGCCGTAATACCTTCCCTTACTCTTTTGCCTAACCCTATCCAGAGCTGGAAGAAAAATAAAAGTCCATTGATCGTATTTTTCCATATCAGTTTCTTTGCACTGATGTTGCCTATACTGTAAACTTGGCTGCACACCAAACAGAAATGTTACAGAGGTCGGATTTTCATAAGTAATCACCACCAGATTTGGATCATATCTGTAGATACAGCCACTGCAACCTTTAGACTCAGTTTTGAACCTGGTTAAGTATGTTGAGGCCAAGCACTTTGAAATAAAGAGACTAAAAGCAGACCATTTGCTCTGGCCTCAAAAGTGAATTCTGAGCTCTTTGAGGAATCTAGGCCATTTCATCCATCTTCTCTATTTATAACCATTCTCCCCATCGAAGAAGACAAGGCTACAGATGTAAGGGGAACTGATGGCTGGGACAGAGCTACGTGTCAGACGTTTGAGAGTTTGAGATCCTCTAGTTCAGAGCTGCTCATTGAGGCCGTCTAAATGGTCTCAGGGAGAAGATAATGTGGCCACTCTGGTAAAATGGACTGTTCTAAGCTAAACAAGAAAGAAAGCAGGATGGACTAGACCAAATAATGTTACTTTTTAAGAGTCCTCCAAAATCAAAGTACATTTGAAAGCAGCAATGAACTTCAGTATGTTTGCAGTAGTAAAAGGTAAAAGAGGGTATGAGAGACGGTCCAAGGAAGCCTAAGCCATGTGGTTAACTACTACAACCCTGTAGTTCTGGTTCTTTAGGAATAACAAAGCAAGAAATAAATGTATGGGGGTTGGGCTTGGGTGGAAGCTGTTATTACAAACTAGTAAGATTGCAAATCTTGAGTTTCTTCCAGCAGGCATTCTTACTAAAATTTAACCTATCTATTAGGGGGAACAAAAATAACAGGGAAGCACATTAAGTGTATTGAAAACCAGCTTGAATGAATGAATCCCAGAGTGGAATCCAGTAGTAAATGGGGCTGACTATGAGCAAAGATGGTAAATACTAGTTCTTGGTTCATGGTGGGTTGGTTTCAGGTAGCTGTTGGGGGTCTTTTTTTTTAATCTAGGCTATCCGTGTGGAGGTACTTTTCATATAATGAATTCCATCAGCACAACAGACAAGGTACCTACAGCGTGTCTGTGACAGTAAACCTACAGCTGGTACTGAACTTGCCTTGGATTAACACTTGTTCAGAGAGAGGGGTAAGGAAGGGCCAGCACACGGTGCCATGTGGAAACTTCAGCAGCGCAAGCCTAAGAGGAGAGAAAACATCAGCAGAGGTTTAGGGAAGAAAAGAAGGATGACAACAGAGGTTTCACACAGGAGGGAGATGAGCTCATAGTGAGGAGTAAGCATGTGGGGAAGAAGCTGTCATGCTAAAAATCTGTGCCAGTAGAATTGGCAGAGAACATTAGAGCATGTGGAGGTGTAGGATGATAAGGAGGGTAGGTCATAGTTACAGAGTGATCTGCTTCACACAGTCACAAAATGTGTTTTCATACAACCAAATGCAAGAGAACCCATCCGGGAGAGAAGAAAGAAAAGAAAGAAATGTCCTGTGGTAGGGTGAGAATCGGCCTCCGAAAGCATTGCTGGATACAGGGTATGAAGTCAGGTTGGATAGCTGAATGCTCAGCACAAAAGTGTAATTATGTTTTTAGCATCTGCATCTATGTATCAATTATGTACTGCTTATCTCAGTACAGGTGTTTTTTTTAAGTACAGTAGTAATTATAAATAGGAGAACCACCACAAAATCTGCACAAGCATCACAGACCTGTGAAACCATTGCAGACCCAAGCCCTGCTGCAGATGGTGAAACACAGCGTTGTGTGGGAGTTGACTATTTCCACGCTAGTGTTATTCAATCACAGTGGCCCATTTTCACACAGCTTGCTGAACTTCAGAAAGTTTGCACAAAGGTTAAGGTTTGACATTTTGAGACAGAATGGCTTAGTCTTCTATCCTCTAGTGAGAACTACAATAAATAATCAATAATAGAAGAGAAACAGACTTACTGCATCCCTTTCCAGGGTGGAAGCACTGAAAACATGCTTTTTTGACACAAATGCTTATTCTGAGGTCTTCATTACCAGGATTTCCAGTAAAATAGCCATAGGCAAGAAAGCACTTAATCTGACTGTTACATTAGGCTTCCTGAAACCACATGTAGCTGCAATTGTGAGTGGAGGCACAAGAAAATGTCCTTACACTTCTAATGGACTAACAGAATTATATTTCTATCAATATGTAAGGTTGTGATGAGGTCCTACTTAAAGGGTAGTCCTTTAGTGTGTTAGGATTGGTTTTTTTATAACTAGTGTGATTTCTGTTAGTTTATGCAAAGCATGCCTCTAAGAATTAAACAGATTGAGATGGGGCATAACGTCCTGTCACAGCAGCATAATTCATGAGTACACTCAGAAATCACTTCCCTCTTTAGATTTAGGTATTAGTTCAGAAATTACTTCTAGAAAGCAGTATTCTCTCTCAACCACTCAGTTCTACATATCTCTAATTAAGTATTTAGCTAATTTATTACTGCTGCACATCTGTTATTTCTGCAGTACTGGGTAAATACAGCACAATATTTTCAGTGTTATTACCATCACAGAACACTGTAAGTTTGCCCACTTCTTAATCAGAACCTACCCTTCTAACCGTGGCACTGGGCGTTTTGAGGCTGTGGGAGGAGGAGAAGGACTCTGGAGGTTGCCTGACTGCTCTCACCTGTGTCTCCTGGATGCAAGGAACCATAGTAAGGCAATTTAGCTGCAGAGCCCTTGAAAGTCTCCACCAAACCTTCATGAATTGTGTGTTCACAGCTTGCAGTAGGAGTTGCAGGTTGGACAGAGGTAAAATTCCAATACTAAACCCAAGATGTTTGCTACAGGCTTGATCCCAATGTCCCAGAGCAATGAAAGAGCAGCAGAAGTACCAAACTAATACCCATCACCAACTTGGCAGGAGTCATAAGACCTCTGGTCTTTGTGCCAGTCCCAAGTCAGTAGCTGAAGCTGGCTGCACAGTGATTGCCTGGTACGTAGCTGAGAGCCACTTCTTTGCTCAAGCAAACCCAGTGATGGCATCCAGACACCACTCACAGGCATGCAGGTACAAGCATGAGGTAGAGGTAATTGGCAGGGTCATTAAGGAAAGTCCATACTCCCTTGTTTGCCAAGGTATAGGTCTCATTTCCTTGCCACACACCTTGAGGTGAAGAGACAAAGTGCCCATCTCAGAACAGCAGCTTGAGAGGGATGAAGTCATTCAGGTGTTTTTTCCCACCTTGGGACAAAGCAATTCTGCAGGTACCCAGCAAACAGGAGTGTGGAGAAGGGAAGCCGTCCCACCCAATGTGCCATGAGAGGGAACTGCAGCTTTGTAAGGAGGAGGGCACAGAGCGAGATTGACATTTCCCAAAATCTCATTCTCAAAGATGGCTGAACTACAGTGACTGCCTGTAAACCCAAACAAACAGCAACATAACAGGTCAAGCACTGACAAAAGAGAGTTCAACCAATCTTGTGACAGTTACAGGCAAATGAGAACAGGGGCCACAGCACCAACTCTTACACAACATTTAAACAAGTGTTCCCTATACATACAGCAATCACCATGAACAAATTCTCTTAGGTCATAATGACTTCTAAGTCACCCCCAAAAAAATAAAAACAAAAAGAGCACTAACAATTCTGCTTTTTAAATGCAACAAAAAGATCCAGAAAAGAGGAATTTGAAATAAATACCTGCTATAAAAGAGGAGAGGACTTGTCAAACCCTGCTCTGTGTATTCTGCTAGTTGGGGCAACCCACACCCCAAACCACAGAGCGTTCAGGCAGGGTGTAATCCCATTGCAAAGAGGCTTCTGTCATACAGTAACCTCCCCTCTCCACTAAGGTTGGGTTCTGAGCAGGAGCACATTCATCCTTCACCCCTGGTTTTTGAGGATTTACTGGTTTTTTTACAGCACTGGATATGTCACTTCCACTTTAATGCAATGAATTTCAGGCTGACCACAATCAGGTGCACAGCTACTTAGCATGAGTTGTTTCTCCAGGAAGGTTTAAGAGTAGGCCTTTGTGTTATGTTAGTTCCTGGCCTCGAGGAATAACAAAGTGAAAAACAGATGCTGCCATAAGCACAAAGCCAAAATGTGCTGAGCGACACAGTGGAAGTACTGAAGATAAGAGTAACACCCACTGACCCCGCCTTTGCAGCAGCCAGCAGTGACCAGGAAACGACCATTTTTCCCCAGGGGACTGATCACTGTCACGCTCAGCCTGCAGAGACACCCCACCAGCAGCAATGAGACTCTTGCTGTATCGGTTAGATGCAGTCCACGCATTACTAACTGAGTTACAGAGCTGCAAACACATTCAGTTCTGTTTAGAGCACAGACCACTCAGATTTACCCTAAATATGACATATTAAATGTAGGTCATCCTACAGTCAGGTTCCCGTTCTTTAATTTCAGTTAGAGTAAGACAAATCTGTCACATGTGAGTCAGTTTCAAAATGCTCTTGGGGCAATGGGAGTTTGCCTATATACAGAACTATGTAAATACCAAAAAAGAAACTAAAGATTTGACCTTTGTTTACCCAAGCGAGTCTCAATTGACCAAAAGGCACATCAGATTTTAATAGCATTTCTAGGATTGATTCAGCTCTGACAGGCCAACTTCCACAACTTGAATGCAAGTACAGCACATCTGTCAGCAGGAAGCCTACACAGAGACTGCAGAGGCACCAGGAACCCACAAGTTACACAAAATAAACACTTTGGTGCAAAAATCTGAAACGGGAGCAGAGCCAGTGTGACAGCATGCACTGATTTATTCACTCCAGCGAGGAGCCCTTCTGCAAATATCTCGATCACATCTGGCTGTCCCAGGGGAATGCCCAGAGGGCTAGAGAAGGTGCATGAGCAGTGCCAGTCCTCCAGCAGCACCAGTGATGAGTCAAGCCCTGCCTGCACAAGCACATGGCAACCAGTTATCAAGGGGGCCACCTGAAACTAGCCACGAGCACCATCAGCACACGAGCAGTGCTGTCAGAGATACCCCATTGCAAAATTGTGTGTCCCTTTGTTCACATGTAAGCCCAAGACAAATCCTCAACCAGGGCACTTTTACCTTTAGTCACAGCTTCATGACCGTCTTTGTAATACCTTGGGCAAATATTGACTCGGATCCAACAGACTGAAAATATTTGGTTTGTACCAGATGTGGTGCGTATGTATCTTTGAAACATTAGCTAAAGGAGTGATTTGGGAAAATAAAAATTGTAGGTGGATGTGTTTACTTTGCAAGGTTGTTCGCGTTGTGCCCAGATGGAGAAGTGTGCGTGAAGGTTTCACCCACAAGAAGAAAGCCAGCTGTAAGTGCCGCGATGCACAGTCAAACTGTGCGTGCACGTGCATTCCTGTGCCTGCAGCTCACCACATGATAGAGGAAGGGCTGAGGATTGCTGCTGAGTACGTTAACGGATCCATGCATTCCTGCTCTGAAGACACCTGAAAAGGGCTGTTAGCTGTAGAACAAATTACTGAGCTTTTTGCTTCAGGACACAGCCTCCAAAGTTCTTGGCTTCCAATATTGGGGCTGCTTTCTGCAAGAACTTGAGCACCATTTCCATGGCCCCCAGCCAACAGCAGCTTTGGAAATGCAGACACTGTTCCAAGGAAAGGGAAGGTAACTGCCCACTCCTCCCCCATTTCTCTTGCCCAGCTAATTAGAAATTAGAGTTCCAGTAAAAAACATGTATCGAAAGCACACATCTAAGCAGAGAAACAGCCTTTGTAGAAGGCTGAAAGCAACAGAAAGGTAGTTCGACTGGTTTAAGTCGCTTCAGTTTTCAATTCTTAGGTCCCTCCCTGCCCAACTGTCAATTCCCCATGTGCATCTACTCTCTCCTGCTAAAAATCATCAGTCAGGTACAACTTTGGCAGTCACAGAGCTTGCTTATACAAACTGGGAGAGGGAGGGAAAGCACTTTAGCACCATTCAGTAACCTATGGATATTCCTTCTATCCAATATTTTCATTTTGGGAGTTGATGTGCATTCATTTTGGGGGTCTTTCAGAAGGAATAGGAGTGTGAAAAGAGGTTCTTTTCTGCATTCACCAAGCGAGCATAGAAGAAAAGGAAAAACACAGAATTTTGTTCAGTATATTTGCAGGAAAAACCCTAGTGAAATATGTTGGACCATTCAGGGCCAAACTCAATTGGTAGAAATTTTTACAGAACACAATTATTCTTTCAGGACTGGAAATTCATAGCAATGGTCTTTAACCACCTTTCTTAAAATAACTGAGCCTGCAGCACAACCCAGACAGCACTTGAGAAGTACAAGAGTAACATTTTGCTGAGTCTTTTTCCACAAGTGAATCTTTTCATCAGATACACAACACCTGACACCTGGGGCTCTTATGCCCTCTGAATAGTCAACAGATTTTGCCCAGAGCAAGAAAAACCAGCAAGCCACATACTGATCCACACATATACCTACCTCTAATGCACTGCCTCCCAACCCCACTGGAAATTCAGGAGTGTTGGAACTTTCCTGGTCATGAAGGACCACTACAGCAGCCAACTCATCCTTCCAGACAGCTTACCTACAGACTTACTGTGAATCTCTGCAGAAAACTAACCCTGAAAACTACTTAGACACTAAGCTTGCAAACAGTCTGATAACACAGAGCTGCAGGAACATCACACCTCCCAAAAGGGGAGTTACAGATTGGTTTCAACATCATGATCAGTTAAACCAGCACTAGGAAAGAGATGAATCTTTGGCCATATGTTTCCTTGAAAATAATTCCAAGTTCATTACCAGAGGCCAAGACACTTTACAGTAACATATCACAGGTTCAGGAACTAAGGCTATTTTAGAGGAGCCCTAGAAAGACACATCTCTATATTAGTGGTAAGGTAGATAAGCTCAGGCCTCAGTGTCACAGCAGCATGCAGAGCCTCCTAATGCAACAGTAAATCCAGAAAGGCCGTTTGAGGTTTCTCCCTGCCAAGGAAACTCTTTAGACATGTTACAGTCAATATGCCTCATACCTGGAGGCTTCTGAGCCATCATCCCCACCAGCCACTGATAGGTATTCACACCTCCCTCCCCAGCTAATAATTGGCAGTCTAGCATGCTCTTAGCTCTGAGTGTCTGAGTGAGTTCAGTCTAAGTTTCATTCCTCCAGATCGCAGCATGCATTTGAGTACTCCATCTCTCAAGTCATATTCAGGTTATAGTCCCCCTTCAAGGTGTTTAAGGGCTTCCTGTCGAGGAATCAAATTGCTCCAGCACCATACCATGAATCCTGAGCCTGACCTTTCTGGCTATTGCTGCCCAGAGCCTGGATGTGCCAGAGGCACTTGCTGCACATGCATTTTCTCTCAGTATTGTGGTAGAGTTTCCTCCACCTCTTTGTCAACCACTGTTACAACATAGAACCGAGCACCATTGTTAGCAAGATGTGCAATTACCCTATTTGAAATTTCTCTTTCAAGTTTATAGGACTGCAAACACACACAAGGAGTCTCTAGCAGGTCTCTTTATGCTGTGGACAGGTGGACCTAAACACAATCTCCTCTGGCCCATGATTTTCTTATATTGATGGCTTCTTCCCTGTTCCCCCTGCTCCTCTGCCCTGACCAGCCTTTACACATAGGCACAGTTTAGTTTATTTTTGTCTAACAGAAGTGAGTTTCAGTCCTCAGGGTATCATATAAAATGAAGTCAGATTCTCAGTCCCATGAACAAGGTCTTTTACAGAGCTAACAATGAAAAGCCTCCTTATTGACAGACGAGGAATTAGGCTCATTTACATGTGTTTAAGTTGACAAAATATTTTGTTATGCTATGGAAAACATAAAACCTCCCATAAGCATGGCTGGGCAGCTGCAACATCAAGGTGATCAGAGATTTTATCACATCCTTGGCTACTGTGGGCTGTGCTAAAGGGGCACTTTAGCTCCTTTAGCCCATAAACCCAATTTCAGTTACCACCCTTTATTGTCAATATACATCAAAGCACCCTTCTGGAATTAAGGGATTGAAGAAATAGGAAACAGAGCACCCAAAATACAGGCCAGACATGTGTCAGGCCAGGAGCAGGGCTGCACCATCACAGGCCTGTGTTTGCCATGCGCTGGCCTGCCTGGGGGCCCACATCAGGAGCCAGCTCTTGGCAAAGTTGACTGCCACCAGCTCTCACACAGAGGTGACACTTACCCCCTCACTGCATGGGGGGCCGGGAAGATGCATGGCACTGAGTCACCCCCCAGCAGCAGCAGAGAACAGGCACAGCAATGCCTGCAGCCTGGCCGCAGAAAGAGAAGCAGCTTTCTGGGAAGAAATCAAGGCCTGGTACTTACTGGCTTCTACTAGTCGGGAAAATGAAGCACAAGGAAACAACTTTTTGTTGTTGTTGACAGGTTTTTTTACCCTTTTTGGCCCCCCTGCAAAACAAAGCGCACAAGAGCTCCAGGATTGCCAGGCCTCTCTGGTCAAGAGTCACTGGTACCATCATTGGAAAATTATTCACCTGCCAATACTTGTGCTCTCAGGGAGCTTCAGTGATTGTCAGCTGAATTCCCACCACACATCTAACAGGAAGACAGACTGGACAGAGGGCAATAACATTTACCTAGGAGACTCTCACTGCCAGTACCAACAGACGCCCTCACTGTAACACATACTGCACATCCAGTCATGCTGCTTAATTGCAGCGTTTCCCCTGATTCAGATGGCCAGTGGCAGAACCCAACTCAGCCGGTGCAGTTGTCCTTTTGTGTTACTCTTTACTGTATGGGATCCGTAGGATCCAACATTTTCTGGGTGAGAACCACACCTCCTTATGCTTGTATTTTGTAGAGAGCATCTTGTTTCTCCAGCCACTACTGAGATCTAAAAAACCGGAGTCCTTAACCTTGCCGAGCATCAATAATACAAAGGCTGTGGCAGCCTTCTCCAACATGCAGAAGTTCACAGAAAAAATTGCTCAAACGTGAGATTTCAGCAACTGAACATGCAGAGGAACAAAACCAACATCCAAATGGCAAGTGGAAAGAGCCACAGTTAAAAACCAAACCACAGCAGTCTCAGAAGAGAGTAACTGTCAAACATCTCCCCTTCTGCAATTATTTGGTGCCTAGCTGTTTGAGGCACTTCACACTTAAGCAGGCACATGCTCTTCCATGGCCCCATGTCTGCCCAGAGTACGGTGAGTGATGTGAAAGGTTTCAGACAGAGATACTTAGAATTTAGGGAAAAGTAAGAGAGGACAGAGCTCACTCCACTTGCATAAAACCCCTTCCTCCCATAAACGCAACCGTTCTTTTCCATCCCTGCAAGGGTCTGTGACGCAACTTGGGCTGGGGAAACTGGGAAGGAAACACCCGCTGGAACATCACCCCCCTCGCCTGGGATGAAGGGAGAGGTGGCAAACGGCCTCACCACCTAAACTGGCCACAGAAATGAATCCAAAGATTGCCAAACCCCTGTAGGGAACAACAGCAGTCAGCCCTGCCAGAGCCAGGCCCAGCTGACAAGCTGGAGAGAGTGAGGCTACCTGGATCAGTAGAGGAGCTCACAAGCAAAACACCTCAGCCATGGTGGAAATATCACACAGGAAGGAGACTCTTCTCAATTGCCATTAATGTTAATTTAAGCTACTGAAAACACAAATAATTCCAAAACCAACTGACAGCAGATATATAGAGTACACAGCAGAGCTCAGCAAAGGTCAGACCCCTGCAGCACAAAGCCCAGCACAAGCACACAGGAAGACCCAGCTGTTTGCTCTCAGAGCTTGAGGCGACAGCACCCTGACTCACACTCACTATTACTCAGTGTGAGCAAGAGCATCCTGGTCCAGAAGGTCCGAGCTCCCTGACTGCAGGCAGGTTTGCAATAAGGGATGACTACACCTGCAGCCATCATTCCTGCAGCACCTCAAAGAGTTAGAACAGCTACATAAAGAGGATTGAGACTATTTTTCACCTATTCCCTTTTTGGGTCTCACCCTCCTGCCTGCCTATCCATGTTGCTGTGTTTCAGGGAGGCAAAGGGCAATAGTAGAGGCAGAGCTGACAGCTTGTGAAATTGGAAATTTAGCAGGTGTAACAGGCAACATAAGATCCCTTGGCTTAAATCAGTTAAAGTTAATTGCTAGAAGGAGTTCCTGAAAGCAGTTTAGACCAAAGTAATGTCTATTCTTTTCTGGCTGACCACGTAATGAAATACTATTCACTTGTTGTGGCTCTTCACTTCAACACTTAAACTTTCCTATATGAAATACTGAAAACATATTTTTGCCTCTTTTCAGATGAGTGTACTATTTTGAATACTGGGAGTTAGCTTCTTGTCTCTTGCACTGATACCTCTTTTTCCCCTTTGAACTCACCCCTTGAGTCTATCAGTGAGTTTTAGGAATGTATTATTCATAGGGGGGAAAAAAAAACGTAAAACATAAGTTTTATATCATAATGAACTGTCACTTCAGAGGATTAAAATTTCCCTTTAATGCCAGCTGCCCCTATTACAGCAACTAAATCAATGGAACATCTCAACAATGGAACATTTCAACACCTGCTGTGCTGCACTCCTGCCAGCCAGTGCCAGCATGCTGGCAGAGCAGCCACCTCTGACCCGTGTACCATGGAGGGAGCTGGCAACACAAGCCAGCAGCTGAGCTGCAGAGGAGCCCAGCACTGCTGCAGCAAATGCTGCCAGGGCCTTGGGAAGCTGAGCCTGGATGAGCTGGGGTGGATGTACCCCATGCACTGTAGTATCCAGCTGGCTAGGAGATCCCACATGTCAGAAAGTTGGCTAATGGTACTAAAAGAAAATAATTTCAATACTTGATACATTCTTTTCCTTCTATGTTTGCCTTATTCAGTATTCTTTTGTCACATCACCTCTACTAAAAAAGAACCAAAAATGCAGATGAGAAGCAGCATGTTGGAACAACCACATAAAAGTGGATTGCTTTCAACTTATTTGAAAGTTTTATTACATGTTCCAGGTAAATCTGTTAGGCAACGTTATTCCAACAAGGTGTGGCCAGCATTTTTATAATGTAGGAAACATTTCTTTCAGATTTATGTGCTCTCTCTTTACAGTCTGTATGTTGTGTGTATCACAAACTGGTGTGACACAGACTCAAGAAGCATTCTGAGACTCGTGCTGGGTTTTTTTTATTTTTCTTCCCCCAGTAAAGAAGTCATATACAAAACCAGATACCCATATCCAATGCACAATCAGATGTATCTGCAGCTTTAGATGCACAAATATCTTTTCAAATCTGGTTCCATCATTTTACATGCCTTATAATGCATTACAGATATTTACGTGCCTAAAATCTATTTAGACTGCTTTATTACTCAGAGGAAAAAATACTGGAAACTACCACTAGCCTATTGACAATTTTAAAAAAAATTACCCTTGGCATTCTCAGAAGCCACCTCCACTGCAGGTGAAAATAGACAGACAGGATGTGGCTTGGCAATGGAGTAAGGTCTAGGATTCAGCAGGGAAAATCTCTGGAATTTTAACTCTGAGCAGGCATCTAGTAAGGTCTCTGCTAGAGACACACTCCATTGACTTACATGCATATTTCAGTGCTTTTCTAAATCAGAATTCCCTCAAAGGGCTGTATGCTGAGCTGTGTTTCACTATTTAGAGTAAGACCCAAATCTTACATAGTAAAGGCAAAATCCATTCCTGATGTGAACTGGGGTTATGCTGGAGATGAATTTGATCCAACTGACCTGTTTGGTTTTTCTCTCTTACAGGTGGAAAATGCAGAGACTTGAGGAGCAGACCTTTGGCAACATGCAACAGCAGCACAGCTTGCAAGTAGGGTTGCACGAGTCTCGCAATCTTTCACCCAAGGCTTATTCTAGAAACCTCTTCCTCCCTCCCCCCATCAACTGCAACAAATGTTTTGCTTGAGGAAGGAGCAAGACCCAGAAGAGTTGCTCTCTGACTTGTGTTGTAATATCCAATCTGAGTGTTACTATCAGCTTTTGGAAACTGACTGTATAGAAAACACAGATGATGTCTGCATATTTTAATTTTAAACATCTCTGTTTGGCATACAGATGGAACCTAATAAGGTGCTTTGTTTCTGCCTCATGAATTAATTCAGCCTGCTAACTGATTTGGATAAAGTATTTTGATTCTGACTAATAAACTTTTTTTCTGTGCAGGCAAAACAACTTTTGGAAGCAAAGTAAAAAGTTCTTTATCTTGCCAGAGAAGTTCTTCTGTAATATCTATAAGGAATAGACTTTTTCTTTTTATAACCCACTTATTCCACCTATGTCTTTTAAATCAATCAGATAAATTCACCTTGTTTTTCAATGCCCTGAATCCTGATAGCTCTGCACACTTGATAGGTAATTTAATCATTGATGGTGTGGATGAACACAAGCTCAAATTAGCTTCTGAAAGGCTTAGTTGTCCCGTAGATAGCTCTGCCTTTCCACTTTTATGCAGGAACTGAGCTTCACCAACTGGTTAGCTAGAGGTGTCATTAAAAATTTACAGAAAGAAACAAAGGTGTGCTCCAGTGTCTCTCCTTACCCTTTCTACTGTTACTCTGGCAAACAAAAGGTACGGAACCTGCTTCATGAATAATGGGTCATGTAATATGCATAATGCATTTTTAATGGCACACAGTAATAACATTGAGAGAGATATTTCCAATCTTCAGACTTGCTCCACAACCTCTCAGTAGTCTGTTCTGATTCTCCCCAGATAAATCTTCTTTTCCTCTTCTTCATTTCAATTCCCCACCTTAAAGCCATGACTTTTCCCCATGGGTAGCTGCATTTCACCCAAACCAGCAGCTGGCACTCATGCAGGCAGGGCTGGGGACATGGGAACGAACACCCTCCCATGCAGCCATGCACAAACATTTCAGGGGGTTTGGGTCTGAGCCGTGGCCCAACAGTGGTGCCCTGAGACACACCACTAACTGCAACTTGCTCTGGGAGGAGACATACTTAAACCAATAAAACACCTGCGAGTTTCTCCCCGTAAAGAACATTCTTGCCACCTGTGCTGTGTCCATGCTGCCTCCTTGGCCACCCACCCCACCCAGCAGAGCAGCACTGGACTCAAACCACACTAGTTGCCCTGTTTGGAAATGGGATGCTCCAAGGGGGGAAGCATGCGTTACTATTGTAGTTTTAAAGGTCAATGCCAACAAGTGCGTCTGCTCAGGGCCTGCTGGAGTAAGGCCTGCCCAGAGGGAGAAAGGGAGGGAGGCTGCACCTGGCAGGAAAGGCTCTCCTGAGGGCAGAGGGACTGGGGCAACTGCTTCACCCTAGGCAACCCATACCCAGAACCCCTGGCCAGCACTCACTCCATCCATAACAGCAGCTTCCCTGTAAAATAAATACTGAACATCACCCTGGGGCAGCCCCAAGCCTACCTGTGCCACTCCTTGGAATCGCCCCTGGCCTGGGCAGGACCCAGGGCATCATAGGCCTTCCACATCACCACCGAGTCTCCTGCACTGACCTTCTGCATTAATTAACCCAGCATAATCGGCTTAATGTTGTCTTCAGAGCACCTGGTACCTCCTGCGTTGGCTATGCCACAGCCTTTGGCATGGTTGCCGTGATTGTGGCTGCATTTCTGCTCAGTGAGAGCTCGGCCTGTGAAGCCCAGCCTGGGCAGCCCCACGGGCAGAGCGCAGCCTGGCCCGAGCGGGTGAGCCCCGAGGGGACACGGCCACAGCCTGCCAGGGCGGCCCTGAGGGGACACGGCCACAGCCTGCCAGGGCGGCCCCGCGGGGACACAGCCACAGCCTGCCAGGGCGGCCCTGAGGGGACACGGCCACAGCCTGCCAGGGCGGCCCCGCGGGGACACAGCCACAGCCTGCCAGGGCGGCCCCGAGGGGACACGGCCACAGCCTGCCAGGGCGGCCCCGCGGGGACACGGCCACAGCCTGCCAGGGCGGCCCCGCGGGGACACGGCCACAGCCTGCCAGGGCGGCCCTGAGGGGACACGGCCACAGCCTGCCAGGGCGGCCCCGCGGGGACACGGCCACAGCCTGCCAGGGCGGCCCTGAGGGGACACGGCCACAGCCTGCCAGGGCGGCCCCGCGGGGAACACGGCCACAGCCTGCCAGGGCAGCCCCGCGGGGAACTTCTCAAGGTGGCAGAAAGCAGAAGCACAGGGCGACTTTGGTGGCACCATGGCAGGTGAGTGCCCCGGCCTCGGGTGGGCAGGGTGCCCCAGGGCTGGGCCAGCCCAGCAGGAAACATGAGTATATATATATTATACACCTGTGTGGGCACACAAGATTACAAATGCTGGTTAAAGAACAAGGCACCCCTCTATCATCCTCCTGCTTCTCTTTTGTATGGGCTGCAACTGCCAGATGGAGCCAGCCCTGCTGACAAGGCAAGCAGGCAAAAGGCTGTACTGTAAGTCCCAACAAGCTTAAGTACAAATGATGCACCTGCTGCTCAGGTGTCCCTGCAAATTCCCAGGCACAGACATTTAATATTATGGGAGACATTCAAGTTGCTCCTGGGCTAAGCAGGGACTTCTGGCTGCCTGCATTTCCAAAGCAGAACCTTGGAACTGCTGTTTCCCCTTTAAACCCTTTTATGGTCAATAGTCCTAGCCATGGTGTACCCCAGTCTTCAAAAGTGTGTTTATCTGAAATCAGTGGGAATTGGACAAATACAGCCCATGTGCCTGCATTCCCTCCTTGGATGCTGCATCCCTGACAATCACTGTGGTATATTGTTGTAATGTTTGACATTCACAAATATGCAGTTACATATTAAATCAAAATCACTCTGGACCATCCTCAATACTTTATTAACTTAAAACATTGTTCTAATAAATATGTACCAAGAAATGTAAGACACTCCATAAAATCTAAATAAGGACATTTACAAACTTGTCAACAAAGTAAAAACAGCTTTTTTTTAACTGAGGTACATGCAGAGTTGTTTAAGGCAAATTAGGTAAATTATACTTTTATAGTAAGTCCTGCCCACCTCAGAAAGTTTCCCTTTAAAAACTAAAAAAACAGAAACAAATATACAAATGATGCTATTGAGTAGCTATTTTCCAGTTATTAGAACAAGCCCAGAGTGTAGAAGCCAGTAATGGTTCTGGACAGAAAGTCTGTGCCTCCCTGGTGCTCCTGCCCTTCTCAAGCAGGATCACTTGCTGGATTGGTTTCTAGTTCTAAGGCATAATTCTGTGCTTTGGCTTTTCCACTGGTCTTCCACAAGCTTCCTTCTCCCTAGTGGATATAGGAAGAAGTAACCCTCCATGCTTCAAACACTCTGGCAGTCGGGCCTTGCACAGACAGAGAGATGACTCAGGGAGGATAAAAAGGACCTCTCTGTTAATGCAGCTCCTGATTTGCACCAAAACAACTGAGAGCAGGATTGGACACAAGCTGGTACCTTTGGTTAGAAACCAGCAAGATGTCAAACTGCACAGTCCTGATCCTCCAGGTTTTCCTGACAGGAAATCATCCAAGAGTGAACCCATTCAGCGCTGAACTCAACCAGGGCAGGTACTGATGGCTCTCTGTCATTACCCCATGTAAACACTGTTATACCCAAGTTTCCCTGCCACCTGATTCAAGCTACTGAAAACTTGAAGGGGTTTGCCATGGCCATGGGAGAAATATTTTCCAGCTTGCAGATATTTGGTAGCTTATCTGTCTTTGGAGTATTAGGCTTTATATCTAAAAGGTTAATTTTTCAGTGTTATTTCAGAAACAAGGGGAAGAGAAAGAGAGAAACCCCAGCCTTTACTTTCCCTTTTCACAGTCATTCAAGTTGAGCTGTCAACGCATGGCTCTGTCTTCTTCTTTTCTCTTTGAGCTCCTGTTCAGAAAGGTAATGCCAGGGTCTGTGTTCAAGACAGGGCTTGGGTCCAGCAGGGAAGCCAAGGGAGTCTGTTCTCATAGTGTTGTAGGCGCTTTCTGTATTGTAGTTTGGACTCATTTCAGGCCGTGCTGTGTCTCCCGATGTCTCCGTAAATCCACCTTTCGTTGGAAGCCTTTGCCACACAGATCACAGCCAAAGGGCTTGAAGCCTGTGTGCTTCCGACTGTGGGTGATGAGGTTGGAGCTCTGACTAAAGGCTTTTCCACACACCTGGCACTTGTGAGGCTTCTCACCTGCAAGCAGAAGGTGGGAAAGAGAGAGGCTGTGAAAGAGGCAACAGGCTGCTTACGTGGGACCACAGCAAATATACACTGGGCCTTACAGTTTATCAAAGAGATTTCTGTGTGATTACCTATGAAGTCATTCTTACAAAAAAACCTGCAGTTGGCAGCCCCAGAGAGAGCAAAAGCTGAGCCTCCACTGCAGCTGAGCAGGCCTGGACTTGGCTGCACCTCTACCAGCCCAGTATAGTCCTGGGAGCAGCCTGAAGCACGGAGTGCTCTCAGGACACCACACCTTGTGAATGCATTTGTCTGCATGGACTCTGGCTCTGTGTCCTAGGAACATGAGGAACTCCTGGAAAAGTGATGGATGCCTGACATCAATTACTATACCATCAGCATGGGGGCAGGTGGAATAGGTAGATGGATGTTGTTAGAACAAACCCAGTGATCTGGGGTCTGTCCCCAAGGGAGGTATAAGGGCCATTAAGTGCATCCTGAAGGGCACAGTTCATCCAGACACCTGTTCTCTCTGTTCCCCACATGAAATGCTAGTAGTCAGAGCCCTGAAGTTCTCCTGCAGGCAAATAATGTAAATGGGAATGAATGCAGCCTCTGGAACTTCTACAGAGGAGTCAGTGGCAAAACTCCATGGGAGCATGATCTAAGTGTATTTTCATACTGTTTATTATCAAGTAACAAATAAAAGGGAACCCAACCACAATACCAAGCCGCATTTTCAGAGTGGCTTTGCACCTGCAGAGCCCACTGGCTTCAGCTGGGAACAACAAACTCTTTGGATGTTTGAAGATCAGATTCTTAGAATCAAAAAAATAATACAAAATGTGCTGAAGGCTCATTTCACAAGTATATGAAAGGAATCCCTGATTCAGTTAAGTACCTGCTTTTATCTTAGCAATTTAAAAGCCCAGGCACAGTTTCTGATCTCACAATAAAATAATCTGACTTATTCAAAATTTGTCTGAAATTCTACTTAATCAAGCCTCATTTGAAAAAGTTACTATGGAAATACTTCTTGTATTACTTCATAAATAGTTCATTTTCATCCAGCAACCGTCAGTGAAAAATCTTTGTAAGTAACATTTATTATTCCCTGCTTGTCACCTAGAAAAGTCACAGCCAAGCAGTGCTACATATAGTGCTATCTTTCTACGTATTTGCCCTTCTTAGGCTTCATCCTTTATACCTGCTAGTGGCCACTATCAGGAAAAAGGATTTTGGTCATCTGAACCTTGGGTTTGGCCACTACAACTGCTATTTCATGTCTATAAAGTCTTCCATGTCTTACACATCATTCATTTCCCTCTATTTTAAGTGAATGGTGCAGATCTGAAGCGCAATATTTTCTTTTAATGATTTCTGATAAACCTGCCTTCTCTCACTGAATGATATTTTTGAAACAATTTCCTTTGGTGATTCACCTGTACTTTATTATTAGTTTCCATGTTTATTACTAACAGTGAAACTTGAGAACTCTGCACCTCTCCTTCCATTCTGTATCAAACTGCAGCCATTTCTCAGAAAGTCCAGGTGGAAGTGCAGACTATCTCTAAACAAATATTTAGACTAAGACCTAGGCCCTCCAGTTTAGTGTTTGATCTAGAGGAGGAGCCTCCTGTTGTTCCTATTGTAAATTGGTAGATCCTGCAAAAAGTAATGCTGTAATCAAATTCACCTGTCATTTTCCCGGGACCTCAGCTGTAAATCAAGGCTACATGAATATAATACTCTACAAATCATCTTACACAAAAGCCCTTTGAATAAACATTGGTGGATCCTATTAAGGGAACACTGATTGGATTGCGAGGATTTTTCTAGGTTATTTTGCAGCTGCTGTTCATTAAACCTCATTCAGATCACTTTCCTTTGCCCAAGTACAGCTCAGATAGCATGAGTAGGAGTGGGGCAGTGAGAAGCACAGGGAGGTGTGTGCCTTGTCCCAGCTGAGGAGGAATGGACTGCTGCAGAGAAACTGCTTCTGAGAGCTGCCCTCATGTTGGGGCTGACACCAGCAGCTGCAGGGCTGACCTGTGTGAATGAAGGTGTGTTTCTTCATATCAGATTTCTGGTGGAACCGCTTCCCACAGTACTGGCACGGATAGGGTCGGGTGTCTGAGTGGATGAGCAGGTGGGTAGACAGAGTAGAAGATCTCTTAAAACTCTTGCCACAAATCTTACAATCAAAGCTGCGTTCCTGCAGAGAGATGAGCCCAGACACACACATTACATCACACCAATGATCCCATCAGCAGCAAACTGCCCAGCAGCACATCAGTGTTGCCCCTTCTGCCTCACAAGAACTTACACTTCCCCAGAGAGCTGGACTGGCCTACACAGATGATAACACTGGCTTGATAGCAGCACCAGATGATAAAAAAGATAATGCATCCTCTCCTAGTGCTCTGCGCTGTTGTTCCTTACTAAAATTTAATTGAACAGCTCTTCCTGCTGGCAGGAATGGCCAGGTGGGAGCAGCCCCAATGGACTGGGCAGAGTCTGCCAACACATTTTATCAGGGGCCAGAGACACGATCACTCTACTGGGAAGCCCAACAGCTGCAGCACTGTTCAGAGGCCACCTCTCCATTGCGCACAGGAAAGTGGGTGCCAAGGGCTGCTTGGGTCTCTTGGGAAATCCCTGTGGCAGACTGAGTCCTGGCATAGTAACAACTGCTTATCTGTAGTTCCATGAAAATTCAAGTGGAAGGTATGTAGAGCACCTGGGACAAACAGCTTTTCAGTTTACTACTTTAACATAAAAAAACAAATGCATTAAGACCTTACTATCTCTCATCTCTCCCTCACACACTCCTCTCCACCACTTTCTTATACCATATACCATCTCTTTTTTCCATCCCTTAACTTCCATTGTACCTTCCTCTTTCTTCTGTGCTTTCACACAACCACCTTCTTCATTTGGTTTTTGGTGCACTCTCCCCAGAATGCTGTCCCTTCCATGGACACATTATGCAGTGGTGCCCTTTTCACCACTGTTTAACGATATGAGGTATCTCCCTTCATTGTCTGCTCTGCTGATTGCACACTCATGAAATTATAAACTAAAGAGCAAAAAAACATTGTTGTAACTCTATTCTCCAGAAGCCAATCTGAAGAAGGAAGATTTGCCAGGTCAAGTGGGTGGGGAAGGGGAAATATGGCATAGTATCAGCAGGTGGAAAATGTTACAAGTCCTCCTACCAAAATTAACTACCATATTCTTTTCGTGTGTGACTCAGTGTGTCGAGATGGGTGAAGTCAGTGCTCTGTACCTGACTGGTTGTTCAGATGTTCCCTGCACTGACAAAAATTACTACAAACAAGGGAAGACTCACTTCTTTGGGGGAGGGAGGAGAAAGAATGAGGAGAGCTGCATCAGAAGAAAGCACACTGAGTTGCTTTAGCTGTTAAAAAAAGCCCACATCTGCATTACAATTTCCAGCTCTGAGAGTGAACATTTATTATTCTGGTACTTCTGGAGTGCCAAAAGTGCCCATTGCTTAATACAGATTCATGAAAGGTCTGAAGAATGGAAACAAAGCCTGTGTTCTTTAATTACCTGATTTGCTCTTTTGCTCACTAACTGGCCACCCTTTCCTCTAATTGCCAGCATATTCTTCACCTACAAATACGCACTGCAGCCCTACCACATTCTCCTCCCCTCCTCAGTCTAGGTCTCTCCCTCCTTGCCCTGTATTTGCCTTCATGGCTTCCCCAGCCAGCCGAACAGAGCAGCTGGCCCTGGCCCCCAGCCATTCATCCTGGCAGCCATCCTGCTCTCACCTGCGAGTGCACGGCCTTGTGCTGCTCCAGGCTGACTGCGTGGCCGAAGGTCTTGCCACACATGTCACAGGCAAAGGGCCTCGTGCCACTATGTGAGCGGCGCACATGTACCTCAAGGCCATGGGGTGTGGAGAAGACCTGAGGAAAGAGCGTACACAGGGGTCAAGTATGCCAGGGAGAAAGGGCTGGGGGAGAGTCATACCCAGTGTGGGAGAAAAGGATCCCTACCTTGCTGCACTTGACACACTTGTAAGAGCCAGTACTGATGAGCACTGGGCGGCACAAGAGGTCCGACTCCACTTTGATGCCACCTGGCCCCTTCTCCTGCTGCAGCCCAGGCTGCGTTTCAGCGTAGAGTCCAGGAGCTGCTGCCGGCGGCCGCTCAAACAGCCCCGGGCCCGGGGAGCTGAAGTCACCATACAGTCCCAGGGAAGAGCTACACTCGGCACCATAGAGGGTGGGCTCAGAGCCCCGGTCACAGAAGAGCCCCAGGGCTGAGGTCCGCTCCAGCGTTGGGCAGGGCCTGTAGCTCTGCACAAGATGCCTGAGCTCGGAGCCACCCAGGCTGTTCCACATGTATGGTTTGAAGGGCACTGAGAAAGGGGGTGCTTCGTCTAGGGATGGACACACAGATCTCTCCGAGGCTGTGGAAACACAAGGGCATAGGAACTGGTGAGCTTCACAATCCAGACATTATCATGAGGCAGAACAGTCTCAGCACTCAGGCTTATATCCAGAGCCTGACCCCTGTGCTGCACTTTGAGGCTGCCCTTTCATCTCAATGGGAGGACACTTTATATTCCACATTAGGGTCTGAGTGTCCAGTACCTACCTACTTACCCGATGTCCCAGCCAAATTAGTTAAAGCCGACACCAGTTTTGTCTACCTCCGTCTCTGGATGCCTGGGTGTGTATTCACTGATCTGACTAGCAAGACTCTAAACAACTCTGTCTGCAACTTCCGATAGTTTTATCTGCAGCTTCTTGGAAACGTGTAGCTACCATGTCCCAAGATGGACATCAAAGCTGACATTCCACATGTTTAAGCTCTGGTGGAGATCCCACACATACATATAGCAAATATAACATTACAGAGGTGCCAGACAGGGCAAATGTGCAGAGATTTACCTGGTAAACAAAATGAAAAACATCTTGTTGCACAATTTAATGCCCAGATCTAGTCTCTAAACTTCATGCCACCACTGACCATAAATATACCACAGCGTAACTTAAATAAGTAACACCTTCTGAGGAGCTTGCATGTTATGCTTCACTTTTTCAGAAAAAAAGTAAACTAAAATTACTCCTCATCTGAAAGAAAATCATCGCTGTTTCAGATTGCTCTGGGGTTCTCCATAAAAAGAAACTGAGTCCACCTAAAACAGAGAGCTTTGTAAAATCATCAGGATGGGCCACATTAACACCTGAAGACACAAAACAATTTTCCTAGCAGTCATAATCAAAGCAAATTTCCACCAGGACAAGCTCAAATGGCTTCAGCAGGCTCTAAGAGGGTCATCTTCAGCAGTGGCATCTGAACAATGCAGTGGGCACCACATGAATCACACTTGAGTGCCCACAGCAGAGTCTGATGCAATGGCAGGAGCACAGCCTTTGAAAGGAGTGTCTAAAGACACCAATGCTCAAGGAGCCTCACATGGAGAAAAGCACAGCTGGGCATGGAACATGAAGGACCAGACCCCAACTGTGTCTGCCAGAGATGCTGATTAATGCCCGAGGCGCACTGCTTTCACTCCTCATCATAACAGGCAGCAGCACTGGGAGAGTCAAATGTCTCCACTGGCCAACAGTTTCAGTGAGCCAAGGAAGAGATGAATCAATTAACTACTGAAATGCTGATGCCTTCATGGAGATATTGGCATCCCTTATAACTCAGGCTTTCAAAGTAACCCCCCTTAAGCAAAAACTTGTCCACCCACAATTGCTCTCTTACTTATTCATGCCAGCTCCCATGGCTTTTTCAGCCTTTGGCAAACCAAGATAAATGGGAGTGGACTAGGGAAAGAAGGCATGATGTGTTAGGCTATCCATGTGGATAGGGGAGTGGTCACTGAGAGGTTACAGGAGGTAGTAGAAAATGAGGTTAAAACTGAGCTTTGAATGACTTGACTTTTTCCTATCTTTTACATAACTTCAGATGTTAACAGTCAACAGTCTCAAATTCTTCCACTGACATTAGCAGTCTTTTGGTTGGAAATATATGCACACATACCAGCTGGGGCATTTGAAGAGAGTGATGAAATCAAATTAGCTGACATGGTGTTCAGCATGATTTTTCCTGTTCTGCACTGACTGCAAAGTTGTGGTCAGCGTCACATCATCTATCTTGTATCTTTGCAACCAGTTTCAGTGTTGCCATCTCTCACGATTTTATCACAAAATTCAAACCTATCTTGAAGTCCCAGCTCTTAAAATGGCATGATTTCATCAAGCCCTCAGCTTTGCTTTTGTTTGTTCTTGTTATAGCTTTTTTTTTCCTTTTAAAGTCAACTTCTAGCTCAAACTGTAAGAAAAACATGGAAACATAAACCCTCAATATTTCAACACTAGAACTGAATATCCATAAGGTATTACTTACAATCTTGATTTCTGAGCCAGTTCATTGAGTGAGAGGAAAGGGAAGCTTGACCTGATTTTTGAGCCCTTGGAATTGGCAATACAGTATACGGTGAACAATGCACCACAGATCAGTTTGCGTGCAATGTTCCTTCCATCGCCTCACATGCTTTGGAGCCCTCTCAAGCACAAATGCAGGGCAGTCACTCAGATTATACTCAAGCTAACCTAGCCCAGTGGCAAAGCAACCCGCAAACCCTGCTCTGCCACACTGCGGGGCACTTCTGTGTGTGCCTCTTCTCCACAGCATCTAGGGGGGAACAGTGCTGGAGAGAAATAGTCTCCCTCATTTTCCTAGAAATTCTGGGAGAAAAAAAAATCAATGCTTGTTTTTGAAGGTAAGACAAACTCAACCTTAAATGGTTGGGAACAGATTGATATGCACAGCAAAGAGAGATCTGAGTGTCCTCCAACACAAAACACCACACTTTCTACACAACTCCATTATACCCAGTAAAAGTCTCTTTCCTTCTGCAGCATCAACAGGCTCATCAGGAGATACTAATACTGCTGCACTGAGCTGCCATGCATATTCTGCATATGCAAATGCATGTGATTACAGACACATGTAGAAAGTGAGGTTAAATAACAAAGTGATTTGCACTGATGGAGTTAACAGGTATTATGTCTGTATGTTGTATGACCGTCTACATCAGCAGCACAGCACTCAAAGACAAAAGTGAAATACAGCTTTCACTGCATACTGAAGTGACCTGCACCTATGTTCACTTCTAGAGATACAGGAGCAGTAGTACCACTCACCACACCTGCCCTCAGCATGATTTAGAAACATCACTTCTCATCTGCTCTGCCTGGCAAAGCACAAAAACTGTGCCACATCCAGATACAATTGCAGGAATACATTCTCTCACCACTGCATCTTGCAGAAGTGACCTAGACACAAATTCCAGCTTCACACTGAATCTGACAAAGCAGCTGGAAGGCACAGGGGCTGGAGGAGGGGAGCTGTGGGAGAAAGCCCAACTATCTAATCCTGTTGCCAGTGCCTACATCATAAATATAACACCACCTCTCTCAATGCACTGAGATTCATTTAATAAAGCTCTTACAGTATTTGAAGTCCCTTATCTTCCCAGACCTCCTGTGAATGGGATCAGACAGCCCCAGGACTGCCCAACACACCTTGAAAAATCCTGATCTGGGGACATCATCCTCGTTTTTTAAAGCTATCTTCCCTGGCCAGCCTGATGGTTAGCTGGGAGCTAATGAATCCCACAGTGAGGGAAGAAATGAGTGGGAAGGAGGAAAAGGCAGAGACGACCTGGTAAAATACCTGCTCTATTTTACATCTGTCTTTTTGACACCCTGTGAAAATTCTGTTTTCTGTGCAAAAATTGTAGTTATTTGGGAAAGAAGGAGCAGGACAAGTTCATTAGAACAAAAATTACACACGTTGCTACAGTCTGTGCAGAAATATTATCAGAAGAGAGACTTCTGCATTGCTGCATTTGGTCTGGTCTGTTGTTTGCACAGACTGAAAGTGTCCTGTGGCTGATGCTGGACGCATTTTGAATGTTCCCTCAAAGAGCTTAGGACTCTTGAAAGACGATGAGGCTTTAAAAACGCAAATCCACATCATTACAATTAGCCATTCATATGCAAGGACACTGTAAAGACGAAGTGGGAAACGGTGGCAAACCCGGACTAAGTATTCGTTTGCTGGCGTCTGCTGTTAGTCTGTAAAGCTGACATAATTTTTCCTTCATCAAGATTAAAATTGTCCTTTTTTCCAGCTGTCACTTTTTAATCGAGGCACTAAAAAGTGGTTTTATATATATATACGTATGTTTGTTCTAAAATGACACCACTGTATTTTTAAACGAGATAAGTGTTTGTGCCAGGCTAGGGACAGCATCTCCCACTGCTCCCACCACATCAAAGGCAGGACAAGGGAGCTAGAGACAGGCGCTGCAGCCATAAGTGTGAGTTTCCTGGATTTGGGGTGTTTAAATCTGACCGTCATTATTTTTTTTTCTCCTCTGGTTTTTACAAATGTGTTTTTAGAAAAGAAAAACAAACAAACATAAAAAATCCCAAAAAACAAAAAACCGCAAATAGCAAAAGAGAGGGGGATGGGGGAAGGGAGAGTCAGATTATTTTTTATAGGCAGGAAACAAGAAATAACCTGAAAGGGCGTTAGGAAAAATGTCTAGCAGGTTGTACAAAACGTAAAATCAATGCTGTTTACTACAGATATATAGACAGACTGTGCTGTCTTAAAAGACTTACAGGCTCTGTGTAGGCAGGAGCCTGTAGGAGAATGCTGGGACCTTTTAAACATAACCGGGCTTGCCTCTAACAATTAATCACAAACCAAAAAAATCAACACCCAATGTCATGACAACTTTCCTACAGCCTGTCACCCGCTGCTCCCTCAGCAGCACGATACGGGCTGGAAAAGCAACCCGAAAGAGTAACCTGAAAACGAGTGGAAGGAATAGATTCTGGAAAATCTGGGGGGGAAATAACAATAATTAAGAAAAGAGACAGGCAAATCTGTCCCTTCTACTCGTTTGTGGTGGTGGCGCCTAGGCATGAGATCCATGCTCCACTGACCCACGGCACGAGCACGGACACACAGCCGGATCTTCGCTGAGCGCTTCTCGCCCCGATCCTTACCTGGCGAGACAGAGGGCGAGGGAGGTCTCCAGAAATCCTCGAACTCGGACACTCTGTCGCAGACACTGCCCTCGCAGCTGGGCGACGACTCGGAGGTGCCATCGGCAGCCTCGGTAAGGTGGGATTCCGGGGAAAAGCGCCCCTGGGAAGGCTCCGGATCGGGCAGAGCGGTGCGGCACAGCTCCGTGTCCTCGGGGATCTTGCTGTCTGAAGGGCAAAGGAGAAGAGGGAACTCCTCAATGTGGGTCTGCGGTGGGAGCCAGCCACCTCCCGCGGCCGCCCGCTCCCACCCAGGTTTGATGCCCGACTCTCTCCACGCTCGCATCAGCCCCTCCGGCGTCCCGCAGGGGCTGCACAGCGACCGCCCGGGGCCGCGGACACCGGGGTGATGCCGGACGGGTGGGCTGTCTCAGAGCGAGGCTGCGACCGAGGGACTCCTACCTGCACAGATCTGGGCTAGCACCGTCCCCAGCCGCAGGCTATAGTCCTCGTCGGCAGAGCGAGGCTGGTGGTAGCTGTGCGCTTTCTTGCTCTTCACTAGGAAGGACCTCGGCATGGTGGGGTGCTGCCACGGCCAGCACGACCGCACTCCCTCTCCAAGAGCCGGGCACGGTGGCGGCGGCGAGCGTCACCCCCGAGTCTCCTGCGCGGCGGCGGCGGGGAGGCGACCTGCGGGAAGGCGCCGAGCCCGCCGGTGAGGGCCGGGGGCGCCGGCCAGGAGGGGCCGCTCGCCAGGTGGCAGCGCGCAGGTGGCTCCGGCCACCGCCCCCGGCCCCGCTCGCCTCGCCCCCTTTTCCAGGAGCGCAGACAACTCAGCCGCCAACCACCCCCAGCCAACGCCTTTTACCCCCCTCCCTCCCACCGTGGCGTTGGGGCCGCCCCGGCCACGCTCCGACGGCCGCTGCCGGATTGCGGGGAACTGGCAACAGCAGCTGGGCACCGTTCTTCGGACGAGCGGGGGCTGAGGGAGCTGGGGGGCGCGGTCGGGTGTTATCCCGTTCTTCAAGGGAGCGTATCCGCACTCGGCCAAGTGGGCGCACCGCGCCTTCGTGTTTGCCCCCGCGCCGGCAGCCACGGCAGAAACGGCGCCAACAAATATCCCCTCCAAAACAGCTTATCAGGTCCCGCCACCCTGGACTGGCTGACCGGCGCGGGGTTGTTACCGGCTCGGGAGGGAGAGTCGTTACAAACCCGACAGCCTAAATCTGGCGCCTGAGAGGCTGTTGCTGTCGGAGGGACTGATTCACCCATTCCGCGCGAACAACGATAACACGAAAACGAACAAAACGGAATCTCTCCTGGAGCCCGCAGCTGTCTCCGCCGCACCACCTTGCAGCTGCGGGCACCGAAAGCCGGGGCGGGGAAAGGATACGAGGTGGGAAACCTCTTGCGGGAAGTCGGGGGGGATCGGGTTAAACAAAACTACCCCGAACCGACTCCTCGAGGGAAGGCCGGAGAGGTTCATTCGAACCCATCCAGCACGGGGCCGCCTCTGCCGTTACATTTGACTTTGCAAATAGCGAGTTTAATCCATATTATTTTGGGGGACTTCGGCAAGTTGCTTCTTCTTCTTTTTTTTTATTCTCCCGTCAGCGGCCTCGGGTTTACAAACGGGGAAGAGAGGGAAGGAGCCCAACCCGTCAGCGCGGGCCCAGGAACTGTCCCGCAGGTGGCGGCACTGGCTGCGCCACAAAGCTCCGGCCCGTCCGCGCCCGACAGGGGCAGGGCCGCTCAGCGCCGCTGGGGAGGCGCCGCCCCCGGGCACAGCGCCGGGTGGGAGAGTTGCTGCCCAGACCCACCTGTGCCTGCGTTCATCCTTGAGCTGGGACTAGCAGCCAACGGGCCCGCACGAAAGAGGCAGAGAAATCTAAGCGGCCCGATAATGTGTTACTCCCCCCGCGCCCCGACCAGCAACGGCCGCAGCCGTTAGGGGCTCCGGGCGCCGGCGCCGTTTCTGCCGCGTGTTTCCCTCCAAAAGTCACGCCGCGGAGGCGCCGCCGGCTTCCCAAGGCCGGAGCTGCCCAGGCAGGGGCCGGGCCCGTGGGAAGGCGAGTCCCGTAGCCCACCTGGCCGCCGCCCGGCCCGGCTCCCACTGGCCGCGCCCGCCCGGCGGCCGCCGCTGCGGGGGCGCGGGGCTGGCGCCGCCCCGGGCCCCGCGGCTGAGTCAGGGCCGGAGCGGCGCGGGGTCCCAGCCGAGAGGAGAGGGGTCGCTGCCGGCTCGGCCCGCCCGCCGGCAGCTGCCCACGCGAGGCGAGAGAAAGCGAGAACGCTTACCCATTTTGGAGGGGCGAAGGAAGCTGGGCTGCGGACGGGGGATGCTGGGCTGCAGACGGGGGATGCGCGGCAGCGTGCTAGTTTGGGTGACTTTAAATTTAGCCTCCCTTTAAGGAGCAATGGTGCTTGAGTTGGCTTTTTTTTTTTTTCTGTTTCTCTCGACTCCTTCAGAGCTCGGCCCCCTAAACCACAAATTCCACTTCCTGAGCGTTAGTTAGGAGCTTCTGCAAAAAAAAAAAAAAAAAAAAAAAAGAAAAAAGAAAAAAGAAAAAAAGAAAGAAGAAAAGTTTTAAAAAGCGCCTAAACCTCACAAATCACTAGTGTTCCCCTCCTCTGTTTCTCTCTCAGTTTTCCTTAAATGAAAACGTCTTACCGTATTCCACCTCACAGAGCTCGCTGAAGTGATACCGAAGTGTCATTCTGGAATCGGGCGCTTCGTTTCTCTCGGGGTTCTGTTCTAGAAATTACACACATCTATCTGAACTATTCTTGGATCCCCTTCGACTTCCGCAACGAGAACAAGTCACAGATTCAAAACACAGATTGACTCGGGCGGGCAGAGGGCAGGGGCTAGGGCAGCCGGCGCTCGCCCTGCTGAGCCCGCTCCGCGCCGCATGCCTGCCCTTGGCCCGGACGCATGTCCCGCCGCCATCGGGCCGTGCGTGGCGTTGTAATCGGGACTAAGGCCGGGTCCTGGGCGACGGAGACCTCTCCTAGCCTAGAAATAACTTGTTGTGGAAAACTCTTCTGGGATAAATACGCCCAACGGCGCTGAAAATACCTTAAGACCCAAGCCTAGAGGTTTGCTCATTTCCCTTCGGATTTAGGTAATGGTTAAATATGGAAGGGGTAGGCGAGATGCCCCCCCCCCCCTCCGGCTACTGTCGCTTGACAGCGATTCAAACACTAAGGCGAAAGCGGAGCCGAGCCAGACAAGTGGGAAGAGATGGCCCTCGTCGTCTGCGTGCCGGTGCTCAGGTGCTAACTCGGGGAGGATCCGTGGGGGCACCGGAGACGAACACGGTAGCGGGGATTCGCGTCAGGCAGCATCCTGCGCCTGTGGAGACTCCCTCGTTGCGCAACGGGGAAGCCTGCTCCCTTCCGCAAAAATAAAAAGGTTCGCTTTGCTTTACGCACACACACGACCCGAAAACATAGTTTTCCAGGTTTGGTCTCGGATTCCTAATGCAGCCAGGAAGTCAGGCTCGGGTGTTCGGTATCTTTCTGAGGTGGTTATGGGCTTCGCTCTCAGACATCTCAGGCCATTAGAAACTTCGTTTTGGTGACTGTAGGGCCGCCTAAAGTGCGGCTCTGCAGTGAGCGAATCGAGGTTTAACACAATTTCCCGTTCAGAAACGACTGAGACTGAAGTCGGACGTGACAGAAGCAAACTTCAGCCTTCCTCACGCTCAGGAGCATGCCGGCTTTGAGACCAGGTGCTTTTTTTTCACCACTAGTCCCGAAGCATTTACAGAAAAATTAGCCACTTGGTGCCTGTGAGTCCCTACGGTTCACAGGATTAACCTGACTTCCCAAAATCTAAATAAGCAAGCGAACACCACCTCGAGTAAAGCTGTCCAACAACTGCGTGGTGCTTTACTGTGACACAAAAGAAAGCTGAAGAACACGACTGACACCTTCATTTTTGCCGGAAAGTTCCTGGTGCTGGGCGCAGCAGTTTTACTTACGGCATCTGTGTACCGTCTTGCTGCACCTTAGGTTGATTACTCCAAAAATCATTCACGCCTTCAGCTTCGAGAATCAATGCTGGAATCAGTAGAAATAACCAGATTAGAATAACTAGGTGTAATTTCTTGTATGCGTCTTCGTTGACTCACTGTTACTTTTTGCAAAACAGTCTTTCTCGTTTGCCTCTGAAATGGGATGATAAATTCATGCCCTTTCGTTTACCTTGCTACACACCGCTTTGACTGTGTAATGAAAGCAGCAGAACACATTAAATTACTAGTAACGCTCATAAATAATTGTGACCTGGTTACAAGAAAATACACGTTCGTCGTTATACATCTAAATTCAAAATGCATACAGGTGCTGCTGTGGGCTGTAAAGCGTGGTAATCTCGGAGGGTGCTTGCAGCCTTCTGGGAAGCTGGATGCGGGATGGGCTGCCGGGCGCCGAGCGGCTCCGCTCGGGACTGTCCTGCGGGAGGCACCCTGCTGAGCCCTTGTGCTCAGCCCACCTGCGGACGGCTCTTTCTCACCCACTGCTTCCTCATCAGGTTAAACCCCTTCAGCAGAAATAAGTAAATCAAATGAGTTAACAAAGCAAATGCTAAATCCAGCATATAATCGTGTGAGGGTGGGTGCTGCACGGGAACCGGGAACGGACCTCCGGCTCCCGGGCTGTCAGTTTTCTCAAACGATTAGAGGAGAAATTGTACGAAACCGGCTGTGTTTCGTGTTTTGCAACACTAGTTCGTGCCTGAAGTGCATCCTCTGCCTTCCCGGATCTCGGCTGGACGGGCGATTTGATTCATGCCGCGGGTGAGGACGGGGGAAGCGGGACGCGGGCGCTGCCCAGCGAGCGGTGCCGAAGATGACCCGAGGCTCCCAGCGAAGCCTTGTGCCGCTTTAGCTCTGTCGCTGGAGGGTGCGCGGGCAGCAGCCTTGGCCGGGACCTGGCGGGTTGCGGATCATGGCAGCGGCCGGCGTTAGCGGGGGCCGCGAGCGCTCGCTCGGCCCGCTTGGCCCGCGGGGCCCGGTAGGGCCGGCGCTGGCGGGGGCTGGGCGCGGGGCCGCCTCGTGCCCGCGGGCGGCTGCGTCACGTGCCCGCGGGCGGGGGCGCGAGGCCGGCGAGGCGGGAAGCGCCCCGCGCGCTCGGCCCTGAGGGGAGCCTTCAGCGCAGCCTCCTACAGCCATCGTCCCCAGGCTCTTCCCACCCCGAGAGGAGATGCTATCTGTAGTAACAGCACGCCGAACAGAGGTGAAGGGGTTCAGCTTTTATTCTTGGTGTGCAGTGTGACCTATGTGCCGCAGCTCAGTAACCTTTGAGATGGTCTTGCGTGTGCAGTGTCGAGCTGTTCCGTGTAGCCAAGTGTTCTGTGGCGTGGCAAAGCCAAAAGCCGGGGCCCAGAGCTGGCACACCGATGTAATTCATGGGAAATGTAGGGCTGGGTTTTAACGAAGTTGCTCTAATGCTTTTCTCAAAGGGAGTGTGATATTCAAAGTTAAACATAAAAACTTGGTAAGATGCAGTTGAATACAATGGCACATCATTGTTACTCCATAATGATAAGAGAGGGGAAGAAATAAAAAGGAGGGGTTTAAAGTAGGGTGGGATTATGTTATAGTCGTGCTTAAGACTGAAGAGCTACTCTGTAAATCACTGTACGGTTTACGGCACCTGCCTGGTGTCAGCATTAGAGGTAAAACAACAACAGATAAGACACCAAAGGTGACAAGCTGGAGGTGAGATCTTTGTGTTCAGAAGTGGTGGGACACTTGGCACCAGGAAGAAGGATTTGAAGAACAGGATTTGACAGGTTAGCTGCTTGGTACAGAGGGGAGGAGAAGCAGTTTCCTGTGTGGGGGAGTCAGGATTGGGAGAAGGCAGCAAAAGAGGTGGGGAATTTATACGCACTTTAAAGTGATAAAACTTGGGATCACAGTTATGCAGAACAGTTCCACTATGAAAAGCTGCTAGAACTTGTAGCATTGTGCATTCTGTTGGGAAGCGTGTCTTTACTTTTTTTAAACTTTTTAAAGTTACTTTTAACATTCTGCTTATTATTTTTTCCCCCAGCATATTGTCACTACCTTCTTTAGGGTCATCCTTGTGGCATAAACGCATGCTGTAAATATGTCAGAAATTAATCAGTGTTTTTGATTGCAATTGTTTTGATTGCCGGGGAAACAAAAGTAACTTCTGCTGCACCCAGAGCAGATTAGAAAATGATCACTATGACCACAAACTGGAGAGGGAAAGTAACAGTAGGCTGTGGTGTTGAAGGCTGGGATGAAAAGAGGGGTTCCAGCTTTGGGAAGGAGTAGACCCAGAATGTACCTCTATTATGAATAGGAGAAAGTTGAATCAATGGTTATAGAACATAGACTATGCAAAATGTTCTCATAGGAATTCTAGTTCTCATGGTAGGGCACTAGAAATTTCAGTCACTTGTGCAGTACTATGCAATTCAAAGAGTATGCCACATTGCTTTTGTTTTTCATAATTGTGAAATAAGGTATTAATTCCTGGAAAGGGAGAGCATTAAGCTGTTGTGTCTTAGTCAGCGTCCAGGCACGAGTAGGCATGCACACATTAGCATGTTTACTCTGAAGCTGAAACTTCATGCTATGTAGAGGTTATATTGAAAGTCAGTTTACTGTGTACTTTCCATCATTAGGAATTTCTGGTTCTATTGACTACTGTGTAAATATATTTCACTGATTTTTCTTATGTCTTGGACTAGTTTGTAAACAAAAAAAAAAACCCAAACCAAAACCAACCAAAAAACTCCATCAGCAGGTGAAACGCTCAGAGAATTACAGAATATATACTGATAAGAGTATTTCACAGAACAAAAATGTACACCATTGAATCTAAAAATCCATTAGTTATCCATAGCTTTCATCTTCCTTCTTAATACACAGTTAGGAGTTGGTGCATGATTCAACATAACACCGTAGTTTCCAAATAGATTACATGAACTTCTATCTTACAGGTTGGTTTTTTAAATTTTAGACTCCAGGACTACCATAATGGCTTTCCTAGGGGATCTGCATTATCTCTACCTTCCTCCAAAGTGAATTCCATTATTTGGAGCCTCTACAGGTAGGGGAATTAGCAGCATACCTTGTATAAAATGTGGATATTTTTATGCTAACATATCTTTAGGTCATTCTAGCTTAAGTATATAAGCATCAAGTTTCACTAAGTCACTATCACTGTCTCTGATACCAAACAGTGATCACATTAATACCCCAGAAAAACATGCAGTTCCTTCTGTGTTGCAGTTCCACAGAAGGGTTCAATAGTGATCAAGTTCAATAGCAGGATGTACAAAGTAGTTTTGATAAATTTATGCAAACTCCAATGTAAATGCTTCTTTTAATCCTTTTTGTAGCAATGTATTTTAGTCTGTGTATAAACAAGTCTTCTGAAACTGCAGTATATTCAGTGATTCACTTTTATCACTAGAAGAGATGTAGTCAGTTGGATAAGGACTTCTGCGTATTTTTATTTATGCTGTTATTCAGTATCAGTAATTATTCTATTTGTATACTTTAAAATCACAAATGTTCAGGAAATAACCCTTGCCATCTGATCTCATTTGCTATCACTTGAACAGTAAGGCAGTTATTGCAAAATCATAACACTTCACTATTCAAACAGACGAGTTTTTATGGCCCTCCAACTGAATTTTGCGCCTGCCACTTATTACAGAACATTACTTTTAAGAGAGGCTTGCAGCTGGTATTGATGACAGGCAACAAGACATTTGTCACCTATCCTATTGGGCAACAATGATCCAGGTGCAAACATAAGTTAGCAGATGCTCATTGGAAGGAAAGAAGATGACTGTTACTCATTTGTGAATGAAAGTGCTCCTGATTTGGTTTTGCATACATTATATTTTCAACAGGACTAAGGATCACTCAGCTAGTCCAACTCAGAGGTGGCAATTTACACAGGCTATACTTGGAACTACATATTCACTGGTAGGATGTGGGGAAATTTGGCAGAAATACTGAAACAAGTTAGGAGCTGCAGAAATCAGTAATTTGGAATTTGTCACCCACACGCTTAAAGATTTAAATTAGATTGCAGCTGGGCAGATAATACTGTTGAGATGCCATAATGTGCTGTTTCCATACAGTCTTCTCTATCATTCTTTGAACATTTTTTATCTCCTCAGTTGTGCTGTTTCTTTCTGAAAACATATTCAAAATAAAGGGAAAGGAAATGCCTAATGGGATTAGCAGATGCATTCAGCAGAATGCTTCCACACTTTTTGCACTTTTAAACAACTACACTGCTTCTCGTGGGTAGCAAACACACTGCCTATCAGCACCAAACTTCTGCATTGCATCTTTTCATTTAATAGAACAGTTGGAAACATTGCTAAAAGAAGTCTTAAGGATTGCTTAATTACGTAAGACAGAAATAACAGAATATTCTTGACTAAAATGTATCTGCAAGAGCAAGTAAATGTTCATAGGACAGCAGAATATCTTGTTTTGTTCAAGAAGCTAAGGCTGTTTAACTGGATCTCAGTTTTCAGGAGACTGGAAGCAGATTGCTCAGCTAGCTCTTACTGCTTTGTTCATAACAGCTATTTGGTGATGGCACCAATAGTGTATTTCCTAGATAGTTCTGCAATAGAAACTGTAAGAGGACTGAATGTACATATTTTCACTGCACTGACCATGTCTTCATTAGAACTAACATGAATAATTCTTCACCTTATTTGAACCTATCTAGAGCCCGCAAGTAACTATGTGTTAACCAAGGACTATAGCTTGGAAGAGACTAAACAGTAAATGCTGCAACCTTGTTAAATCATGAAAAATTTATTTTCATTACATATACATGAAGGTAAAAGATTTCAGTCAATAGTGTTTTGAACAAGCATTTCTGACATGAGCCTGTTAGTGTAGCTAGTCTGAAACTTAATGCAAAGTTAGTGTTTTCCTTTATTTAGTAATTCACTTTTAGTGTGTATATACAGAATTCATTTTCCTGTTAGAATACCAGAGACAGTAATATTGCAACATTTACATTCCTCATATAAAATGGAGTAATGTACATTTTCAGCTTGGTGTAGATACATAAATATGTACAAAATAAACATTATTGTAATTATCATATTCAGACCAGTTATTATTTAGCAACATCTAAAGCAGATGCACACAGATTTAAGTGAAAATGGTGAAAAACACCTTTATGACATTAGTGACCATTATTTGCATATATAAAGTAGTACAGATAAAGGCTTGTCTTTCAAGCCTTCTGTGGGCATCCAATAACTTTAGTAAAAAACCAAAATTAATTGAGAAGCATAAGATAATTATATATATATGTGTAATGATCAGATGGTTTACTAGTGTCCATCTTGATCACAAAAGGGTAACAATGTAAAACATACACATTTGTTCAGAGCATAAAATATTGCACAAAAGCAATTTCTTTTGAGGAAAATAATTCCCGTGTTTGTGAACAGCAAAAATGCTTCTTACACATTAAAGAAATAATATATTTGTAGTTTCTAAACCAAAGAACATTCAGTAATACTGTCAAAACTGTCATCCATCAACTCCTTCCCAGCCTGTTTTATGGCAATGGTATGTCATCAGCAAAGATTTGCAAAGATTTGGCAAAGAGAGAAGGCAGATAGACAGTACATGTATATTTATCACAGGCCAGACCAAATCCAATAGTTACCTAAACCAACTCTGGATGGCTTCAGTTACCCAACAAATTCAGCCTTAAAGAAATATGGAAGTCTTCAGTGCTAGTCACAGTGATAATCACACAGTAGTAGAGTAAGATTCCATTCTTCTCTGCTTAGAAACCATCTTGTCTGAATTTCCAGTCTGCAGGGCACTTTCTTCAGTATCACTGTCACTGCTGTCTACGAGTGTGTGATCCAAAGACATCTGACCAGTCCTCCTGGGTAGATGAAAGTTCACCCCACTCTCCTGTATGGAGTTAGTTATAAAATCTTCATCAGAAGAATGAAATGATTCATCATCTCCTGTGAAATGGTTGACAATGTGAATCCCATCAAAAGTGGGTTGGTCTGAGAAGTTTCTCTGGCCTTTTAGACATCTGATCTGTTAGAAAAAGTTGAAGTTGACAATTAATCAGAGCTCAAGAATCCAACAATAAAAAGCCCCGAACAACAAAAACCAAACCAAAAAAACAAGTGCATTTTCAAGAAATGCCTCATTGAACTCTTACTGGATAAAATGAAAGATCTGAAAGTACCACATTTGACGATCACTTCAAGTATTATAGTTTTAAGGCTTAATAATCAAGGTACCTAAAATCAATAATGAGAGATTCCTCTTTTACTGCATCTTTAATATCCCCACAAGGATGGTTTCTGTTTTCTAGAGTGGCCTATTTGTTTCGACAGCAAACAAATAGCAGCAAATTTCTTTTGGCCTTAACATTTTACTTTTACAGCTCCATTCTTTCTCATATTGCCTGATTTCTTACTTGAAAAAGCCCCCCCCTTCAAAGAACAGGGTCCCAAGTGAATATTGCAGCTTCTCACAGTCACAGAAAAAATCCCAGAGAATATGTTTAGTTCAGTCTACACTGTAACATTAGGTGTCTTAATTATCTAATTCAGATCCAATGAGATTTCAGATCAAGTCGTATGAGAGAAATGTCTCTGTATAGCATAAACAGATTGTAGTTGCAATTTTAAGAGAATATCAAACAAGACAAAAATGATTGTCAGACCACGGACAAGATAACATTTTAATTCAATGTGATGCACAGTGATACACAATTACAACCATGCATTCAAGCTATTCAAAACTAAACCCCAAAGCACTAAAGTCTGGCAAGTCCCCTGTTAATTTAATGAAAAATAACTGCAACTCATGGAAGACGTTCTGGAGGTTGGCTGTTTTTGTGGTGTTTTGGTTTGTTTGATCTAGAATTTCATTTTTGTTAGCTTTTAGTAGCAAATACCTCAGGGTCAGTTTGACAGTCTAAGAGCATTAAGATAAAAAATCCTGAGGATGCAGATAAACATTAAAAATGGATTATAGAACCTTCCAAATGTCACTCTAAAAGCGTAAAAAGGAAGAAGCACCAAGTGCTACTCTGGAAGCGACTTTTTACAGTAACAGACCTGGAGAATAGAAAGAATAAAATGCTGAAGAGTTTCTTTACAGAAATCTGTTTGATGTTTCATAAATCTGAAGCAATATTCACTTTGATAAATGAGAAGTGCATGTATGTCCTCAGTATTGAAACCAGTAGGAGATTTTTACCTGTCCATTTGGGGAAGAAGGAATCTCTGTACTTACCATGGGCTTGAGCAGAAGATGAGAATAAAAAAGGAGTTGAAAAAAGATTACAAGAGTCATAATCATGCTAGAAGGCATTAAATTGCACGTTAGCATGTAAAAACTCCAGCTTTTGATGTTATATCAAAAAATCCCTGTTAGGAATATGGGTACATGATGTAGATCTAAACCATAGTTGTTACTATGCATACTGTTAGTTTTTTGCATTTTCTTTACATACACATAGGCTGCAGTTGTTTATGAGGACTTTGTGTAAAGGCAAGCAAAACAGAACTCCACATTTGCACAGCATAACTCATGATGCAAGCAAAATCAGCTTATACCAGAATAGATAATTTTTACTAGCTTATATACTGAGATGCAGAAAGCCTGGTAAAGACATTCTTGTGTTATCTAGAAACATTATTCCTGAAAATATCCTGCAATACGATCAGATTAGCTGCCACATGAATTTTCCAAAACAGCTATCAATTTTAGTCACTAAGAAAATAAAACACAGAAACCCAACAATTTCTCTCCACCCTCACCACAGGAAAAAAAAGAACTGCTGTACAAGTGACTACAAACTTCATATTAGAATAAGAAATTATATGCTTTTAGGTCTGTACAGTTGAGCCATTGGTTCACCTGAAATTATAAAGCTGATACTCAATGTTAGTTGTTTTGAACACTCAGAAAGCCAAGCCAATGACCTCAGCTGTTTTCCTGAAGACTTAAACATGATACCTTTAGATGAACTTATTTAGGAAACATGACAAAATCATGGTTTCACAGTTTTAGGCAGTAACCTTTCCAAATGGGAGTCTGTGGAAAATGCTGTTGGTGAAAAAAGATCCTGAATAGACACAGCCTTTTCCAGTTCCTAAAGGGAGTCTCAGAAAACACTGTTATCTTTGTGCATCCTTTCATTAAAATAACAAATCTGTGACCTTCCAGAAACCCTTTTCATGTGCAGCTTTACACTTGCCTGCCTTTTTTTCTTAAGTACTCCTCACATCCAAGGGGAAACAGACTGCTGTGAAGAAATGAACATACTGCAGAGAATACACACTACACATCTACCAATTTAACTTCTGTCTACTTCAGAAATGACCACCTCAGCCAGAATACTACGGCATAGACCTTGTTTGTGTTTATGGGGATCAACAGGCTGGAGAGCAACACTGCTGAAGAGGACAATGGGGTCCTGACACACAGGAGGCTAAGCTTGAATCCACTCTGTCCCTGGGCAGGGATGAAGGTTAACAGCATACTAGGCTGCACTGACAAGGGCAAGTGTACTTTCATAGTTGAAGACAGTTCAGGGGCCCTTCAACCTAATATTTGTTCAGGAGCATTTCTGAAGGAGCTAGATTATTTGCAATTTTTATTGCAACAGGAAGGCTTCGTAAGGCTTCTCAAAGCATTTGAAACAACTTGCAGACAGCCTGCATGCCAATGCAGTTAGATACCAGTGGCCAATGCCACCATAAAGCTCTAAAATGGAGGTTTCATAAAATGAAGTTTTGTACTCTCACATAACTTTACAGCCTAGCAAGTGAGGCTCTACACTCCTAAAAGAAAAAGCAGTATCTTTTTTCAAGGCAGGAATATTACTGTCCTACTGGCTGAAGGCAACAGTCCATCAGCCTAATACGGTATCTCCAACAGTGACAACAGGCCTCCATTCACTTGTCCAGAAACTGTTGTAGCAAATATGAATGAAATCTCTTTCTAGCTGCTTTGACATGCATTTATACATCAGCCATCCATGACTGATTATTTGCTGTCTATCTCCACATCTTCCTATGGCAATGAATTCCAGAAATTCCTTTATTTGTTTTAAACTAATGTATTTGTTTTAGTAACTGCCCCCAAATTCTAATAATGCAGGAACAAGTGGTGAAAAGCAGTTCTGTGATCATTATTCTGAAACTTAGATCACATCTTCTTCAGCTTTCTCTCTAGAGCAGATGAGTTCCAATTCGTTTTAGCCTTTCATAAACAGGGAGTAATCAAGACAACTGTAATTTCAGTTGCCCTTTAACTTCCCTACAGACCTCCTTTATAAACTCTCTACATCCATCTAGATAGCAAGTGGCAATACAACTCCCTTTATTTGGTTTTTAATATACTTCCTCTGTTGATGCCCAGCATTGCCTTGTCTGATTTGGCTGGTGCTGCATGTTAAGCCAGTGATGTCAGAGGACTCAATACCAACTTGAAAACATCTTTCCTGATTTGTAACTACCAATTCTATGTTTGCCATTGTGTAGATATGGCTTAGATTTTGCAATAGATGAATAATCACCTTATTCACACTGAAGTTAATTTGTCAGCTTTTTAAGACAGACTTGAGATTCTTGCTTGTCAGTGTATCATTTGAACGTGGAAAAAGAGCTTAAGGTAGGAACTAAAGCATTAAGCTAAGATCTTGCCAATCATCTACCCAAGCATATCAAGAGAATGGGAAATCCAACTAAGGATTGGAATGCAGGATGTGTGGACCCAACCCAAACACAGCCTGCCCCCTCCCCTCTCCAGTTCTACTCTATCCTTATCCCTGAAGGAACTACAGCCATGTTGAGCAAAGTATGGACTTGCACCCCAGTGTCTCTTACTTTCTGTTCTCTTTTGTACAAAGAGTCAATATTTGTTAAAGGCTTTCAGTTTTGTGTCTGTCCTTCCTTCATGTGAAGGGAACTAGATCTCTGTCACTCCAACAAGTGACATTTAAATGAACCTGTTTCTTACTGCTTCACTTTTGCAAGAATCTCAAATCTGATCACATCTGCCAAAAAATTTAAAAAAACAAAAACAAACAAACCAAAACCCAAAAAACCCCAATTAAAAAAAATGGGTGTGGTAAACCCCATGTGTTTTACTTTTAATTCTCAAATCAAGGTCATATTGTCTAGATGACTGCAGCTTTAACTCAGTTTTCACTGCTGCACATTCACATGGTCTTTAGGACATTTCAAAGGGTTAATAATATTATGTGATCAAAATATATATCATCATTATCCCTTCAAAAGCCAGCTGAATCAAGAACAAAACCTTAATAATGTGTGTATTTATATACCTTCTTGTGTCTAGAGAATTTAGCATTTAAAAGACAAACTGGTCAACATATGAAAATACTTCAACTGTACATACTCTTTAACAGGTAACAGTGTACTTCCACAAATATAGAAGAGCTGGAAAAAGGTGAACAATCAGATCCTTGAACCTTAGAATAAACTTTCTTACCTGATGCTGACTGCCTCATCAAGCCAGGCGTGAAGGAGAAACAGTAAAGAAAAATTTAGAAGTTTTAAACAATTCAAAAGGCATTCTATATTAAATAGTAGAATCAAGTTTGAAGGGTGACAGTCAGTTGCAAGCAAGTTATATTTCTAAGTTGCTTTGGTTTTTTTGACTTGGGACCAGATGTCAAACTTTGAAGTGGGACTTTGTGAATGAGTTTGACTTAAGCTCTGGGAGATATTTTTATGTTGTAACGTGTGAGGTTTTAAGCTAGTAGTTCAGTGGTGAAAAGTTGAACTAAAATGCTACTGTCTGCTCCCTTTAAAAGGCTTCAGTAACTAATTATTGACATTTACTCAATTCCAAAGTAATAAAGACAGGTTTTAACAAAGCTTGCCAATAAATATTAAATCTAGTCACAGTAAGATAACCAAGCAATACGCAAGTGACATCAAAATATGACCACTGCCTTGGGTGAATAAAATTGGTTTTGGCAGAAGGCAATATGTCAATTTAAATGTTTATTTAAAAAATAGAGATCGTGAATTGTCAGTGCTTTTACTTACAGGAATCTAAAAATCAGAATTCCCTCTTTATTTGTTCCAACCTTAGTAACAGTTGAAACTCTTCATAAGATTTCCTTCCTTCCAAACATGATTCAAAAGAAAACTAAAATGTTGCTGAAAATATGATCTAACCACATTTAGCTGAAGAAAGAAGTCATAAGGATTTTCAAATACCTCTCCTATAATTCAGAAAAACATTGTCAATTTGGCACCATGAAAATAAAGATTTAGGAGTCAAAACCTAATTCCAAGCCAATAAAAAAATCTATTAAATTGATCTATTAAATTATAATCACATTTAACACAAATAAAAACAAATTACTTGGAGTTCTTAAAAATTTCTGAGACTGCCCACAACAGCTAATGGGATCCCTTATCATACTTAACAGCTGACTGCTACTTAGTGATGACTCTCCCATCGTAATGAGATGACTCCAGTTTAAGGCATACAGTAGTATACTATCACTTCTTTAAAAATAGTCCCACTAACTTTTTTTGGAAAAATGCTTATCACAGCAAATGAAGTAATTGGACTATCTCCAATGGAATTAGTGGGAAATATGTTGCCATTAAGGACACAAATATCAGTTCAGACGAATATTACATACAGCATGTACTATGATGCAGAAGCCATTCTTCCCCTGTACTCAGCACTGGTTAGGCTGCAATTCAAGTGCTGTTTTCAGTCCTGGGCCCCTCAATTTAGGAAGGATGTTGAGGTGCTCAGTCACATCCAGAGAAGGGCAACAAGGCTGGTGAAAGGTCTAGAACACAAGCCCTATGAGGAGCAGCTATGAGCACTGGGGTTGTTAAGCCTGGACAAGAGGAGGCTCAGGGGAGAGCTCATCACTCTCTACAGCTCCCTGAAAGGAGGTTATAGCAAGATTTCGGGGGGGGGGGGGGGGCAGGGACAAGAGGACACAGTCTTAAGCTGTGCCAGGGGAAGTTTACATTAGGAAAAAATTCTTCACAGAAGGAGTGATTGGGCATTGGAATGGGCTGCCCAGGGAGGTGGTGGAGTCACTGTCCCTGGAGGTGTTTAAGACTGGATGTGGTACTTACTACCATGGTCTAGTTGATAAGGTGGTGTTAGGTCATAGGTTGGACTCAATAATTTCAAAGGTCTTTTTTCAACCTAGTTCGTTCTGTGACTGTGATTTTTGGAGTTTATAAATGGATTCAATCTAATATAGCTGCAGTGCCATTTCTTCACATCTTTGAGCAATTGTAGCAAAAAAACCTTGAAACTGGCAATAGAAGCTAATCAGAAATCAGAGCAAGTAGTAAACTCTAGGCTGTATAATCCTACTGTGGGGCCCAAGCCAGAAGAGCAGTGAATGACAATATTAAATACCTGAACAGACCTAGGCTTCTTTTTCTGGCTGTGCCAGTATGGCTGCTATTCTTCAAAGTTAAAAAACCCAAAGAGTCTCTGTACTGGCTTTTTTCCCCCATCTATAGTAGGCTTAAAAGCAACAGTAATGAGGTACTGCAACATTAATTGAATCTGCCCCACTCAGCTCTTTGGAAACCAAGATTATGTATGTAGTTAATTACTAAAGTCTCCTGTTTAAGGAGACTATTACCTTTGTTTTTGAAGCTCATACTTTTAAAAGGATGACCAAGAGTAACATATTGCTATACAAACTGAAATATTTATCTCAAATGAACTTTGCTGACCATACCACTAAACAGAGTTCAAACCCCTCCAGTGTGTTGTAAGCGAAAAGCAAAAGAGCAGCAGAGAATTTCCAAGAATGAGTAATTTCAGGCTTTGGGGTTTTTTAACAGCATTTAAATATTTGGCCTCTGTTTTAAATTGCCAGCTTCTGTAAGTCATATTCAGTCTAAGAGTAATACAAAATGTGTTACAAAATCCCTATAGCTGTCAGGAAGGTTAAATAAAATCTACAGAACTATTTTAATGCATTAAAAGAAAGCTCACCCCAGTTGTCCACCTGTTTATTTCAATTGCTCTGAATGTACTCTTAAATTTCTTAAGTTTTTATAAAAAGTTTTATTATCATTTTGAGAGCACTTGAGCTAAAACAAAATATGATAAATTAAATGTATGTTGTATATCAGTTTTACCATAGACGAGCTTGCTGTACTGTAAACGTGACAAAGATTAAAACCAGCAACAAGCGTTCAGACCAGAAGGTTTCCAGTGAATCAGAACAGGAAACCAATAAAGCAATCAATGGGAGGTCATGACTTTATGATCACTGCACTATATGGTTAAAGTATCTGGTTTTGATCTAGTGCAGTGTAATCAAGTTAAACTTTGAAGTTAGGTATCAAATATGTAATTGAAGTAGCAACAGCGCTGAGGAATACCCAACTGTTATGCTATTTTGAAAAGAAGTCAGTATTTGGTAACTGTGTCAGGTTTTATTTCTTGAGGGATTTTTTTCTAAGATCTGACAGGTTTGTTGTAATGAGACTGTGTGCAATTCCAAAGGAAGTTCCAAGACAACAGGCCTAGGAATTTTCCTTCTACCTACTAGCTAGTTATTTATAGAAAGTTCCCAGAAACTCTTTCTACAAGAAGCTGTAATGGAAGTGTTTATTTGGAGTGAGGACATGGCAACAAAAATATTTTAAATGAGCAGTATAATCACACTTAATGTACTGAAAATTATTATATTCAAGAAAATACCTAAATCACAATACTCCTTCTCCCTACTGCATTCATCTATAAATACAAACGGTACTGAAACCTCAAGCATTAACTAGAATGTACTGGCTGATAGAGACTGAAAATGCACCCATTACAGGCAACAGTTACAGGAAATGAGCATTTCACACTTTTACTCTGTCCTTTTAAAGCAAGATTTAAACTCAGCATTTTTAAATGGACTAAGTGACATTTTTACCCCTGATTGCAGAAATGACTTTCATCTGTGCTGGCTGCCACTCCAATTGATAAAAGAATTTTAGGAGGTGTTTCCACCACATTTCCACTGTTCGCCCCACTTATATTCAGATAAGCTTACAGAGACCTATTACAAGCTAATATATAGCAGTCTTCTCCTGAGCTTGTTTTCTCCCATAGCTGGCACCTGTGTATGGGTGCTAACACACAATTTTTGCAAGGAACAACCACTCAGATAAACCAGTAGAACCTCAATTCCTCCATTTTTCAATCCCCAAAACTTGATTTATAGGTGGAAAAACATATCTGACATAGCTCTGATGAGTAAAGCAGACAGGTCATGCAATCAAGACAATCAAGAACATTATTGCCATGATAAAGAAATAACTTTATCTATAATCAGTTTACTTGCTTTGGCAATCCACACAAACTTTAAAGGACACAGTGTAATTAATTATAGCTAGCTATATTCATCTCTAATGTAGCAATCAAGAACTGTTATTACATTGCTCAGCAAGACAGATCTGGAGCTTTGATGTGTAGGATACAGTCAGGAAAAAAAAAAGGGGGAAATGTTTATAAAAACAGCAATCACCAATCTTCATTTATTTTACCATTGAATCTAACCTGTAGTAAGTGGCAGTGAAACAGTTAAGATTCATACCAAAAATCATTGCCCTCATCCAAGTAAACAAAGTCATACCTGTTCCATTTAAGGACAGACTACATCACTGTCCTGGTTTCACTGATCACATTTAGAGGTTTCCTTCACCCTCATGAGAGATGGAAAATATTTTGTTGATGGTGTTACCAGGGGGGAAGGGAGAGAAATCAACCTCGTCTGATGCAAAGATGACAATGCATGGAATGAAATACCATCATTATGGAATCAATACTGACATTTTGGGCAAGCATAACACGTCTGTGTTAATTACACTGTGACCACTCAAAGTTAATTGAATTAAACAAATGATGGTCGTAAAATATACATTTTTCCATTGTATCTTCCATCTGCCTGTTGCTTGCTTATTTAGTGAGATAGCTGCCAAATAGCTGCTTATTTGGAGATTTAGCTGCTTTATTAAGGGCAGGGTAACTAAACTGGAGAAAGTTACTGGATAATTAAGTCTCCCAATCAGTTCAGTCTTTCAGTAACAATCTGGGCATTATCAAGCCAGTATAACATCTCTGACTCTTAAGGACAAGCTGAGTTAAAGGAATAAAGCAATTCACTTTTCTAAAGCATAAAGTATATATTTAACTATCCTGTGTAGACAAAGCTGCTACATTAGACTGGGTGTTTGCAAACCACATGACCTCACAAATGCTATCTTATCACATCACAGGTTCCTCAGACTGACCACAACCACTTAAATCAGACTCTGCCAGCACAGAGGCTCTGTAGCTTTGACACACACTAGTAAAGCAACTACATTTTTAGCTGTCCTTGCAAGAACTTTACTTGTGGGGAGGGAAGAATCTGATCATCTCTTGTTCAACTGTGCTTGCAAGATATGGTAAAAGAAAAGCACATGATTTATTGTGCTATAAACTTCCACCACAAGCTGAAATGCTTACTTTGTAAATCTGAGGGCTAACACATTTCCTTTCAGAGACAACATTTCTTATCAAGTAAGAAAACATTTATAGAGAGTCACATATTTTCAAAGCATTTGTCTAGTAAAAAAAACCTATTAGAAGATGTTAATGTGACTTTAGTCTGTATTGAGAAACAAGTGCTTTACAAGAGTTAATACAGGACTCTCAACCAACATTAATGAGAACTATGAATGGCAAACAATTGACTGAAGTAAAAATTGACTGGAATGAATCCCACAAATCTTAGCTGGTTTTATAAAAGTGAGCAAGTAAAGTGACAGTTTCCAAGAGACAAATGTAGGTGTGCTCGTACTACATGAAAAAAGAGTAGTAAACTTCTTCCAGAAGAAATGGGGGTGGGGAAATAAGTGTGCAAGAGACTGAGTAAAAGAACATTATATCTAATTGCAAATATTACAGGAAGAGTATGAGGCCTTTTGGGCTTGCTGGTTTTGCCTTAGTTCTGATGAAAGAAATGTTACTTATTTCTGTTCCTCAGGTACTTAAATGGTGATAAATCTGATCTCTCATTCTCATTTGCACACATGATCTGATCCACTGCTATCCATCACTCTCTAAGTATGTCTTCAGAGAACTTAAAAAAATTTCTGGTAGGTTTAACTTTAACTAGAATTCACTTTCCCCAGTTAATTCTCATATCTCCATTATGCAAAGCTATGTTATTTACTCCAAGTTATTTGCTCTGCTTCTGAATGTAGTCTAGTGGTACATCATATAAGAGAACATTTGATTTGGTAAGCGTTGAATTTGACTCAATGGAAGCCTAATAATAAAATTAACAGAGAAAAGGAATAATGCTTCCCCACTGGTATACCATCATCAAGCCCAGATGCAATTATGATGAGAGAAATAGGAGCTAGGAATGCTGCTAGAAGTGCTACTCCAATGGGCCATAAGCAGCACAATAATTTTGTTCTCACCTATGGCCAATGCAGGAATCATCACTTAGCTGCTTGTAAAGATATTCCCTCATCTCTTCCAGGGACAGCCTGGATCAATCTGTGCTGGGGCTCAGAACCACTCACTGATTTAAGATTATTAGCTAATAATAAAAAAACCAAGGAGGAAATAATTTGACAGCTTTAAAACACAGTTTACCTACCATACAAGTTTATGGTATTTAAGACTAAAGGAACTGTTAATGTGGTTTAATATTTCATTTGGTGTACTGTAGTGCATTGTATTTTATTTAGGTATTTTATTGTGTGGCCCATATAGGTGAATTTTTAAAATCCTTCACACTGATGAGCTACAGTTCACTTTCCCTTCTCCATTTTAGCTTCAGCAGTGAAAGCCTAGCAATCTAATGCAAGTTGCAAGATGTATCCTTAATTCAGCCATATAACCAGTTACTCCTTTGGTCACAACTTATACATTATTTATCCTCAAAGTCATTACTTAAAGCATCTTGAATTTTATTTACACAAGCAAAATCTTTTAAAAGCATAGTATTTAATCTCCAACTTTTATATCTCTTCATTAAGCCAATCTTAAAATGTTAGCTCACCAAGAGCAAGATGAGACCAAGAGATAACACCTATATCAGAATCTTACTGACTGCATTAGGTTCTTGAAACATAATATCAGGTCCATTCCTAGATAAACTATACGTATGTGGACATGGAAGAGTAGTAAACTAATGCTCACTACTTCTTTGAAGAGCCATCAAGTTTTCAGGTACTGAAATGGGAAATACCTTTAAAAGCACCCCATTTTCTGCATTGTCAATATGCAAGAATTTAACCTCTAGAATTTCACTTAAAGGCACTATTATAAAGTCTTTTAAATGCCTGAAAAATTATTTTGGCAAAATAATAATGCTCCAGTCATTTGCCATGTTGTTCTTTTTAATCAGCCATGCTGAGATATTGTTAACTGGACAAGTTTGCAGAGAGTTTTCTAAATGTTAGAACAGTATGCCGCACTAACATCAGAATTTTGTTTTTCGTTCAAATATCAAACACACCTGAATAAGATTTGCACATCATCCTTGCTTCTTCTCAAAATATTGCAACTAATTATTCGTCAAGAGGATATCTCATTAGAAAGAAACAGCTAGGAGAAAACTCTGTATTCTCCCTCTGACATTGGTCAATATAAGATGCATGCAGGAAAAAAAGGCAAAATATGTAGTGGTACTTTCACAATGTTCTTCCTAAACTCCAGCTATCAGCTCTCAATTCCTGGGGAGTGGAATAATCCCTGCAAATGGACAAATGGCATAGAAAAATTGAAAATGGGCTATATCTTCAACATCCATATTCCTGCTTTCTAAGAAAAAAATGTCGTAAGTGAAGGAAGCACTGTTTCTGTATGTTGCTGTTGCCTTTCATAAAGCTGTCCCCTAACACAGCCAATACACATCTGCAGTCCCAAATTGTAGAGGCTACTTGCTTTTGTGAACTTCAACACATGTTTGGCAGAATTCAGCTTTTAATATGAAAGCTGTCATAAGATTAAACCAAATCCAAACCAAATTTGAAGTACTGTAGTATATAAAGATGAAAAACTGAAATTTAACAGCAAAACAAACACATTAAAGGATTCAAAGAGAGCCAAAAATCACCTAACAGTGTGACAAAGGCAAACTTTGTAAAGTTTCATGTGAAACAAACTTAAGCACTTTGTCCTAAATCACAAAGTCTGAAAGACTGGAAACCACTTGCTTTTGTCTCCAAAGGTGTCTTGCGGTCTGCCAGTGTAGTTTGTGGGTAAGCACATCAATTCTAATCTTCTGTACCACCCCTGTAATCTAGGTAACACATACAAGCCTTGCAACATCCAACAGGAAGCAGAGGCAGCTGCTGGGTAATATATATAATGTTACTGCACATACAGAGGGGTAGTGCATGAAATGCAGAACTTCAGCAGTTTATAAATCATTTAATTCCATTCAGTTTGAATTGAAAGGAAAAGGTGGGAAACTACAAACAACCTCCTCCTTAATTCTCCAGTATATGATTTGTGTTCAAAAGAATAACAGCTTGTTCAAGAGTCACAGTTTTTCTTAAACCTTCAAATTAATGGAAGCTTGTAACAGTCCAAACTTCCAAAGTATTCATTTCCACATAGCTTAACAGCTTTACTTTAGTACTACCTACTTAATGAGATATTCTCTTGAACAGTAAAAATGTTTTACAGAAGTTGCTTTCAGTTAACATTTCTGTATCTAATCAAAGGCAACTTCTGTGAAGCATCAGTAATCCTAATGCAGCCTGAAAGTGTCTAATCACAGTACAAATCTTGCAGTGTCTGTGTGCTCATGCCATTTGTGTTACATCAGTTAAAGCACATGAACTGGAAGGTCAAGTGACAGAATAGACTGATCGCTAGATTTTATTTCTCCTGTGCCAAACACAGGGGAACCAAGCTTCTGTACTTACTGACAAGAATAACACAAGTTGCTTCACAGAAGTTGCAGCCTATGATAAAGCATTTTAAGTTAAAATCCCACTAAGCTAGAAGTTAAGAATGCTGCAGAGATAGCTTTAACAATGGGAGGGAAATGGAGGAAGAAAGAAAATGCTAGGTGGAAAGACTTCAAATTAATGAAAAGAAGAAATGGCAACTGAACACAGGATTCTGAAAAGGCAAACAGTGTCTAATAGTACATATTAAAAGCTCTCAAAGAAGGTTTTATCATGACTTCCTGTTTGTGATGATCCTCAACATTTCAGGTTTTCACACTACTTTCAACCTTCAACAATAAAGTCCTAAGTCACAACCACCTAACAACTTTGTACCCTTAAATAAAGCAACTCAGCCAATAAGGAGAAAAGGAAGTACAGCACTTCATATACATGACTTATCACAGGATTAGCTACTAGCTAACTAGAAATACTTCAGTCAGAGTGTCCTCTCATTATGCATTAGCTGTTCTTTGAATTGATAAGTTATGTAAAAGATTACAGGATAGCTGTCAGTAACTTTCTAGGCAATGAGCACAAAACCAGATATGCTTACTAAAGTTCAAAATGCAAGTAAGTAGTAATTGATCTACATGTATTTGATTTCTGAGTGAAGTTATGGTTGCACTGAGGAATTTAAGAATTAATTCACTATTTTACATTACAAATTTTGCTCAATATTTAAATTCTAACCCATATTTGGGTGTTCAAGTCAGTGCAAAGAAAGAGGTGCATGTAAATACATTTAAGATAATGTGCACAGAACTGCAGAATTGTTAAGGTTGAAAAAGGCCTCTACAGAGTCCAACCACTAACCTAACCCTGCCGTGTTCACCACTAAAGCAGAAATTTACAGAAGTCTAAAAGTCTAGTAGAGCAGAAGTCTACAACTTCTTCTTACAAGGTTCTCAAAGCTCCGAATTTTGTCTGTTTGTTCTCCTGAAGTGTTCATCAAATATATGTTTAAAACTTACTCTGAAGTAGTCAATATTCAACTCAGCTTACCATGTTACAGAAATCCTCTGGTTAGGTATAAAAGGAATCAGGCAGGTAGTTTGTTAGAACGAGACGAAAATCCAATAATTCCATTTGTAGTTATTTTACTGCATTTGAATGGTAAGAAAAAAGGTGTATTTTTCTATTTAATTACCTTATACATTTAATACCAATGTGGCTCATTGATTCAACTTTGGGTGCCATACTACCAATTTCCAGTACTTGCAGTTTTATTCAGTAACAGGAACACAACTTGAATTGACTTCAAGTAAGTCTTCTTATAATATTATTTGAAAACTGACTATAGCATTAGTATTCCTAGATGAGTAATAAAAGCAGCTGAAATTTATCCTTCAGGCTGCAAGCTGCATTATATTTAAGAAGCATGCAAAATTTTGAGCTCAGAAAAAGATGACCAAAAATAATTCTATTTTTAAAAAGTTTTGTATATACTTACAAAAACTTCCAATCAATTACCCTTTGTAATCTGAGTCCATTGATTAATCATTTGATATAGCACGCAGAGTTGCAACACACTGCTGATTTAGTTACCCCATTGGAACGGGTGAGAGAAATATCTGAATACTAAGGGCCAAACTTTCCTCACTTAGTCAAGAAATGGTACAGCAGCAGCTTGGTGCACCTGTGCCATAGCAAACTCCCACCCCACCTTTTAGTGACAAATTCAGCTTTAGACACAGGGCAGTAATAGTGACTCTCTGCTGGCCTTATTGGTGTTCCTCACCGATACCCTAGATTGCCCTGTGCCTGGCTACTAGCCTGGCTTGCAAACACTGATAGCACAGTAGACCTTTACAAGAACTCTGCAGTCAGGATGGATCATGCTGTTGCCACAACTTGGTACCATCACCATCTGATGGATGATATCACAGAACAGAATTAAAGCATATAGCTCCTCTAGGCTCCACTGATAGAGAAACATACATTCACACTGCTGGCCAAAGGCATGAAATAGTATTTATCCAAAAGCCAGAATATGGACTTAGTCTGCAGTTACTTGTATTCAAGATAGGATTTGGTCATTATTTTGTTCCATCTTTCAGATGGAGAACCTGCAACTTTTCTGGTGTAAAAATATGTAAAAATGCAGTGCTGGAGAGGAAAAAAATGTTAAATACGCAGAATCAACATTGATGGCCATGCCTAGATGTTTCATCTTGTTTCACACGCATCCATCCCACTCCTATCTTAAATTATAACTTTTTCTTTCATTAACATTTGCATTTATGTGCAGCTTAAAGTTACACAATTACAATATATTAGAAGGCAACCATACAGTCACCAAGAGCTCTGTTCCTTTTCCAGTGCCTTTTACATGCTAACTAGTTGGGAGATTGTGGTTAGCATGTCACATACACCATCACCCTGTCTCCAGGAAGATGCATTTGCAAATGTGTAACGTTTCTTTTAGCTTTTGCAGAAGTAGAATCAGAAAGCATCTAGCCAAAAAACAAAGAACATGGTCATTAATGGATGTATGCATGAAGACACTTCAGTGCAGATTTAAGGAAGTTGTTTATTAAACTGGCATTGACTGAATTATACTTCTCCTAACATTTAGCAGTTGAGAGCAAACATTTTTGTCTCTTCCTGTTGCCATTTTCTTCAGATTTTGCTTTTTGAGGAAACACTGCAGGAAACACTACTTTCCCTCTTAAGATTTTATTTAAAAACTAGACAAATAGATACGTAACAGTAAGGGTGAAAGGGAAAAAGAAGTCATTAGTAAACAAAGACTTCCAGGCTTGAAGAAAGTCTGTAAAGAAACATGGAGAATGCTGCCAAGGTAGAACATGTCTGTTACATACAGAATTTCATAAAATCCTAGAATCACTAAAGTCAGAAAGTAAAATCTGTAAAATCATCAAGTCAAACCACTTCTTCTTACTGTTTCTATGTATGCTAAAATGATTTCCTTCCTATCGTGTTTACCTAGTTTGGAAATTAAAAATTTAGCCACCACAAAGCACATATTGGAAGAGGAGCACTCTTCTACATGGAATTACTCAAACTCTGCTATTACTGAAATTTATGTTCTTCATAGCATTTCCTTTCTGTCAAAGTGAGATGCTGATAATGATTTGTCTAGATTGAACTGTTTAGGAAATCACTGGTATTACTCAGAATTATCATTATTCTGTGAGCGTATGAACCTCATCTTCATTCCAACCTGTTCACATTAACTCATGCACATTAAAGATGTACAGTATTGCCTGCTTTCGTGACAATTCAGTTGCTCAGCCAGGCATATAACAAACTATTGTATAGACAAAATAATGCAACAGCTTTTCAACAGTAATTCTACTTTTCCCTGAAAGCACTGTTTCTTACCTTTTAAACTGACACTGAGCAGAGGAAAAAGTCAGAGGGAAAAGTGCCTTATTTTGTTCATAATGCAAAAATACACTAAATAGCTGGCTTTCTGGGAATTCTTCAAGCAAGCAACAAAGCAAACTAGCTAGAGTGCTTTAATGGAGAAAGCCAGGTTATTGATTTTTAAACCTGTTTTTAAGTGAGCTTAATGATTGGTAAAGGTGCTGGACTGATGGCCCTAGAGACTATCCTCAATCTATAACATAGTGATCTATAGCATAGACAACATACCAAGATCCTCAACTGTAAGTCTCAAGGGATTGATCCTAAAAGCTTGGATCTACTAAGATTGTTAGGAAAACACTACATCTACACTTAAAGAAAGGATGTGTTTGTTTAATTAAAGGAAAAAGGCAACAAACAATTAGAGTGAATTGCTCTACAATCCTATGGTTTAAGCAACACTTTCAGGGCTGTGTAGGAAAAGGCTATCGAAACAGAAGCAGACTCCACTGCAAAAATGACCAGGCATTTTGCACACAATGTAGTATTAGGTAAAAACATTTCTTCACAATGCAGCATGAACTGAAATGAGCCAGTGAGCACAGGAGTTACATAAGCCATCTCTGTTTCAAGACCTTCTGATCTTTTTTAACAGAAAGTTACTACAACTACTAGAGCAAGGAAGTTTGAAGACAGAAATTTCATAGATTGAAGGTTCTGACAGTTTAAAACTTAAAAATCTGTTAACTGATATTAAGCAAGCATCCTTTTTTTTTTAAGCAATCTCAGTATACTACCACATAAAATTCATCCTTGCAACAGCAAGAACCAAGAAATTTACTCATGGATTCTTCTACTTGCACAAATGAAGTTTAGTTTCTAATTACAGTAGCCTTAATAGTTGTACCAAATAAAGACATAAAGGGGCTTATTCTCATATATGCAGTTCCAAGTGGAGTAAATGCAACATGAATATGATCAACTCATTAATTAAAAAAATTAAGGAAAAAGCTGAGATGGAACATAAATGTCAATCTCATTTAACATCAAATCATGTAACTAAACACTCTTGTTCCCTTACATCCCAAGATAAAGGCAAGATTAATGAATTAGAGTATTATTGCATTCATTTAAAATAATGTACTTTGGCAAAAACAGGTACTGAAGATGTAATAACTATTAAATAAGCAAAACCTGCTACAGGTGAAAGGACAAAAGGTACAAGTGATCAGAGACTGTAGTATAATATCACTTACCTCATGATGCAGCTCATCTATCTGATCTTTCAGTTCTCTGATGTACTGGTTAGAATCCGATTTATTAAGCTGCCCTTGAATTTTTCCTTCTTCTTTCTGTTTTGGTTAAGAAAAGGAATCATATTCAAGTTATTCAAAGATCTACTATATCAAAAATCTTATTTTAACCGTCTGCATATTTTTGTCACAAACAGAAGCTCTTCCCAGATACCGCCCAGCACTTTCATTTGGTTGAAGTTACAGCAGGTATTTAGAGATGACAGTGGCTCAGACCAAGCTGACTCTCTCAATAGTACCAGGAAGGATGCTATGGTGGAGCATGAAGAATTAACAGCTTCACAGGTGGAATCCACATCCTATATATGTGAGATTGCATTTTAGTAAACCACTCCTACAGAATACTATGGAACATACCTTAGTGTACTTTATTTTCACTAATGTAAAGTTTACATTTAGCAACAAGACATTTCCTTTTGTCTCCAAGTAAACAAAACCATTCTTTCCTTGCATTGTGGGACATGCCCTGAGAAACACTACGTATGACAAGCTTTTTTCGTCCTGTAGGAAGAATTGTAACATCCAAAATATGGTGGTATTTGTCACGTAGGAGTTCCAGAGAGTATAAATGAAGAGAGAAATGTCCCCTAATACCAATGCTTCAAGAGGTATACAGAAAAACTGGCAAGTAAAAAGAGAAAACCTACCCAAACAAAAATACATGAAGAGGAGTATGACATTCCCCTCATTTGTCAACCAAATGCAGCTCCTACATTTCAGGATGCTTGAAAGGTTTCATCTGCACTGAATGCCTGCAGCACTGGTTTCCATCTTGTCCCTAAAGGGAATCCTAATGTCACTGAACCAAACTTGGCAGAACTGAGATAAATAATCACCCTGATGAGGAATGCACTCCATGTCTTCTGCTTGCTACTAATAAAATGCAGAACAACTCTGCTCTTAACTTTTTCCAGCGAAGTAATTTCTGAAGCAGCCACCAGCTCTAGAGAATGCAAGCACCTTGATTTTGTATAATTCTTTACCTTGACTGTAAATCACATACAAGAAGTATATTACAGAAATACAAATAAAATGGAAATATATTGTTTTTCTACCTATAGCTCATTTTGCTGAAGTTTTAATTACACTTGAAGAAAGCAAACAGTTTACTTAAACAGCCAAACTGAAAGTCATTTGCAAAGAGAGGTTAAATACCTTTTAGAATGAAAAGTGTTAACTGTTCTCAAAAATTAAGACAAAAAGCTTTAATGGAGAGGTCCCTTTAAAACACCCCTCTGAAATATACCCAGGACAGAACTTTGAGGAGAGATAACATGCTACCTTCCAAACCTTTTTCCTGAAGGAAGAGAACAATTTAGAACACTGTCAGTGTTGGCAGTATCAAAGCACTATCTCTTTTTTTGGGCTTTGTTTTTCTTGCAGTGAGGTATGCATTACAAAATAATTTTGTCATATTAATTCCCACAGTCTGTAACATGGAAGAACAAGATCCTTTAATGCATAATTCCATACTGAACCTAGTTTCCAAGGTAACCTATGGCTAAATTCACACACACACAAGTAGTATTAATATTAACAGTATTACTAATAGTTCCTGTCCTAAATAGTTAAAAAAATCCCAGCCATAGTCTAACCCCATCATCTCTCTCTACAAGAATGACTACTGGCCTATGAAACAAATGCAACATAACCTGCAGACTAAAAATACATCAGCATATGAAAAAATCTTCCTTGCTGTCAGACACTTAAGATTCCACACAATGAGAATGACCTGATCTCTTGATGTAGCAGGAATATATGGGAGAAATGCTTGTCTTAAGCCCTTTCCCTCTGTTTGAAACCTTGACTTTCCCACTTAAGCCTCTAATTCTATGGACTCTACTATGTCACTGTACAGTATGCAATCAAAATGCAACAGTAAAGCAAGATTTTAGCAGAAATAGAACAGAGGTGCCACAGTCCTTTTAAAACAGAAGTGTAATAAACAGCTGAGCTTACACAGAAACTGGGTGCACAAGAGGCCATGGAAACAGGCACTCCCAAGGTCAGTATAAACTAACAGCAGCAGCAGTAACATTTAGCAGGTTGGGATTGGCACACAAATAGCTGTTAGTGTCTATCATATGGGAATTACACACTTCCATTACATTTAAGTGGTTTTATTGTTACTTTTTATTCTAGAAACAGTACTGTAAAGTTAATGCAGATATTACAGAATAATTGTGTGTATATGCTCATGGAAGAACTGACTGTAGCTACAGTCAGTTGGAACTGAATGGAAGGCATAAGCCTGGCTTGCAAGATGCCCATTATTAGTGAAAGGCAAGTAACTTTCAGTTTTCCTTTCAGAACTACAGATTTTGTAGAGCTGGCAATTCACAAAAAAAAAAAAAAAAAAAAAAAAAAAGGAACCCTGCAATGGCATCTTCTACAAATATACTTTAAGAAAGGTCATGCTGTAACTTCCTCTTGCAACATTCAAAATACTAGGGATTGGAAGCTGATCCTTTTAACTTGCTGCAAAAAAAATCACATATTTCTAATTAAATAACCCCATGTTCTGTGGGCTACCAAGTCTGTCTGCAGTGGATAAATTGGGAAGAATGACATAGAAAAAAAAATAGGAAAAGGCATCAGAGTTTTCTTTACAGCTGCTGTTCATCTCTGACCAATAAAAAAAGATACAGTCTACTGAGTTGATCACACCATGTTCCTTTAAAGATGCTTATGCAAGTGTGGTAGCAAACCACTGGAAAACATGCAGGAGTCAGACACCAAAGCATTAAAATATATTTTAATTTCTATCAAAATCATCTAATTTAGAGAATAAATAATAAGTAGACAGCTGAAAGCTTCCATATATTTAATGAACAAAAAAAGTCCTTCAAAGTTTTATCTGTCATATTATTATTTGTAAGTTACCCAATATTCTTTAATATTCGAATGACTGATATTTCTTATCAATACATACATTTTTATACAACTACAAACTATTACCATGATCTTCCAAATTGTTTCACCTTCCAGTGACATTTCATGTTAGAAAGTAATCTGAACCTAATGCAAATAATTCCCACCCTCTGATGAGCATTCATTAATCAAAGGTAAATTTTAATGTAAGGAACTTAAATTTGGTAGTAATATTTTTTAACAGTAGATTTTCATTAGGGGAACTTGACACCACCATCCCTCCGCCTCCTTTTCTCCAAACTAAACAAGCCCAAAATCCTTAGCCACTCCTCACAGAACTTTCTTTTCAGCCCTTTCACCAGCTTTTTTAATTATTACCCTATAGACACCTTCAAGGACCTTCATATCCTTCTGAAATCGTGGGGCCCAGAACTGCACACAGTACTCAAGGTGAAGGCATACTACCAGTTACTACACAGGCACACTGACATAAGAAAAATTAAATTGCTTTCATGCAGCTTAAGTTCATTTAATGCTTCTAATTGTGGCATTTACTTTAGTAGGAACGAGACATTTCACTCTGCATTGGTTGTATACTGTGCTTGAATAGTTCTGTACTACTGCGCTCGAGCAACTTTGCACTTCTGAGGAAAGCACCCAGATCAACTGTATGGGTTCAAAACTGAATGTTACAACTCCACTTACAATTTAGAAGTCTTTAAGGTATGAATATCACACCTTTTGAAAGAGAATAGCATAAGCAATTACGTGTTTAATTTTTTTAAATCTAGAGTTATACACATAGGATGTGGGCTGCTGGTTTGGTTTTTTGGTGGTGGGCTTTGAAGGGGAGCACTATTACAGAAATCTGTGATACTTGGAGAGGTCACAACACAAAAACTAGCTGGTCGCTAGGCAAATAATAGTCATTTTAAATTTAAAATTAATACACAGAGAAAAAGTCAGATAACATGTCAATAAGCCAAGTGAGGGTATTATCAGAATTGCAAAATATTGAAAGCTAGCCAATTCTAGAATCTAGGAATTTGTTTGAAACATCCTGCAGTCACATGTGAATGAATCTTTAAATCCCTGGCATACTGCATCTGCATATTAGCACCACTGCAGTGCCTACCTCCTCTTCCCAGAAGGGTTTTTAGAAAAGCAATGCCAGCTGGTGTTGCACTGTAATTAAAGATGCCTCATCTCAGTTTCACTGCTTTTGAAGATTTGTAACTCCTCCCTTTATAGTCTCTTCCAACAGACCAGCTCCACCAGTACCACCAGGGTTAGAAATCTGTGTATCAGGGAAACAAACATCTTTGTGGCAGGTGTCACCTCTGCTCTAAGGACAAGTGCTTGTAACAGTGTACACAGCCAATCCAACCCCCTGCCCCAGAGGTTGTGTATAGAGTGGGAGTAGCACGGGCAGTGAAGCAGGAAATGAGCTCTGTAGATCAAAAAAACCCGCTGCTAAACCAGAACTCACTTAGGCCCCTTCACAGTTTTGGAACCTCTCTCCTCTCTCATCCTGCTGTGAAGTACTAGAGTGACTGTACTTGTGTGCATACCAAGAATTACACTGAGAGCTCCTGAGAAGAAAAATCTGCACCCCAAAAATTTGCTCCTTGAAATGAAGAAGAATTCTGTCCACCAAAAAGTATCAACTGAGAATCACAGTTTTCATATCACATTTAAATCCTCCTTTGTCTGGCTTTCTACAAGAAAAGCATCTTGCAAAGCAGCAGCTATTCTCAAAAAACTACCTGATGCCTACTGAGAACTCCTGAACATGTGGAGACCTTTCAAACTCAATCAGCATCAGGTCAGGATGTATAGCTGGCAACACAAGAGTGCAGAGACAGACTGCTTAAAAAAATACGCTGATTTAAAATACCCGAAACCATTACTGTATAATGGCCTCCCAAAATCAAGTTTAGTACTCATAATAAAAAAGGGTTTCTACAACAAACAAATCACCAGGAACCACCTGAAAAACACTGGAGGCCTTAAGCCAGCTTCTGCTGCCCGATGGAAATTTAAGATACAGAAGATCAGTGTAATCAAATTCTAGTTGCAGGTGTTTCATCCCAAGAGGTGTACAAGTTTTCTAAAACACTCAATTATCACAACAGAATAGGAAAGGAAATATACATCAACAAGAAAATCAGCCATTTTAAATAATAAGAAAACATCTAGGGTTGTTTTCACTTTAATAACTGTGAACTTAAAAACACAGAAAAAAAATGGTTTCATAGGCAGTCAGAATCCAGGCATGCTCAACAGTTGCTCTTCCTCAGATAACATCTTTACTAAAAATGACTGGAAGTTAGGATGTCTCCCTAACACCCTTAATTTGATCTTTTCTGTCCTAGAAATATTTACATGGTAACAACTTGCCTCAGCCTCTTTTCAGGAGAGGCTTTAAAATTATTACTCTGTGGCAATAGACACTGCATTAAAAATGTAAATGAAGTGTATTCAGAAGGGTAGATGTGGTAACTACTGTCCTTTCAGTGACTTTATAGTGACTCATTCTAGACTTTCAAAAAACACATCACTAACATCTCACACCAGTATTGATAAGAGTAAAAAAGGGTTTCCTGTAATTTGAAAAGATGGAAACAATTTCTTTACTGAACAGTCAGTACTTGGAAAAGTTATTAAACAGAGGTCATAGAAAGGCTTCATTCTAAAGAAATAGTGCTAAAAGTTTAAATCATGGGGAGATTACTAGCACAATAATGGACTTCCTTTACAGTTGTTCTCAAAGCCGCTTTGACAGGGTTAGAGATAGGGTAAATGTGACAAAATTCTCTGAATCTGCCAGGAAATACAGCAGGAGGAAGTGATGTTACTGCCTGTCCAGATCAACCTAACAAAAAGAAGAATTAATTCTTATGGATATTTTTTGCTTTAAGATTACTCAGGTGTAAAACCAGTTTTTCATATTACAGGTATGCTCTCTATCGCCCAACTCAAATCAGCCATGGATAATTTAAAGAGGATACTACAAGTCACCAGCTTGCATAGAAATGGAGGAAAAGGGATTAAGCTGCCAAGCAGAGGCTACAGCTGCCCCACTCTGCTTCCTCAAACAGCCTACGCTTCCACTGGTCTACTGCTCCTCACCCTAGGCAGCTGAGTGACTGCAGCTTGTAACTGATTTTACCTTGTCTGAATTTTTCTATTCTTCCTTCAATTATTGCAGGGAAAACCTTAAAAAACCAAAACAGAAACAACATCAACGGACCAACAGGACTGCCTATATGCAATCAGAAGGAACACTTGCTAATTAATAGGCCAGAAATATTTGCTTGCTGCAGTTTGAAGCTATCAGTTCAGCTGAAAACAAGAAAGACTACCTTCCCAAGGAAGCAAACCTGAAGCTTTGCTGATTGACTATAGATACAGAGGGAGACAACATCCATTCCTTGGCTCTTTCGTCTTGGGAAAGGATGGGACAAACAGGATCAGACTGCATGCAACCTGACCAGGACAAGCCATTTAGCTGTAGGGTGTACATCTCTAGCCTTTGTGAGAAAGTGAAGCTGCACCATGAATACTGTGTTCTGTTTTGGGACCCTCAGTACAAGACAGACATTGAGGTGCTTGAGCATGTCCAGAAAAGGGCAACAGAGCTGGTCTGGAGCAAAAGGCTTACAAGCAGCCGCTGAGGGAGCTGGGGGTGTTTAGTCCAGAGAAAAGGAGGCGGAGGGAGACCTTATCACTCTACAACCATGTGACAGGAGGTTATAGCAAGGTGTGGGTCAGTCTCTTCTCCCAGGTAGCAAGTGAAATGACATGAGGAAATGGCCTCAAGTTGCCTCAGGTAAGGCTTAGATTGAATATTAGGAAAAATTTGTTTACGGAAAGGGCTGTCAAACATTGGAACAGGCTGCCCAAGGAAGTGGTTGAGTCACCATCCCTGGAGGTATTTAAAAGACATGTCAATGTGGCACTTAGGATCATGGTTTAGTGGTGGACTTGGCAATGCTGGGTTAACAGTTGGACTCAATTATCTTAAAGGTCTTTTCCAACCTAAATGATTGTATGATTCTATGTAAGCTTCTCCCCAGTGTAGAAATACAAAAAATAGAAGCCCAGCCATCCAAAAATCCATCCTTCATCTGTTAATAAATTGCTCAAATGTCCTGCCCAAAGCCCAGAAACCTGCCAAATACATCCAAGTCATTTTTGGGAAGGGATGCCATCCAGAGGGACCTGAACAAGGGCCCATGGGAACCTCATGAGGTTCAATAAGGCTACACCTGCGTCAGGGCAAACCCTCATATCAGTAGATGCTGGGGATGAATGAATTAAGAGCAGCCCTACCAAGAAGGACTTGGGGGTGCTGGTGGTTGAGAGGCTGGACATGAACTGGCAATGTACACTTGGAGCCCAGAAAACCAAATGTGTCCTTGGGCTGCATCAAAAGCAGTGTCGGCAGCAGCTCAAGGGAGGGGATTCTGCCCCTCTACTCCATGCTTCTGAGACCCCAGCTGGGGGGGTCCCCAGCACTGGAACAACATAGACTTGGTGTAGTGAGTCCAGAGGAGGCCATGAAGATGATCAGAGGGCTGGAGCACTTCTAGGAAGACAGGCTGAGAGAGTTGGGGCTGCTCAGCCAGGAGAAGAGAAAGCTCCAGGGAGACCTTAGAGCCCCTTCCTAAAGCAGCTACAAGAGAGCTGGAAGGGAACTTTTGACAAGGGCGTATAGTCATAGGCCAACAGGGAATGGCTTTAAACTGAAAGTGGGTTGATTGAGATTGAATATTAGGAAGAAATTCTTTACTGTGAGGATGGTGAGGCAACCTGGTCTAGGGAAAGGTGTCCCTGCCCATGGCAGGGAGACTGGAAAAAGATGATCTTCAAGGTTCCTTCCAATCCAAGCCATTCTGTGATTATGTGTTTGCCTCCCAAACATAAACTGAACTGGCAAGTGAGAGAAAAATAACAACAGAGAGGAGTAAACAAAAGCTGACAAAGTAAACTTTTGTTTCCACATAACAGGGTTATAACATCAGGGCTTTCCTTTGTCACTTCTAGGGCTTAGGTATGTGCAATGTAAGTTAAGCTTCAGTTGTATTTCAATTCTATGCTATTTTTGGTAAAGAAAGACCTAGAATATCCATCACGTATTGGACAACTCATTGCATTTCAATATACTTACACAGGAGTTTAAAAGCTCAGCATCATGATGTGAATGCTCAAACAGGGCAAGGTGACATTTAGATTATATTAAGAAATAACTTCTTAACATCATAATAAACTGACAACTTGTTGCAGAATTACATCTATTATTGAATGGTAGTTCACTCTCCATCCCTGTCATTATTACTAACCAAAACTAAGAGTGACCCAGAAACTGTGATTTAAATCTAGCATGTGTATGTGTCATGTCAGATCAGTTTGTATGTGGGAGTAGTGATACTCTGCATTACAAATTTAACATCACTGTCTTGCACCTACACCTACACAAACATTTAAAAGAAAACCTTGCAATTTAGGTTAAGCATTGCTATGGCCCACGTGGACCTGGCAATGAATCCCTTAAGCTTCTCAGAAAAGCACCACCCCCTCAAAAAAAAGGGAAGGTTATGTGGTAGGCTAGCTTCCTCCCTTCATTTTTATCGGCTTTGAAACAGCCTGACAGGCAAGATCTATTTGTGATGCTCCGTGCATCTGTACTTTAATTGTGATACCTATGCTGCAAGACTGGCTAAATGTATTTCTGGTATTAAATATTGCATTTCAAGTCATTAAGGCAAGTCCTGATTAAAAGGGCCTCTGCTTCCCACATCAGGTGACAGCAATTACAGCAACAAGCTGAACAGAAGAGAATAGGAGGCAGCTCTTTCTCCAGTGAGGAAGAAGTTACATAAATTCCTTAAATTTCCTTAAAAAGTGGCTTTTGTTTAAGCCCTGTTATCAATTGCATGTTTTATAGTTTATAAGCTTTGGGAATTCAGGATTTCCAACTTCATTATTACATTTTTCTGGTGGAGGTGTTTCAAAGGCTTTTGACCATGAGTACCCAAAAAGGAAGTTTTGATCCTAAGTTTCATATTTGCAGGCAAAACACACTGATCAAAAATATCTGCTTAGACTCTTAAAAAAACCCCAACCTATCATAGTTCAATAAAAGCATTTCAAGTCACATCTACAGTATATCAAAAATAACATTAGCAGAACTTATTTCTGCTAAATAATTTGTTTTACATATTATAAACTTTACACTCAAAATCTGTATTTCACAGTTGAAGAAGTTATCTTTCATGCTAGTGTAAGTTAGAGATCAGAAGTTCACCAAAAACCTAACAGTGCAAACTCATCAAATGAATGTGAACTTCAGCCACAAAATTACTTCATTCTCCACACTGTATACAAAGAAAGCACAGCCACTCTCACTTCTGTGAAGAAAATCAAGAAATTTACTAAGATCAAACTCAAGAAATCATTAGCAGGTGATAATGTGAGAACACCATAAAGATTGGAACTGGAAATGCACTTTGGAAGGAAACAAAAAGCCTAGAACAATAAAAGCATAACTAGAACTTGCAGTGTGCAAAGTAGTACTTGTGAAAAGGAAGGAGAGATGATGTGGATAAACAACTGAACATGAGGGAGTGCAATATTACAACAAAACAGAGACTGTGTGATCTTTGGATGTATTAGCCAGAATCATGAAATAGATTACTTTTCTGCACTTCTTTTATGTCTCACAACAACATATTATAAAAATCTGCATGCAATTCTGGGATCCCTAACTTAAGCAGAAATATGAAAAGGGAATAGGGGAGAGCAATAAAATGATGGAGCATGGATGATTTGATGAGTCAAACAACAGAAAACTAAGTCAGATGTATTTACACTAAAAAGTGAACACAATATGAATTGTGTGAGAGCCATCCAAAAACTCCCAACTGGGCATTAGGGGGTTCACCATTTCATAAGATCCCAACCACTTTTTGAGAGATGTGTATCAATCAAATAATGGAAGTAGGATGGCATTTGAAGTCTGTGCTAAAGTAAAAATAATGCAAAATGAGTAGTACTCACTTCTCACCTACAAAATCACATTGTTTGAAGTAACCTTTAAACTTCCCCGTTTCTTTTTTTAAAAATGTTAATTTGAGTAGAAGATTGACCTTAACTCAGCTACTCTCTTGGTATCTTACTAGATGATAAATGATTCAAATGCAATGCTTACTGTACTTATCTAGGTATTTCTAATGTACTGATCACAGCATTATCTAAGCATTATACCATTTAGAGAAATGGCTGCTCTAACTTTTAATGGATATAGTGCCTTCTGCACTAGAGGAAATATAACAAAAATTCTTTATGCAAGCTCAATGAAATTTATTTGCACATTCCATATATGAAGAGATGAAAAAGATACAACTAGTTGAGAAATCATAGGGAAAAGGTGGCTTTGACACAATACAGTAAAATCACCTCAAAGGAAAGATTTCAGAGGGAAGAAACACAATAGCAACACCAGGTTTTAAAAAAAGTAAACCAGAGAGTAACTAGCTTATAACTTAATAAAAATAACCAAGAAAAACTCTGCAGCAGAATTCAGACAGGACAACAGTATATGAGTATAGAAAGGTCAGACTACAGTAAGACATCATGATTTCCCAAAGCCAAGAAAATATAAAGAACAGTAATTTCTGGTTTTCTCATCAAGGGAAAAGCAAGTTCATGGGATGGTGAAAGCTCCAGAAGGAACTGAAAGAGTAAGGAACAACACAGAGGCCAAAGGATGCATCTTGAGATCCTACGGTGACATGGTAGCAGTAAATAGTTCTGGTTTTAAGATTTACATAAAAGGAGTAAGAGTTTTACAATAAATCCTTCAATACTGATCATAGCAGAAGAGTAGTCAAAGGAAAAAATATGGTTGCTGGAATCAAAATGTATGCATCTTTTTATGGGCAGAGGATGTTTTCAATCTTGTCTATTAATTGGTAAGAAGTACCAATTACAAGAAAAAAAACAAAACAGAAATCAGAGTTTAAAAAGAGTATTTTGCCTTTAACGTGGTATTTGTACAGAAGGAATTATTAACAGCTCACAAGTATGCACACAAGGTAGATTTAAGGCTTTGCTTATATAGGAATTCAGCAATATAGCATTATCCCACTTGGCCCTGTATTTACAGTATGCTAATAAAGAAACACAGAGGAAGAAAAAACTTCACTAAGTACAAAATCTAATCAGTATCAAGTTTCACAATTAAGGCCATCGCTTGTTACCTGGATTTCTAATTCAGCAATATGCTGCTGGAGTTCTGCCACAGCTGCAATGCGGTCTGCCTCACGGAGCCGTACTGCCATCACTTCTTCTTTACTCTGAAAGAAGTCAGAAATGGGAGCTAGCTAGTACCAGTTTTAGCTGATTAAAAACTGGGCACTGCTTTTACCCAAAATCCTAAGTAGAGAAAACTTAATACACTGCTGTGAAAGGACCACTATTCTAAGAACTCAATTTAATTTTAACCCATAGGAGTATGTAATAATCTAATATAAACTCTAAAGTATAATAATCTAAAAAAAAAAAAAAAATCTGTGCAGTTTTGAAAACTTGCTGTTATCAATTTCCAGGTCCAGAAAACGTTCTTGTTTTCCAGAAATATTATACTGTAAATTAAGAAAAAGAATAAACATAATTAAAAAAACAGCTCATGCTTTAATTTTGGACTTTATAGAAACAGCAAAGCTACACAAGAGTTAGTTATTTCATCATTTCCTTTGTCCTAAAATATAAAAGAAAAATGAAACAAAAGGAAATGCATTCTCAACCTCATTTAGTCCAGCTATCTTAGTCACAGTATACAACAAAGACAGTTTAGAATAAAATACTAATGCACATAACCTACAATTGGCCTCCCACTGTAAGTTTAACCTACAGGTCTGTCTATAAATGATAGGTAATTTGAGTTTGAACAAGAGAGAAAGAAATGTCCTGTTTTATGAGGCAAGTCCTCAAGACTTCAGAGCAGTAAACAGTATTACTGTCAGGAGCCTGGTACAACCACAGAGTGAAAGCAGTGTTAGATAATTAGTGAGCAGTACTATCAGCTGAAGAGCAAACAGCCCTGCAGAAAAGACAGATTAGGCTCAGGTACACCTACTTTTATAGCAGACTGGCGTAACTAAACTGCATTTACTGCAAATCAGTTCCAGTACTTCAGTTATTTTAATGTGTGCTTCACACTAACAGTACTCAGCCACCCCTCATTAGACAGTATGGTTGAGATCAAATCAAATATATCAAAGCTTATCTATAGAAGCTACTTCAAAACATGCTATTTGTTTGGGTTATTTTTTAAAAAAATATTCCCATAACAGAGGTGTATCATCCACAGGATCCAATTAACTTCATTTGTAATCAGTGGAGGCCATTTCAGAGAAATCTATCGTGCTAGCCAAAGTTTAGCCATTCTTGCTAAATTCTGTTGCATGATTGTTCAAATGAAGGCAAACCGACAAGTCCACAGGATTGCATGTATTTAACTGAAAGCTGAAGGAAAGACTGGTTTGGTTTGACTTTGGTATCAGAGATGAATCAATAGTGTTGCTCTAGATGGCACTGATGCTTTATCTCAAACAGAGCATGTTCTCAATAATTACCACAGAAATTGATATGGTAGGAAAGACAAGACTGGGTGGGGGCACAAATCTTATGTTGCAAATTCTTTAGCACAACTGATTAGAAAGATCAGTGGTGAGTTTCAAGAAACGATTGGAAATTGAGTCCTTGCTCTAGAAGCAGTAGTCAGATAAAAAGGGAAAAACATAACAATACACACTAGTGACAAAAACAGTTGCCATACAGGTGGTATGAGATGCAACTGGCTACAAAAATTTTAACTTCTGCTTAAGCATTTCAAGCCATCTTTTAAAAGAAAAATACAAGCTCCTGAAATAAGATACGAGTTTGTTATGCATAAAACAACTGGGGAGTAGGAAATCCAAGTATTTTTTTTGAGGCAGTAGAATATTGCTACCTAGCCAAGACAAAAATAAAATTAGAGCATGATTTTAAACAACTTGAAAAAACAGGAAGAAAAAAACCAAAATCAGTTACTAATAGAATCAGGAATAATTGTTGTTGTTTCTGATATATAATGAAATATTACTTGTAAAACATCTTACAGTGTAAATTGTAATCTCTTTTCTATTGGCTGCAAAACAAGTTTCAGGACCTAATGTTAGTGTATGTCAGTAAAGATGCTTCACCAGCTATTGACCATAGCTACTTTCAGAGAATTTCTAAAGAGTATGACTGGTGTTCTGTTACTGTTACACTTTTCTCTAGCCCATGTTAGAACATTGTTCTACAAGTGTATTATCCCACTGAGAACAGTTGTGTGCTAACTCATTAATCAGGTTAGAGCATATTGCTCTCTTTATAGTCAACATAAAACAGAATGCTGACTACATACTCTCAATCCTCAGTCTCTTAAGGATTAATGAGCCCTTTCAGTATCAAAAAGCAATCAAACAAAGTAAGTTATGGGTTATATGAAAAAGACATCACTAAGATTGTGATTATTAAAAAAATCAGTAAAAATAATCTCAGTATTAAAAAAATAGTACTTAGGAAACCAGAGATCATGGCAAACAAGAAAGTCAGTAAAAGCCATTTCTTCTAGCTAAGATTCAGTGTCTTTTTTCCTAAAAGCTTGTGATGGAGTTTAATGAGTCAGCAGAAGTCACCTCTTTGCTGCACTGTGGATTTGGGTCCCACTAGAAACAAGTGAAACTAGCAAGACAGCAAAAAAAATGAAAACCTGAAAGAGTCTGTTGTTGAGGTGTGTCTTTTTATATTATACACAGACACTTTTCTGAGCAGAACCATGCTTTAAAGTTAAACTTTATCTTTGTGGAACCAGAAAGAATCAGCTCTGTCAAAACCTCAAGTGGTTTTTGTGAGATGGTAAATTCAAGATTATATTGTCAAAATCAGTAAAAAGAATTTTGTTTTTATGATTTATGCTTCTCAGTTAAGACACAATCTTATCCAACAATGGCAGACAAGACTAAAATATACATATATATTAGCACTTCTCAGGATATTGTTTACCTTGCATTCAATCTCTGCTTGTCTACGTTTTGCTTCATTCAACTGAGCCAGAAGTCCTTTGTTCTGTGCAGAAAGATACTGCACCTTCTCCTGTAGGCTGGTAACCTCTTGCTCTGCCCTTCGCAAATGATTACTATTGATCTGATTCTGAAATTCATGACAAAAAGGGGAAACAAAATACATGTTAAGGGAAGGTTATTAATCTAACTCCCTGAAGTCTGACAAAACAGACTTAGAGATCATTTACCATAAAAAACTTTTGATGAAAAAGCATTCAGAGTTTTCCAAGTGTAATCAGAAGAGTTTGCATGACATTTTGTTTATGACCAGGATATTCAAATTGTTCTTGAACAACAGATGACTCATTGTAAGAACATTATTGCAAAGCTCCAATAGATCTGTTTTTCCCAATTTGTTGCCTAGGTAAGGCAGATTTTGTGAACTTGTATCTCAGGTACACTATGCATCCAGGAAAGATCAGGTATGTCAGAAATACTGTGCATGCTTTTCTGTCCAGTGAATTCCTGAAAGCAACACGGCACCTTAGCTGATATCAGTGCACAAGTACATGTCATAGCACTTGTACCTGAAGCTGTGCACACCATACCATGAGAATGGCATTTCTCTCAGATGACAGCTAAACAGCATAAGCACATACAAAGACTCGATGTGTAACACTGAAGTGAGAAGTACCTCAATAAATGTAAGCCAGACAGCAGACTCTCTATGCCCCCTACTGACCAAAACAATGTTGACACCTCAGTGAAAATACTACAAGGTAAGGCAAGAAGAAACTTAAGCAGTTGGTATAAAGTGATGCCTCTGTCAGAAAGAAGCCTTCATATGCCTTGCAGCTGGTTTATCTCTCTTCAATAGCACGTCCTTACATGTTCTCTTGGTTTCTGGAATTGCTGAACCTTGTAAAGTAAAGCTGTTGTTCGTTTAGTTTTTTGGATGCATAGATCTCTTTCAAAAAAGTTACATTTAGCAGGTATTTGATGGGAAGATTTCTTAGAAGTCTATTAAAAATCCTTCTCAATCATCAGCACACGGTGCTTACTAACTTGAGTGAAAGTTTACTAATATAATATGAACTCACCACTTTAGTGCACTTTCATTTCAGGTGCTTAATAGTTTTACAAAAAGAATCTTGGCAATCAAGGTACGATTGTCTTTTCTGCACAAACCTCAGCAGGGGTAACCAATGCTTTTCTAGTCTGGCACATAAAAGGCAAACCTCGTGCTAAAAAACCCTGACCAATACACAGCTGCTTTGCTGAGTTCACAGCTTAGTAACCAGATTCATGACCTCAGCAGAAAATCTAGTATCAGCAATGTCACCTAAAGAAAGCACACGCTGCCATCTAAACATTGCTATTATCAGAATTGCCAATTAGATTTGTGAAATTTAAAACACCTTAAACATACTTTTGTTGTTATTACACCTGTTAAAATTTAATTAATTAAGACGCACACACATTCAGAATCTACCAACTAATCCAAATGAGAAATTCAGAAAGTATAATCCTGGAAAATATTAAAGAGGAGACAATAAAGTTGTACTGTGTGCACTAGAGTCTCCCATCCTCGTCTAACAAGTAAAAAGACCCCGCATTTTGAAACTAAAGTCCTGCCTGTAGACAGTGAAGATCCTCATCAGGTATCATACCTGGTAACACCAAACTTCCAGCAACCAGCTCAATTCACATGTACTAGCATTCAGTAACATACCTGTGTTTCCATCTCCATCATTCTTTGTTTGGTCTCTTTCAGTTCAGCCTGAGTTTCTGCTTCTCTCAGCCGCACTGTCATCAGCTCATCCTGTAGCTCATTCACTGCATTTTTTCTCGGAGGATCTTTCCATCTTCCAGTGGTACGAGCTAGATGACGCTAGAAAAAACAGCATGCTTTTGCTGATACTGCCTGATCCTTCCTGGTGTTTCCTTACTTCACTTAAGGTCTCAGAGTTATATGGGGACAAATAGCTAGAGTTCTCCTGTTGATCCTAAAAGCTAGAAATCCATGGAAACTTACTGGTTTTAAAAATAGACAAAAAACTGAACACATTAATTCCCAACTACAGTAAGTCCGTGAATTTCAAGTATATCCTGAGACTTTTGTCTCTTTCTAGCCCTTTTTAACATTTAGCAAAGTAGGAGTACTGATAAGGTACTTCCCTCCAACCATTACAGTTACCTGGTAGCACAGGCCCTCTGCCATCTGTAACAACTAGGCACCAACTTCTAACATACTTTTTAGGTTAAGTTTCTTGTGACAGCTGAATTTAAGGATTTTCTCACCTCAGCAGTTTGATCCACAATCATTAGTTTCTACTTGAACTCAGTATCTCAAAATTTTAGTCTTTTGCTTTATCATTGAAAATAAAAATTCATAAAAGTATATTGCTACCCATACCTGCCAGTGTTCTTCCAAATCTTTGACTTGCTGCCTTAGTTCTTTGAGACCCATCAAAGATTCTGCTTCTCTTAATTTTACTGCAATCAGTTCTTCTTGAAGTCTGGCAACATTTTCCTCATCAGGGAGGGAGCTGTTCCTCTGCAACAATGATCATCCTCTTAAATATGTATTTGAATAAAATTGTGCTTAGTGAAACCCACTCCAGGAACATACACATGGAACAATAACTAAGAAAACTTAGGGTGCACATCCTCTACAAAATAAAAACCATCAAAAAAGCTAAGCTTCTGGATATAGTGAGTGTGTATAAGTAACTTCTAACTGCCAACTACAAAAGAAAATTATAAGGTAGTAGTTCTAGGTATTCTGACTTCAAGATTTCCCTGAATGGTATCCCTAACAAAACATCATATTTACAATATTTGAACACATCATCAAAAATACGGAGAGGAATCTGAAAGGTTTTGATCTAGTGGATAAAATGTAAAGCAAACAAGGAACTGAAATTACACCTTATTAAAGCTATAACTTTTATTTAGGTTTACAGGAAAAATAATAAATGGAAATTTATTTTTTAGGAAGCAGGTCATCAGCCTTTGAAAAGGAGAACAGATATGCTGACAAAGGAACCATCTGTTAATATTTATAAACAACAACCAGTCAAGAAGAAGTCTTAGAGATGAAAGTGCAAGACACATGAGGGAAAAGTAGAAAGGCGAGAGGAGGCTAAACAGAAAACATGAAAACACCAAGAAAAGCAAAACAGAGATGAAATCGTAATAAGGGAAATCTGGGAGAAAAACGAGGCGAAGAAAATGGACAGGCTGTCTGACTACAGTATCCCTACAGCAAATCATTGGTCACCAAATATTCAAAGTTGCACTGGCCTTCATCACTTTCTACTTTATTTCCCAGTAGCTGTTTTCAGTAAAATCAAATGTTTTTGCAGATCTGTAATACTGTGACAGTTGTCAGGTTTTCTTGAGAGTTGAGTAAAGCGCGTGATTAAAATTAACAGAACACAGCACAACAGCCATTTATTAGCATTCCATGTTTCAAAATCATAGGATCTGAGTATTGGCAAATACAGGAAACGAGAGGATATGTTTCTGAATGTTTATGGCACTGTCAGTACGGCCATGCAAGTCTCGGGTTATTCTGCAGAAGTTCCCCAGACTCACGACTCATCACTAACAGCAGTAACGAGCTGTATTGTAGGAATTTAAGGGAGTTCACTTCAGCCCCTTTCTCATGTGCATAAGTTCATCATAACAGACTGAAATATTGCTGTACATCTGAGTTTGCCTGGTACACTGGAACGGACCCCACTACTCCAGCTTTTCTTCACAGATAAGTTTTCATTGTATGCTGTCTCCATGCTGATGAAGATTAAGTAGTCTCCTGAATTTTGAAAAATACCTTATATCCTAAATTCTTACCAATGGTCAATACAGTAAAAACTATCACACTACTAAGCCCATCAGACACTCATCAAGCCCCTCAGATAATTGAAAAATAAATCTTGGTTCCAGCGGGTTAATTGAATTAGCTAGTAGGTTCTGGCCAAAGCCTGGGTATATAGCTCATTAAAGTCTCCTAAGGAAACTAATTCCTTAGAATGCTTTATATCAGGTCAATTATTGGGGTTTTCTTCTTTTGCTATTTTATCTTGCAGTTAAATTTTGCTGCAAAGAAAGGTAAATGTTTGCCAATTGGTTTGAGTACATCTTGAACTCTGGCATCAGTAAGTTACAAGCCAGCATGGCACCCAAAAAGCAGTAGAGATTCTGATACTGAGCGGTGAAGGGATTCTTTCCCTGCCCATAATGAAATGGGAGTGGAAGATACTCAGTACCTAGGAATGGTAATATTGAACCCTTTCCTCTTCCCCTCCCAAACTAGTTTCACATAATCTCAGTGCTCACTCTGAGCCCACTGCTCCTGTTGCAGGATATAATTTTGAAACAATTGATGTTTCCTACCAAGACTTCACCAGAATCCAAGTTTTCCACTACAGCAGGCTTCAGGAATAGAAGAAAAGTGATCTGTTATTCACAAACCTTTCCCAGTGCAAACAGACCTTAGTTTTATTGTACTTTGAGATTTGAAAAGCGTCTTGCAATCACAGAAGCATAGAAGAGAGGTTCTAGAGCACAGTTCTGCAAAGAATTACAGGGACCTCTAGTCTGTTTTGAGTGCTGTTCTATATAAAGGGTCCTGGTTTGATTTACCTTTTCCATCTCTAGAACTTTATCTTGCATCTCCTTCAGGGCACAATGAGATTCTGCTTCACTCAGCCTGGCTTGGACCAGCTCTTTTTCCAGCTGTAGCACAAAGTCTTCACTGTATCGTGAACTGCATTTATGCTACAAAGTTTGCAGAAATATGTTTAGTATGAACCACAGATTGTTTGAAAGGGGTTTTATATACCAGATTTGGTGGGAAAAGTACATTCAAATGCTTCAGATCAGAAATACCAGCATAAGCGCTTACCTTATACAAGTCTATTAATATGTCAGTGCAGACTGCTACCAAACATATCCCCACTGCTCTGCCTCTCAAACAACTGCACCTCCACACAGCCAAATGTCTCTGATGAAACTGAGACCCCTATTAGTATTGACAAGCAACAACTCACACTTTTCTGTCATTGTCAACCAAATTGAAAGATTCTCAAACGATCTGTGATTATTTTGTGATACGCAGAAAAAAGTGCTTAGGGAAGACTAGTTAATTACAAGGTTAATACAAGTATCACTCAATCCCTACTCACTTAAACTCCAATTCAGCAGATTCCTTCCATAATCTTGGATTTAAAATAAAACTATATGTGCTTCAATGCACAGTGACTTTGGTTTGCCCCATTCTTCACTCCAGCTCTTGGCTCTCATTTGCTCACACTATACATTCTTTCTGAAATTCAGACACATCCAACCAAAGCATTTGTATTCAAAAGACTCACTTAACTTTTTCCCCCAATCAACAGTTTAAAAATACATTTTATTTCTTCCCTGGGTCACTTTAAAATTACTTGTCAGTTTGGCAGATTGTCGAACTTGCTTGATAGGCAATACCAACCTAAATCAGCATTTAAATTTCTGATTGAAGAAAAATGTGTGTGTTGAAATCCTCAAAGCATAGTTGTTTAGTTACTGTGTTTACATAGCTACCCTGACAATTAAGTTTAGAGGAAAATAACTTAATATATTTTTGGTGTCATTAACCACATTGTGAAATAAAAATACTGTGCCTGGATTCATAGGTTAAGTTTAAATTAACAATTCAACTTTAAAAAGATTATTCATTATACTAAAGATACATCTGTGTCTTACTTTATGTTTGCATCAAACAATTTAGTTTTATGCATCTAAAAAGCAGTAAAAAAATGAACAGAAGTCTTCAGTTCCACATGCTTCTGTTAGGGTGTGACATTCCCTGACTTTTAATATACAAATAAGAGGCAAACAGGCCAAAACGAGGATTTAAATGTAACTACATGGTCAAGGAAATAATTTTTTCATTTGCTTTTATACTTCTGCATGCCAACTAAACCTTTTGTCATGACTTACAGTACAATCCAAATTCAAAATCTACACTACTCTTAGTGTTAGAGTTTACTGTATTTCTTGTATATATGTACCTGCAGGAAGCTGTAATGGAGGGGATATGCACAAAGCATTAAAAGGCAAAGACAGCTCAGGCAGGAAGTTTTTAGTGTCATTGATACCATCCACTTAAGTATGAGGCCTACTTAACTGTGCACCTGAACACACACAGAAATAGTATGATCCTTGTACATTAATATTAATTTTCCCTTATACAATACTAATCTAATTCATATTAATTTTCAACCCACACATTGGTTTTGCCTCAGCAAGTAGTGGAGGCAGACCTGATTTGAGCATAAGGAAGAAGATGGTGGTCAATGCTGATTAATTTCTACAGTTGCTTCACATCATGTAGCAACCCAAGTACCACATGTACCATGCAGAGGCAGAAAAGAGGGAACAACTCTTTTTTTATTCCCCAGCTGTTTGTACAAGTTTATCCCATGATACACACAGCAACTTAGATGGACTTTACATTTCTTGTTCCAGATTCTGTTTGTGGTACATACAGAATGTGAACAAATGCAGTGTTCTCCCTCTTGCAAGGGAAGAAGTTCACTAGTATTTTCCAGGATATGGAGAGAAAAAGCAGATTTGAAGAGCTGAATACATGCTGACTTTGCAATAATGTAAGTGTATTCTATAAAAATCTAATTGATGTTTATCAAATAATTAGTAATGGAGAAGGTAAGAAAAGTTATTAATCCAGTTTCAAGCACGAGTCATGCCTTTAAATCTGTCTTTAGATTTCACCTGCATAAGGAATATGTTAAGAGTACTTATTTATTTAGCCACAACAAACTCTAAATCAGGTCTTGATATACAGCAAAAAACCCCAGCCAAGATCAGAACAGACTGAAGAAAACAAGACTCACAAATTACAAGCTGTGAGTTTTACTGCTTAGTAAAACAAAGCACAATTTCAATAATTTAGTATATAAAGGTAACACAAGTTTATAGTTAAAACAATGTTTGAAAGAACTTTTAAACTGACTGTAAGAAAAAAATCTGCTTTTATATATTTTCCCTAAGCCCTAGAATTTCTGACAAAAGCCACAATGCAAATACAGATTTTCAGGCACCAGCCAAACATTTTAACCACAATAACACTTTCTTGCTTATGTTGAAGAGACACATGTAATATAAAGGACTAAAACTGTAGTTCTACAGCCATTTAATTCTGAAAGAAACAAGTTCTTGCTTGGCTTCACGCAACTGGATTTATTTCCACCCAAATTTTCTTAAACATAACCATACCAAGTATTATTTGCACTGATGACAGATATAATTACACAATGGTTCTCCAGTACACTATACTGAAGAGTAATTAACAGCTGATTCAGCAGCTGCCCAGCTAACTTTGTTTACACATTTAAGCACTAACTATAGTACTTCACTAAATACAGAATTCTTATTTTCTGCTTTTTGGTTGCAAATTAGAACATAGTATTAGGAAAGTATACTGTAAAAAATAAAGTGAAGCCTTCCATAAAGCTGCAACACTCATTTACAAGCACATACTCCCAACATCAATTACTATGTTCTTAATTATTATCAGTCATTTTAACATGAGTTCCTGTAAAGAAACTACACATTATGAAGTTGCTGTAACAATAACCAAATACATCACTATAAATTACCTTGCAAAATGCATATGCTTCCATCTGAATGCTTAGTCAATTAAAATTCTATCTTCACATAATATAGCTGAAGAGCCTATTTAAAAATAAGATGTGAACTAATTTTAGCTTGATTAGCCTCCAATTAATCAGGTTCAATTTTAAAGCATTCCAACTGATGAACTGGGTAATCATTGGCAAGTACAGTGTCACTGGGAAAGACAAGATTTGCATTCTGGAGGTGTTTACCTTCAGGAAAAAGCTACCCTTCTCATTTAGAAACACAAGGGTGAAAAGAACAGGGAATAAAACCTTCAGCACATAATTATCAGGAGTAAGTTACAATAGGCTGACTACCCTTTCCCCTAACTCCTCAAATACCATTGCTCTTAGCATGCCTCAAAAGAAAAGTCTGTATTTTGTTCAAGTCAGGCACAACTTCCTCTATGCAGTTCTTGATTTACTAGCGGTATGAGGAAGAAGCCACCTTCCTCTTAATCATTTGGTAAGCCACCATGACTTGTCTTTGGCAAGTTTCTACATTTAAAGACTAGACAAGCCAAAGACAGATTAGTATCATTCGTTAGTATCATGATTACCTCTTTTAGTAGACTCCAGACTTCATAATGAAGCCGTTCTGGTTCAACTAAAAACTCCCTATAAGTACTTTAGCACAGGAAGAAATAAACTTGTGTGTAATTTGGGCTTCTGATCAAAAGAATACTCCTCTACCCACCTCTGTATTCAGAAGTGCTGCAGGGGAGAATTTCTTCAGACACAAACCCAGTAAGTACCTCTACGAGTTACCGTTAAGCCATCCAACCTATGCTGTTCAATTTCATGCAGACAGCACGAACCCTTGATAATACTCAAATATAAATGCATAACCTTTTTACAAGGGTATGTTAACCTTAGAAATACTATTGTTTAGATAATTTTTGCTACCAACAAAACAGTGGGTTTTTTTAATCCCACAGTATTGCTCAGAAGAGGCAGCTGCAAGTACCTTTAGGCAGTTCTTTTTATACATTTGTATTCAGACATTCATGTCCAAACGTTATGGTTTCTATCATGGTGAAACAATCAATTTGACACTGAAAAAGATGTAGATGATAAAAATATGTACAATAGATGCTGTATCTTTAAATAAGTACAGATAAACTATGCAGTCATTTACAAGTTTACAGTGCAATCATTTTTGCTAAAAACAAAGCTGAAATAATTAGAGAAAAAAAATATTAAATCAGATACTTGCAAGACAATACTGAAAAGGAGTATTGCCAAGAAAAAAGCTATTGGCACTAGCAAGTGGCAAAAAATCACCAGTGTACACTAAAATGCAAAAATTCCAAATAAATCCATGCATTCCCACCAGGTGGCGCCCTAAATGCACGCAGCTGCTTCTATTTGTTGCTCCCACTTCCATGCTTGGAAACAGTTAAAAGGCTGTTCTATTACACGTCTTACTGATGCAGCAGAATCTCGCGAACACTCACTCCTTACTTAAACCATTTTAACGCTTTCACCATGGTGTAAAACTCCGATGGGTCTCAAAACCACAGTGCTATTCCTTACGCTTCAGAATAAGCCAGCTATTAGGCACAAATCTGTCTCTAACCACATGGATTTACAGTCTCAGTTCCACACACATAGTCAGACGAGTTCCTATAGCCATGATCAAGTGGAGAAAAGCAATGCTGCAAGCATGGAAAGAAGGAATCGTGCTTAATTTGACTTACTCTCCATTCCTCCAGTAATTGCCCAGCTGTCTGCCTTCACAGCACCAACCCAGCCAATTTTGCAATCCACAGATACCTAAGGTTTTGCTCAGGATCAATTCCCACACTTAGACAACCTGTCAAGCCTCCCCAGCATTGCTACTCAATAAGGTCCCCGGCATAATTAAAGGCATTAGCTTTAAAAGTCATATTCCCACCAATTAATGAATAAATAAATAATAGTATCTTAGTCTTCTAATAACTTTTAATTGCATACAGGTCATTAACATGGATGGCTCTAAAAAACATATTCCAAAGGTGTGTACACTATTGTAATCAGACAATAAACAGCTATATATATATCCAAAAGTCTATAAACACTTCTCATTGCATTTCACTTGAAAGATTACAATATATCTAAAAATGTTGAAAAGCATCACTAAACCATCCCCATTTTCCTAATCATAATTTCTTCCTATTTTTCCCCCAAAGAAATTACTAAAGTTCTATAAAAAGCAGCATTTCACATGAGAGAGTAACAGCTTAATAATCACTTCTTGCAAGTATTCTGAAATACGTTTCTTTTTTACACTGAAATGCATTAAACAGACATAATAAACTAGTTCTAGAACATTGCATTTAAGTTGTGATTTCAGTCTAACAGTGAATCTCATCTTTACGTTCCAATAGGAGACACAGGTATTTCTAGAGCTTTAGTGGAAGAGGTGTAAAACAAACATACTGACCTTAAGAAACCTGGTTAAGTAGCTGCAGTATGCTGTAGTTCTAATAAATCATATTTCATACACCTGACATTCCCAAGATTCCAGACAATACACTCGGATACCACTTACTTAAAACAATATGAGGATATTCACATCAACACTAGTAGTCCACAGTTTATTCAGCAACTGAAGATGCTAAAATGCATTCCCCTGTATCCCCGAAGAGAAGATACTGAGCACTTTAAGTGTCTTAAGGGAAGTAACTTCAGTCTCACAGCAAGTCTGAAGTCTTGCACATTTTACTACCTAAAACCCCAAGTGCATAAAAATACAGTACTATACAGGGCTACTAAAAATTATTTTCCTGCTCCATATGCACATAAACCCACACTTTTTAATCAAGTTCTGTAGTTCCAAAATCAGGGACAATGCTCTTCTACAATGCTCTCTACAGCAAGCAGTAAATGTTAGCATACTCAGAAAAAAACAAACACAGGTACATAGAAGAAACATTAACATGAAAGAAACTGACTTAAATGATACACTAGGTAAAGGCATTATGAATCAATTCTCAAATTTGAGTAGCTAGAGTGACACAACTTGCAATGACTAGATTCTTAGCATTAAGAGCTATCAGAGGTTGTATGTGTGGCTTTTTGTTAGTATTTCTTTTTTGGTGGAAGGGTTTTGGGTCAGTTTGTGGGGGTTTTTTGAGTTTTTTGCTTGGTGCGTTTCATTGTGGGTATATTGTTTAGTTTTTTAAATTAACTCATAACTTACATCTATTCAGGGTTAGGAATCTCATCTATCAGTAGAACAGAGCAAAATTTGATTTAATCAAATTTGTGTCATTTTAGGAATGCAAATCACAATGAACAGGGGTTTACAAAGACAGCACAGAGACCATGTCATGTAATGATGAGGAAAAATAAACACAAGTGAGTGAAAAAGATGAGATGATGTGCTGCCAGGCTCCTTACCCATTGCTGCTGTTGCTGGAGCTCCCTGATGGTATTCTCAGCTTGCTCCAGTTTAGTATTGGCCTCATCACTCTGCTGTTTGATGGTGGCCAGCTCCCGTTTTATGAGGTAGTTTTCCTCAGCCTCCTGGGCCCTTGTCACTTGTCCCTTAGGACATAATTTATTTTTTTAAGCACTTATGACAAATCCAAGGAAAACTGCCTTTATGATGCGTAGCTGCTTATTTCATCAGATTGGTTTTGCAAACAGCACAGAGTACAATTGGTAGAAATTTTAGGACAAGGTAGTACTAAACAGCTGCTTTTGTAATAAAGTACTAAGTTCAGCAACCATTTAGCAAGCACAGTTTTGTACTCGCGATCAATAAAATTCCTTTCATGCATTATTACTCAGCTGTACATGCACGGATTGAAGGTCACGATAATTCAATTTCATTGTTAATACAGTGTCATAGAATCCATTTGCCACAGGAATTTGGACAAAAAATTACAATAGGTTAGGAAAATTACTCTAACGTGCAGATATTGGGTTTATATATTTTTAGTAAACAAAATTAAACAAGTTTCTAGCAAGATATATTAGCTCTGTATTTATTCCAAATCAGCAAAGCAAGGATAGAATACGGCATGCAAATACGCATGCATTAAAGCAGTTGGGGTTTTTTATGAGTAGGAAGAGAGTCATACAGTAAAAGACTAAAAGACTATACCTGTATCAATCTATCTGCCAAGGAAGCACTTTCCTACAAAGGAAAAATTCAGATAGGAATGAGGAAAAAGGAAACCAAAAAACAAGGGGCTGATCATAGTGACAAAAAAGACCAAGAGCTGATAGAAAGAAAATGCCCAAATTCTACCCATTTTCTGTGCAAGCTCTTTTTGCAAAATTAACAACTCTTCATATCAATGAAGGCAAATCAGCCTAAAAGTCTCAGGAAGCAGCCTTTTCTGCAATAGATTTAACACAGTCCATCTTTGATACAAAAAGGTTTCAGATTACTGTAACACTTAAAATTCACCTACAGGAGACTGGGTGTTTCTATCTGAATGGCTTGCTTCCCTAAATTAACAAAAGTTACTGAAGCATTATCTGATATGATCTAATAGATAGATCCAAGACACAATCTACAGTCCCCTTACAACATGAAACAAAGGTATAATTTGAGCACAGAGGCAACTCCACTAAGCACTGAGGCACTCATGCAGAACTACAGCTTCCACTAAGATGAAGCAGGGAAGTTAAATGGTGCAAACTGACAGACAAGCAGGAAATGTCAACTATGACAGCTAATGTTTTATTTTACTGAATTCTTGCAGTAACTCATTGAGCAGTTCATAGATTCTCTTTCCTTGCGAAACTTTTGCAAGAAAAATTTTCATTTTTACACACTGACAAGCACTACGGGCCTGCAGTTGCATTTAATTAATTTCTACTTTATCACCTCTGAAACCACTCAATTTTTTGAACATTCTACAACAGAGAAACACATCTATTCATAGACCTTCTTTGTCCTTGAAACTTTTATTAAAATTCAAGTTCAAATTAGTAGATAAGAGCTATTGCTTAGAAGTTAAGGTACACTAAGGAAATCACAACTAAATTAGATGAGTTTGAATGATGGAAAAATATTTTAAAAATAAGTTTCCAACAGAACTTAATGTATTTTTCACATTTTATGATCTGTTTTTCAAATGTTGCAATGATAATGATATTCAGAAATTCTTATTAATAGATAATATTTTCCCATTTTGAAATGTTTTCGTTCCAATCAGACTGGGATAATCTGAAGGTGAATTCCGAAATTCTAAGTACAGAATTTGCAAAAGCACTAGCATCTAGCAGTTCATCATGGACTTCATAATTAAAAAAAGAAAATATTTCAAACCTCTACGAGTTAAGTATAAAACAAGGATATTAACTATTATATATTTGCCAAGGGTATTGAAATGATTCACTACAGCTTCAAGCTTCCCAAAGAGAGCCTGCTCTTTTCCAGTCATTTTATAAACCTCCAATAATAGAAACAAAAATGTTCACAGAATTGTATTTTTGGTCACAAATTTCACAATGTGTCCTTATTATGCGTCTTTTCCAAACTAAATTCTGAAATCAGTTATTTAGAATTTGACATAGACTGCTTTTCCAGAAATTGCAATGGGGTTTAACATCTGAAGTGTAACATCTTTCAATTATGTCACTCTCAACTGAAACGTTACCATTTTCTTCCCTGCGAAACATGAACAACTGTTTGTGACTCACAAGAGCATTCAATTCCATTTGTTGGAAGATGGTCCCTGTTTGTGCTTAAGGTGGACAGGAATGTTCTCACTGCTGAGCAGAGCAGCTCAGATGCAATCTGCCACAGGAAGTGTGATACCAGGATACAGGAGAGGCCACTGGAGAACAGTGCCTTCATGTTGGCAATGTATCCACAGCAGCCCCCATGCATACTTTTGAAGTTTCAGTCAGTTACAAAAAAAACTAACAAAACTCTAACAAGACTAAACATACGAGAAATAAATCTTTAGATATTCTCCCCACCATGTACCCAAAATTGCCATGAAACCTCAAAACTACATAGAACAAATGAATGGCAGTGTTCCTGTTCTGAATGTGAATGCTGCAACATCTCTCTGGTCATTGGTAGGTCTGTCATTTTGCTCCTACATAAAAACACCAAGCAACTTCAGATTTTCAAAACTGAGCATTCTCTCACAATGAACTCTTTTCCAAACAAGCAGTCCACTGTTTCATGGAGTCTTCTGGACTTTGAACATATGCTTCTAATTCAGAAAGAAAACAGTACAACACAAGTTGGGTATCTCAAAATGTTTGATTTTATAATCACTAAGAAGCAGACATAACCCTACATATTTAAAGCATTGACCTTAATTGCTTGGTGATGGCCATGTTTTGGCTAAGCACTGTTAGGAAACACCAGAGATTATCAGGAGAACAGTAAACTATAATTCTGACATTCCCATTTCATAGAATGAAATTGCCATCAATTAAAGTCGAAATTAACACAGATTAAATCTAGTCCCCAGCATACTTACTTTCTCTAGTGTTTCAATGCGCTGTTTGAGTAGTCTATTTTCAGTTCGTAACCTCTGGAAGGTAAACAGTTCATAAATCCATTTCTCAAGTTATGAATTGAAAGTCTGATAAAGCAAACTAACATTTTTATTTCATCACATCCATGAAAATCAATATAAATACAAAAATAATTAGTGACCTTCTTAACATCCTTTCATATGATGTACTAGCTCAAAATACAAGTTTAAACAGCTTGATACAGCAAAAATGAGAACACATCTCATGTTATGCGAAAGCATCTGTGTTGCATTAGCTGAACGCAGTATGTCTGCAGGTGAACCACAGGGCTTAACCCCACACCAGACTTGACAGCCTCCCTTTCATAAACAGAGCCAAAGTCTTCATGGTTAAGGCACATGAAGTGCACTCCCTGCATTAGGACAGGCTAATGAGGCAGCTACAAGGTTTTCTTCCTTTTCCTCACAAGAATTTACATTAATCTGTAAGGTTATACTGAGAATTACCTCAAATGTCTCAGAAGTAGGAAAGAATTGTTCTGAACTCTATACTTTACCAGTGAATTTCCTGTATATTTTAGCAGTCAGCATTCAGATAGAAGAAGATCCGTACCTCTCAGAACAGGGCATTGGGTATCAGTTCGGTAAACACTTTATTCTGCCAGGCTAAAAGGCAAACTCAAAATATGCTTTTCTATCTCCCCTGAAGTAGCCTCTTCTGCTAAGCAGCTCTGATAAGTCAGAAAGCTCTGATAAGTCAGAAATTATTTACATAAGTCCCAAAGTACGGCCTAGAAACAGACAGCTTTGCATTGACTGGTTGGGGTTTTTTTGGTTGTTTTTTTTTTGGGTTGGCTTGGTGGTTTTTATTTTGGGGAGGTTTTTTGTTGCCTTCTTTTTTTTTGGGGGGGGGGGGGGTGGTGGTGGCAAGAACCAGGAAAGGATTTGATATGAGTTAGTATACTGGAATCTAAAGTTACAGCTGTCTTTCATATGGTTTTATTTTGTCCTGTTCTGCAAATAGCTGTCATTTGAGCCCTGAAAATCTGATTTCAGCTGCTGTTACAGCAGGTATTCAGGCTGCTAAATGCCTCACTGCCTAGTACAATAACAAACTGCCTGAAAAGACTCCTAATACCTTTGTGCTCACAGGTGCATCTCACAGTCATTTTCCTGAAGAACTGATGCCTTAAAAACTGATATTGAAAGGCAAAATGATTACCAGTGGACAGGAAGAAGGAAGACTTTTACCTAACTCCCTCAACAAGGCTTTATACAATGCACTTGCACATCATCTCTCCCACTGTCTTTTCTTACAGAACTGGCTAAAAACACAAGGAAGAAAATCCAGATCAAACATGCTGTGAAAAAAAAAGTGAAATAGGAAAAAAGGTATCAAAAGCCTATTTATGTCACAAAAGCAAAAAGATGCAATGATTAAGTACATACAGGAAGTAGGTCAGTTAGTAAAAGGGAAAAAAAAACTGCACTGGCAGGTTGGCTTCCCCCCCCCCCCCCCCAGTTTGTATTAACTGCAAAAGCACCAAAAGAAAAAGTGACTGCAGACACAAGAAACTACAATTAGGTTCAATGCATAAAAAAAAAAAAAATCAAGATCTTAAAGACAAACCACTCAAGTGCACTCTGACAAAGTCTATCTTAACGTGTCATACAAACCTCCTGTGTGGAGCACCTACATCTAAACCAGCATATTTGGAACCTCTGACAAATGAGAGAGCATCTGTTACTAAGCTTTTATCAGCAGGAAATAATAAAAATATAAGTGCAGTGGGTCTCCGAAGATTTTGTTTTTCAGTGTCCACCAGAAGTCTCAATAATTTCACTGTAGGTGTCCTTTATGAAAAGATACCAAAACATAAATGCTGAAAGAAAATAATTTGGGGACCTTAATTATGTCCTACTACATGCAGAGATCAAACATGTAACCCCCCATCCAGGAATTAAACTTATTTATGAATAAATTTGTTGAGGATTCCTTACTTTAATTTCAACTTGTTCTTCCATTTCTTTTGTCTTTATTGTAGTGTATTCCTTTTCTAGCCTAAAAATTAGAAATAGTAAATTATGATCAGAAACATTGAGGATAATTTACTTGTTGGTGTAATACCTAAAAACAGCAGAACAGAGACACAGATCATTGATATTTTCTCTGAAATGCACTCCTGTAAATGCTTAGACTGGGCACTAAATTTAAACACAGTAGATTATGAACAGACTGAACCAGCACTCTGAAGTGCAGGAGCTTGCTTGAATACTTTACAGTGGCAGCAATTTGGAGCTACTCTGTACTAACCCCTTTATGTAATACAATCATCAGTTCAATAGACTCAGCCGAAAGAAATCAGAGCTTGGAAAGCCTGGAAGAAAAAAATGCAAAGAAATCTGAGAAAAATACCTTAAATATAAAACAATTTTGGCCTCTCCCCAGAAAACCAAAGTTGTCCCAATGAAAAACGTGGCAAGAAAAACCTACAAGCTGAGATAACAATGCCTCTACAGAAGGCAGACCAGGAAGTTCAGACTTGGAATGGTAGGATTTTCAACTACATACACTTGTACTGGTTTGCAAAGAAAATATTTTTTCCTGAAAGCTTTGTTGTTACTTCTTTTTTAGAGAAGACTGCTCACTCTACTGACCATAGGCTGCTGACAGAAAAAAAAGAAAAAGATGGACAAATTCAGCTTGGAAGACCCTGTGCACAACCTGCAGTGCAACAGTGAACGTACAGTAAGTTACAGCCAATGGGTGACCCACCAAACTTAACCCTGGCAAATCACAGTATTTGCAGCTTGGCTAATCAAACCAAAATTTACCAAAGGCAGAAGAGACATGCAGCTAACCTTAACAACAACAGTAGTGGTAATATGTGGTATTCTCAAGATTTCAAACCCCGAATAAAAGTTATTTTACTGTTGTCAATGGTATTACAAAGTTTTATCAATTTATATTTTAAACAGCACTGATTTTGACCATAAATGCACTCCTTAGCACCGTGAATACTGAATACTTCTCCAGTTCCTGAGAACTAAAATCTTTAGAATTTAGGCCAGATCATAAAAGTTTTACCTCCTTTCCCTGCTTCACCCTGAAGAAAACCAAAATAATCTCCCCTCTCTCCAAAAAACCACCCCCTACCCAGCCTTCCTATTCAGTCCTTTTTTACTGAAGTGCTGTAATTCCCCATAACTTGCAGTTTTCTTCAAAAGCTTTTTTAGTTATTTTTGTAAATGAGACCTAGCTTTATTATATTTAAGAAAAATAGCAAATACTACTTTAGAATAATTTTTTTGCAGAGAGAACTTCAGTTTTAATTGTTTATGTAGTAAAAAACCCCAAAAAATTTAAGGATGGAAAATTCAAAACAAAACATTGAATAAATAACAAGTCTTAAGGGTAAACAAGCAGTAACTCAGCAACAGTATAATCTATTTTCTCAAAATGTTATACCTACTTTTTCATCTTTTTTGCATTGTATTTGACTTGGTAAGACGCTTGGATTAATTTGTCTGGACCACTGTCAAACTGATGTGGAATGACCTTTTGAAAGTGCTAAAAGCAATCAGAGCACAAGATTACATATAATTAACAGCTGCAAGGAAATATACATACATTACACATTTCAGATATCTCTTAAAATTATTATAACCATAGCTTACCTGTAACATTCCTTCCATGTCAAGTTGCAATAATTCTGCCTGGTTCATCTGAAGTAATGCTAAACCTACTCGAAACACTATCTCTAAACCCTGAAAACAGAAGTTAAAAAATATCCAACAATTATTTGTGGCATTGTCAACAGTACAGAATTATTCTACTATTTACTAACATTGGAAATCTCACCCAAGTAAACACAAGTAAAAGGGCTACCAAAAAAAATCTCTCAACAAATTGCTTCTGGGTTTCTTTTTTTGTTCCAAGGACAAGCAGCCTGGCTATTTGTCCTGATGCCAGACATCCCCCTCAGAGAAGTTAGTGATGAGGTAAAATCTCGAGTGACAGGAATTCTCTAGGTTAGCTCTATCAAACCTTCTAAGTATATCTAGTAGAAAAATCCCAAGTACTTCTCAAAAAAGCACGGTACAATGCAGTTAAACTATTGAAAAAGATAAAAGGGAATGTATCACTATATACCCTATCTTGGATATTCCTGAGGGCAAGCTGAAAGGATCCACCTTGGACATACTGCTTTCTAAAAGATGACTGCAGAGCAAGCTTAAGCTATGATTTGTTACTAGTTATAATTATGCAAAGCTCTAAACCTAAACACAACATAGGTGTCTTTGTGATAATGACACTGAATAATTCGCTAAATTTCTTTGGCACTGATCATCATCTGGACAATAAAAGTTACTAACACTCCCTCTTCTTGGCTTGCGTATCCCTAAGGAACTTTAACCTTGGCCCAAAAGCAGCATTAGTTTCCACTGTAAACTCACCACAATACTGAGAAATGGATGTCCCTGCTGCATGCAATGCTAATACACTGCATTCAGAAAGAACAGATTTGGGAACACTTCAACAGGCTTAGAGCACAAAGCCACACACAGTATCAACATTCAATGACTTAGTTGCTCTTCCTTGACAAAATGCACACACCTTCCCTTAAAATAATCTGATCAGCGTAAGAAATAAAAAGCAAGCCTATGAGATTTGTCCATCATGATGGGATTTATACCACTACCCAAATAACTGCTTTCAACAGCTACTCTTGAAATATAACATATGAGTATTTAGTAGTTACCTCAGACATAAAGATATCAAATATTCTTGTTGCAATTGGTAGTGGAAAAGTTGTAAGGAATATAGTTAAAAACCATGAGGATGCATACATAGAAGTGTGAAAACTCTGAGACTGAAAGTGCACATAAAGCTCTGGAAGATGTTCCTGGAAAAGAAGAGGAATAAAAACCACAAGTGTGTTAAGGTTCTGCTTGTAGTTTTAGTGCAGACATGTTTTTGACAAATTTTGAATACAAGAAAATAATTGATACTTAGTACAGTTAGCAGCTGTCTGTACTAGCAACTGGACTAGGAAAGATATGACTCATCATTACCAAGAACCATGCAACAGAAGTCCCAAGACAGAATGTCCTATAGAATATCTACCCTAGAAAGCAGATTACAAAAACACTTCCTGATCCTAAAGGGAAGTCAAGCTTGTAAATCCCAGAGTAATATCTAGAATGGGCTACTAAAAAGAGCTGACAAAATCTAAGGCTATGTGATATCTAACCCTGATCATCATGTTAGAAACTAGATCACAAAACAGAAACCTATTTTTCTCCATCAGCCTGATCAGGAAAAACCTGCATTCCAAATCTGAAAACAATTAACATTCTATATATGAGGGTACCTCCCAATTTTCATCTTTTAAGATACTATAAATTAACTATGAAGACTTTGACTTTCAGAGTCTTCAAACAGAATTAAACATTCATATGCTTAAACTGCAGCAAATCCCATGCTTTGGTATTTAAAACCAGTTACTGTCTGCCAAAGGTTAAAAAAAAATTGCTCACAGAGCCACATGCATTTACTTCTGAAGTTCTGGAACTAGCTATTGTCAAGAGTACAGCCTGTTAGCCAACTGACATGCCTGCTCTTGAGCTGTAATTCCCACATTCCTCATTAATAGTTACTGAAGAGCAAGTTTGATAGATTTTGTATGTACCTGTATCATGCATTCAAACTGGTACATACAAAGGCCCAGTTCAGCCATGCTTGGTTTAAAGAGTTCTCGTAGTCTGTAATCTTGCATTAATTTAACAAACACACAGAATGCCTCTTCTTCTGGCATCTAAATTAAAAATAAAAAAGCACATTAAAAACTCTGGACAAATATAACGATATATCAGAGTAAATGCCTGGGAGGATTTAGGGTTGGGGTTTTTTGTGTGCGTGCATGTGCACGCAGTGGAGTTTTTTTGGTTGTTTGTTTGTTTTGAGGTTTTTGTTTTGTTTAAGGGATTTACAGCCAATTACTCCAATGAACTTTTGTATATGCTAAATTCTAGCAAATAATTTCTAAACTGAATTGGACATCTGCAAGTTTCTTATCATATACCCTACTTTGTCATAAACCAAAAACCAGTAATACAAAGGCAGCTTTAAGATAATCAAATCAACTGTGAAGTTCCATTTGAACTCTGAGGAGATTCCATGTAATAGAACAGAAATGAGAAGTTCATTTATTTTTGAAATATCACTTAAAATAGCTTGCAAGCCTGTAATCCTACCTTAGCTCTGAGAAATAAATATATTCTCCCACTCCAAATACAGTATCTTGGCAAATATAATGACACAAAGTAAATCTCATTTCATTTGCAGAGTAAACAGCTGCTCTTGACAACTCCATTGTCACGAAATTATGAAGGAAAACCATTGCAAAAATTCCCAAAAAAGCACCTCAGTATATTATGCAGTCTAGCATGGATGTTAAAGGTTCACATATTTTTTAATATTTTTACCTGCATAAGCAGTAATCCAACTATAAAAGCGCTTCCTTGACAGTATCCAACCTCACGATCCACCAAAGAGTAAGCCTGGGAAATAAAGTTAATACTCTCAACAATTAAAACCTCATTATCAATAAAAAGTAATCATAGCTCATCCTGCTATCTTGTAATAACTTAGTCTTCCTCTCCCCAAATCCAACAAAACATCCTATCCAGAAGTTTTTAGTCAGACATTCTAGTTTCTACCTGCTGCTGCAAACTCTGCTCTCTGACCACCTACAAAGCTAAAACTAAGGCATACCTACCAAAAATACAGGCAGTTTTCAACGACAGGAATGTGCCAAAAGATAAGAGACCACTGGCATACAAATCTCACAAAGTACTACTTTTATAGGAGACAGACCAGACAATGAAACAAGTTCTGTTCAGAGAAACAGGTGTTGCAGTTTTATTTACAGATGGATAAATTCTGATGATCTCCACGCTTGTGGCGTCTTTGTTTTAGAGTTACAGAAATTACTATGATTTGGAAACCTGCCAACTTTTCTGTTGAAACTATGTTCTAGGGAAAAGTCTGACCTTCAAAGTTTAAGCTCTAGTGAAGACTAAATAATGCAAACAATGTTACATTGGCATTTTCATTTTGTGTTTGGGCACTGGAACAACTGCACACTAGCTTGTAGCTGCCATTTGCTGCTGCCATGTGTACTTCAGAAATACTTGCAAACTGAATACTAGTTCTGATTGCCAATATTCTCTTGGGCAACATTGTAGACTTTAATTCATGGCACACTTCTTTCCATTATACTATCAGCAGTTAGTATGTTACTTTGTTTTGATGCCAATTTGTTTTTACTTTGTGAGATATAAAAGACTTACAGGAATGCCTTTGAAACTAAAATTTTTAAACCATTCCTATGTCTATGGTTTAAGAAAGAGTAACTTGAAAAAAACTTACAACACATGAAACTGGTGCAAATTCACTATATACAAAGCAATCCAAGCTGGTGCATGTTCTTGCTAATATATTTTCAAGGGCTGAAATACCAACTCACCTTCATTACGTTGAACAAGACCTCCTGCCCAAGACTATCTTTTTCTTTGAAAAAATCATGTTCAGGGTATGTTCTAGCAATGTCCCTTCTTATTAGTTTTTCACAAGGAGATGTCATTTTCAAAAGCTCTGAATACTGATCCTTAATTGGCATGCTTTGAGCACTGCATAAAAGTTGCCAAACAATTGCTCTGAAGTGATGAGGTATCCCTTTTCGAACCAGCTCCTAAAGCACAAAAAGACAAATTAATTTCCTGAAAATATTACAAAAAATAAACCTAAAGAAAAAACCACTTCAAGTTCCTCACAACTTCAGAAAAAAATTTACATCATGGCAAAAACTACTTATACAGTTTATAACCTCAATTTTAGTAGGATTAGTAAGCTAACAAAAGTAAGCAGTCTCAGAATCATTTTTAGTGGCTAAATTAGCTACTGAAAGTAGTCCCTTATCCATGGTAAGTTACATGAAAAACTGAATATTCAAATAATTTTATACAAGAACTTAACCAGAATTTAATACAATTATGTCTATATTTCACAAAAGATTACTGAAGATAACACCCTTAGTAATATTTGCAGTAATTGAGATCTAAGAAATCACCGACTAAAAATTACTTCCAAAGTAGGTGAATGATGAAAAGTAGAACTAACTGTAGCACAGCAAACTGCAACAAAAAATTTGCAGAGTACAATTATCAGAAGTCATTTAACAAACTTGACAAGTTGTGTCTAATTTCTCTGATGTGCCAGTATTTCCAAGTTATCTTCTAAGAAAGTATTTAAATGCAGTTTCAGACACTGGACCAAGAAAACATTAAGTTTACACCTACTAAATTAACTAAATTTACTTTATCTTCTGAAAAAAAATCTGCTAGGTATTATACGATTCAAACATGCCCAGATGAGTACATCTAAGAACCTGTTACTTGTCATTTAAGAAATCACAAGGACAAGTAGTCTTGTCGCTTGATCTGAAAATTGAGAAAGAAGCATTATTCAGGAATTTAACAGACTGTCTTGGTGGTACATTCTGCAACTAGAATCACTCTGACCTAGAAGATTGTCTCTTCAAGACTATTTCCTTTAATAACTTTTTGTACCTTAAGTACTGTTATCAAGTATTCTGTCTCCTAAAGGCTAATTTCTTTCATTATTATTTATTCTGAAACCAGAGTAATCTCCTATTCTGCAAAGCTTCCTCTTTTTCCTGTTTGTTCCAGATATTTCTTCTACTTCTCCAACATTACAACTAATTAATGCAACACTGATAACTTTCAAAGAGACTCTTGCTTTCAAGTTTTGTTTCTCTTAAGCTTGAACTCTACTGTAGGAGCTTTGCCTCACTGCCCTCCATTTTCTAATATCCCTAAGCTCTCAATCCATCCTTCTTCAGAAACATCATACTAATGCCCCTCCAACAATTTCTCCTGTCTACAACACAACAGTGAGATGTTACTTCCTCAAAGATTCCCAACTCCAAGACAAGAACCCTAAACCACCAGCTTTACACAACTGTCTCCAGCTATCCTCTGTCAACAACACAATGCAACTGCACATCAGTCCCCAAAAGCCTCAAGGGCTGCTAATAAAGCAAGAAACTTTTTGCTAATGCCTCGTTAAGTTACCATCTACCTGCTTGACAGAATAATAGGGTTAACTGCTTCAACTTTCCTAGAAGGAACAGCAGGAAAACACACCTACTGGGCGGCACTAAAATGATGTCATGTGAATTGAACAGCAGGACTTATGTCATCCGTCAAAAGCCCTCCATAAACAGGAAGGAAGTTCTGAAGTGGATTGAGAGATGTAAAGGATGGAACATCATCTTTGGAGAAGGCACAGACACTTACATCTAAAACCTAAAAAGTAACCAGTTTTCTAATAACCTCTAAGACCAGCTTTGGCAGCCAGGACAAAAAGACACCTATGCTGCTACCTGTGTACCTACTGGCCTAATCAGGGAATAAGGTATGGATGCTCTGATATTCCATCATAAATGCAGACTGACAGTTAAGGCTGACTTCTGACAAAAAAATACTGAGGATTATTTAACAGCAAAGGAAAACTTGGCTAGTTTTCAATATAATATAGGTCAGCAATATAATTAAATATTCCCTGAAAGTTAGTCAAACACTCCTCAAATTGTACTTATCCAGCTATAAAAACAAGTGATACTTGTGACACTTGAAAATGTTCAAACAAATTCTAACTAACCAGATCTACTTATTACCATCTCACTTCTTTCTCTTGCCAGGTTCATGTGGCCTTCTTTTCATGGCCTTTTGGAACACCTTTCCAGAAACTGCTTTCCCTATGCAAGCAGGAAATCTTGAGTTCATTTTCTTCCCTTGTTTCCTCTCTCAAGTCATGTTCTCTCTTCACAACTGCTTCATATAAAAGATACTTTACTTTAGCTCATTGTTCTGCCTTCCCACAACCTATTCATAGACACACATTTCAAACTGTTCAAAAGACCCTGACACATTTGTATTCTGCACATAAAACTACAGACTACAGCCAATAAAGAACCAAAGCAGAACAGACTTGCCTACTAACAAAAGAATCCCATGCTGCTGTACTTGCTGCCACTGAAACATGGATTATGTTCAAATGCGCCAAATGCTTTTTAGTTTGAGTGTAAAGTGTAATTAAACTCCACTTCTGTACATGACCACAACTAACCCAGACTGGACACACTGGTCAAAGTTCGTTCCAGTCCATCCAGAATTTAGAAACTATGTGTTCTTCTGCCTAAGGTCATCTCTGGGGTCAACATACTTAGCATGCACAAAAACTGAACTCATCAGAGCTTCCAAGTAGACGTCTATTATCAACTCTCCTATTAAGAATGCTTTAAAAAGAGAGCTGCTCAGTATATAGCAGCATAGCATATATATACATAATCATAGCATCAAGCTATCAGATGCCCTTAAGTTGATTTTCAGCAATTCCATTTTTGGAAACATGAAGCTAATCATCCCTGTACTCATGGAAATCTCTCATCAGAGGTAAACTGAAAGCTTTCGTATTCAAGAAATGCATCTGGCTTTCAGCAGGAGACATTTGCTGGGTGACAGCACATAGGAAGGTTACATAGGAAGCACTAAGGCTTAGGGGTGGAAAGATGCAACTGGAACATGTTTATTTAAAAAGAATAAGCCCAACACAAAGATAAAACAGTATCACTTATATCACATTACAAATATATCCAAAAAATCAGCTTCCAATTACTACCTTAACTTGCTTTTCTTTCTTTTTCCGTACATCTTCCCATTCATTCACAATCCTCCCCCACAGGATCCACGAGTCTTCTTCAAGATGGCTGAGATTGCTAGAAGCTGATGAACTAGATACAAGAGAAGATCCACTATTTCTTCTTGACCCATTTACTGATCTTAAGGATTTGCTATCTGTTTCCAAGAGTCTGCAAAGAAAGTACACAAAAACCAAATTCAAGTTCTTCTAATCAAAGGATCACACTATTAATTGTTTTCTTCACAAAGAATGCATGCAGAAGTTCAGTAAAACAGTTTTACCAGCATTCATTTGGACTAAATGTGAAAAGAACTGTTCGATGTTACTGCTTTCTCTTGAGATCTCAAGTAAATCTGAAGACAGAATAGTTCACACTGCAGCATTTTAAGAAACAGATAAAAATGTCACCCACAGCTGTCATGCATCAGACTGACAAAGAGAACCTAAGGAAGTTAAATATCGCCAGTGGTAACATCAAATGTCAAAGAATTTTTAAAAATACAGTCATTTACAAGACAAAAAATTAGCCTCCTAGAAGTCTACCTGATCACACTTTTTTAAAAATTGACAGTGTAAATAAAGACAGAACAACTAAAACCTTCAAAGCAATTTTAAAACAACTGACATTTGCTGACAACTGTTCACAAATCAACACGGTGTTTTATAAATGCACAGGAGAAATCACAGACCTACAGACCAAGGACCAGGCAACAGAAGTGATTAGTAGAGCTAATGAATGTGTAATTAAAGTGAGGAGTTCAAACATGAGAACCTCTGGGGTTATCCAGCAGCAAAGTATAAATAAAGATGTGTCAAGTGCTAGACAAGTTCCTGACAATACTTCCCTGTGAGCTGGTTGCTGCGGCCATCAAGTTGGCAAAAAGGCAATGCTTTGTTTATCCTCAACTAATATTGAGTCCCATAAGCAGAGGGGAATTTTTTAGACCATGTGTTAGGTAAGAGCAAGAATTCAGACTAACCTGAAAGTGTTTCGCTATACCAAGAGCTTCATTTGTGCTTTAACTTCTAAGAATTCCAACATCAGTACATCAGAGCCATGTGGTTGAATAATTTCTCAAAAATTAGCATGAAAGTTAATCCCTCAGCATTTCAGCAAGGTCAGGTTATGTTTCAGATATTTAATGAATTATAACCTGAGGCATATTGTATCAGAAATGGTACAGAAATCTCAGCATACTTACAATTTTTAAGATCTCTGCTACAATAAAGATATTTATACTAGCTTTCCCTGTTCCCAGCTTTCACCTACTGGTGTTTATGAAAGTAAGGGAAAAAGTAATTTAATTCATGAAGACAAGTAGTACAGTTTCTGCAGTAGCATTTTGTTTGGAAAAGAGTTAAATGGTAACAGCTTCAGGAAAAAAGAAAAAAAAGCAAAGCCTTTTCAAGACAAATTTTCATTTGTAATTTTATTTCAAAAAAATTTCAAATAAATTTCCATTTATTAATGGAATGCAGAAAATCTAGTTCTGAAGAAAACACTTTTAAATTCACTTCAAATGTTTAGAAACTTGGCTTATACTGATCCATAATGAAAATTTAGTTTGAAACTACTTCTCTCAATCCAAGACAATGCATAAACACCAAATTCAAAGTAATCACAGAGGAAAAACAAGCACAGAATAAACATTAAGATTATAAAAACAAGGTTCTAATGAGACACTTCCATTTTTCACAGCTTTCTGTAGAAGTTATACTAAGTTTCTGTAATTTGACCTTACCTGGATAAACTCATTGTCCTTAGATTTGAAAATGAGAAGTTCTTTTTACAGTAAGTCGCAAGTTCTGTGACGTTTGGTCACTGTTTTCTTTCATTTAAAACTTTATAAATGATTTACTAATGCCAAACAGTTCCACCAGGACTCTGGACTGAGCTTCCTCTTTATTCTGTAGGGACTTTCAGTATAATTAGATTACAGAATACTACAAGACATAGCTTGAAACAATTCTTCCCTTTTCTAACTGTTTACCTAATTCATATTCTCCTTCTCACATAAAACCCTACAAAAAACTCAAAACCTTTACAAACATCCACAGCAGCAGTTCTTCCAGCAAGCAGAAAGAATGGTTCCCTGTGAAGAGTACAATTCCTTGTCAACAAAGTGCCACTGTGCTAAACTACAGATGCAAACTGTTCTGAAACTACAGTGCAGCCGGTGTAGGAGCATTGAATTTCAGTATTAAAGGGCACTATCTCACCAGCACTTGATAGGGTAGCCTCTAACTAGAATTCACACACAAGACTAGTGTGGGACTAAGAATATGTCTGGCTAAAATTAAATAAAATCAGACAAGATTTGCTGGTATACTTAGTAAATGAAGAAAGCTGACTTGAGACAGAAAGGCCAAGCTCACATTCTTCTTTTAACAAGCCAGGCAGTCTGACTGTAGGCCTTAATGAGAAGACTCTAGATGCAAAGACATTACTCTCCAACACAGATAAGCAGTCCAAAGAACAGTTTGCTTTTCAAATAAAAGTTAGTCCCTTTGTCATTAACAGACTAGAAAGCCTCAGAATAAATGCAAACTAGCTTTCTTAAAAGCACTATTCAACTATTTTTTGCTTCTTTTGATAATTTTTCACTTGCACAGCAAAAATTACGTGTAGTTTGTCTTTGAAGAGAGACAATCTCAAACCACAAGGAAGAACATATGAGGTCATTCTGGAAGTGTCCTTCTATTGTCAAAATCTGGGCAGGTGTATCAAATTCCCTGCAAACTGTGCTGCTATTAGGCTGCAGAATGCAGACATGAGAGAAGACATGCCAGGTGACATACAGGCATTGGCCCCTCCTCCCCCCAGTAACTCTTTTCCTCCACTGGAAGCTACTACCCTCAGAAGTGACTCAGCAGAGAAAACAAACAAACCAACAAATATAAAACCCCACACCAAACAACCCCCCCAACCAAGAATAATAATAAAAAACCCAAGAAAAAACACACAAAAAATAACCAACAAAAAAACCACTATCAAAAGAAAACCACAAAAAAAAAAAAAAACAAAAAAAAAAAAACCCACCCTCCTCCCCACCAAACAAACCCAACCCAGCCAAAAATAGAGTACCTCAGTTGCCTCACTGCAAAGTCCAGCACACTCACAGAAGCTGGAACAGAAGCTAGTTTGAGCTAAATTACCAAACCCTGCACTTCACTACAGCACAGGGATAGCCACCTTCAGTAGGTAACAAAGCCCAGCAGCTACCTGCCAAATCTAAAAATCTGCTTGGAGCTCAAGTTGTTTACAGTCAACCTCTCAAAAACTACTGAAACATACTTGTCAAATATAACCAAATTTTGCAAAAGGACAGATGACTTAAGAGTCCTGCCTCAAAAGTGCAAATGAGTATGGGTTCTGGAAATCCAGCATTAAGAAATTATACAGTCCAATTTAATTTCTCAGTGATATTGTATTGATTTGCAATCACTGTGCACATCAAGAGCAACTGAGCCACCTGAAAGATGCATCTTGAATTTTACATGGTGCAGATAAATATGCACTCATAGAACAGCTATCAGGAAAACTGTTACTTACTATACAAAAAAAGGCAAGATGAACAGAAAAAACTGATTAGGAATTTACTTTTAATTAATTTAAGGCATGCATCTGGCACCACTAGTGTAACAGCAAGGAGGTGGCTGAGCACAGTTTTATCTCTTTACATAGCAGGTTATGTAGCTGAAACAAGAACTGGATAAAAGTGGAAAAAATAGAATTGAGAAATATTTGAGATTTTAAGAAATTAATAGGAATTACAATTTTTCTCTTAGAAGGTAAGAAGGTTATACACAAGTCTCATCCCTGAGATATTCTATTTTAAATTGGATACTAAAAATACTGGTCAGTGTAATTTCTTACTATTAGAGGCAGCTATAAACATTCCTGTAAAACAAAGAGAGAAAAACCACTTTTTAGAGTTCCACAAAACTATAATTTGTAAAAACACAGCACAAGAATACAAATTCTTAAACCTTTGGGCTTTCAAACTGAAGTGTTATACCATGAAGTTTTAACTAATTCCCCTTTAACAGCCTCTATGCTACAATTGAAATAAACCAATTTTAGTCTCATTACCGTACTTTGAAGAGCAAAAAGTTTTCCATTCACCTGTTCTGTTCCTCAAGTTTAGCAAGTAATTCTAAGTCGTCTGGGCTCAGCTGTGTTGGTGAGGATGGTGACAGGGCGGGTGTAGACAGAGTGGTGGAGGGGGATGTGGTGTGTAGGGAGGCAGATGGACTCGCCACCTGGCTGGCCATTTGACTGACGGTGTGCGATACCGTGTTCTTCACCCATGAGAGAGTGGAGCTCAGCTTGCCTGCAACCTTGTCTGTCGCCACCTGTATCGACAAAGAGAAGAGGATGCAAAACCTGTCCTTTTTTTAACTCCTTTTTTTCCAGCAAACCTGCTGCATCAAACAAAGGAAAAAATATACAATATGCACAAAGCAACACAGATTATTTATTTCTCCAGGACCCCAAGGCTGTCAGAAGTAACACAAGCATCAACAGCAATACAGTATTATAGAAGTAACATGCAAGTATGTTGCTAATCCACAAAGACAAACCCCGAGAAACTCCTGATGTATACTCACAGAGCTCATCTCTGCAGTACAGAAATACCACAGGATCCAGGATCAGCTCCGACTTCCCATTATAAAAATAAATAGAAATAAAAGCTTATTTTAAAACATCTTGATAAACTAAAATAATGGCACAGAAACTGTAGAAATACAGAAATAGAAACAGTCAACTACTTTACCAATAGATGCTGAAGCAGAGTATGAGTGTAACCCCCCAGGTCACCCACTGCTCACCTTCACTAATCCCTACAGTGGCAGCACAGAGGAGCAGGGGCACAGCACTTCTAATTTATACCAGAGCAAATTATCCTCTAGCACTGCCAGGGTGCAGAAAACAGTCACAAAGAATCTATGCTCATGCATCTACAACAGCCAAAAGTCTCACAGTAAGGCATCACACTGCTGCCTCTTTTCTTTCCTCACTTTCTCTTCAGGTCACTCCTACACCAGGCATCTTTGATCCCCAGTCCCACTGCCAGTGCCTGAACAGACCCAGGGTTTTGAGAAAAAGCAAGAGGTGCTACTCGAGTAGTCAGGGGAGGAGCGGGGTCAGGAAAGCAAAGGTTAACTGGTGCTGGTCATTATCTGCTGCTACTTGAGCAGTGGAAAGAGCAGCAGCTGTTGGGGGCATCTTCCAGTGAACCTCACACTAGAGCTTCCCTTCAGCATCTAAAAATGTAAGAGGCTTTCACCTACAGTAACTCAGAGTTTAATTCTTCCCCAGCCCAACTCAGAGGAAATTCAGATGCCCCTCAGAGGAAGGGCTAGTTGCCTAGCAAATGTTAAAACTTGGCAACACCAAGGCTGAAGAGGAACTTCTGAAGTGGTGTTGCTGGTAAATATTTATTTTTAACTTTGCTGATTTCCTCAAAACACTGAATTACTCAATGCCACAAACAATTCTGCAGTACAGCCTATAAATAATTACTAAGGTACTACAGATACTGAGCTACAGGAAAAAAAAATCCCTTCCCAAGATCCTCCAATAGAATATAATTAAAGCAAAATTTCTACTGAAATAAACTCCATCTCATCACACTGTGCATTTATCTGAAACACAATATATAGACTGACTGGTTGCTGAAACAGAAGCTTTTATTTGGATACAATGCTACAAAGAACTTTTTTGTCAATCAAGTCCAGCAGTATTTTATTTTCACTTCATTTCAAAAAGAAGACACACTGAATGCCTTCAGAAAACAAGAGGAACACCACAGGCCAAACCCATATAAGTGGTACTCAACCTTCCCACTTACTCTCCAGCAACAACATGACACCTAAGAGCTCTCCTAGAAGCCTGGAAGAAGTTTCCTATTTCCAGATGTTTAGCATTCATTCTGAAAATGGTATCAAATTTTGCTAGAAGTCTTCAGAGGCAGGGATGCAAACCACAGGTGGGAATAGTAAGATACCAACATAAGCATCAGAAAGGTTCCAGATGGCTCTTGTCACTGTTGGACAGCAAAACACAAGTGTATCAAAAGAAGAAAAAAAAAAAAGAAAAAGAAAAAACCCTCAACAACCCCAACCACAAAGATCCCAACACATCTTTTAAATACAGTCTTGGAAAAAAATTGCTTCCAACACTAGCATTTGACGCCATCTTTTATAAAAGAAAGGAATGAAAATTACTAGAGGTTTCAAAATTCTAAGTTTAATACATGCATTAATATTTCACTCAGTCTATATCCTTTATTCACTATTGCTGTGAAAGGATAAATTACTGCTGTTTCACTTTGAATAAAATTACATTATAATGAAGGTAATTCATACATCTCACTTAAGACTGATTATTTTCTCAAAGGCTTTAAACTGCTTAAAATATCACAAGTAATGCAAGTATTCAAAAAGTAAATGCTGGCAGAAACAGGGCCAATCTTAACACAGTAAAAATGACTGTCATACACAGCAGGCTTTAAGAGTTACCCACTCTAAGAATCTTAGGTATAAAGATTAGAAAAGCAGTGATTTTGAGTAATACCCTATGTGGTGCAAACAGGAAGAGAAAACACACATTCAATTTTTATCTCTTCACAAAGAAAGATAACTGGGAAGACTTAAGGCAAAAAACAAAATTCAAGGTCAATCTGGCTTATAAATGATGAGGCTTACACTGTACAGTAAGAGTTGAAGGGGAGGTGGTGTAGGGACAGAAATCAAGAATCTTGCTAACATTCATTCCCCGATATATCAGTGGGCATTAAAAAAAAATAACTAAAAGGTTTGTAGAAGCCAATTGTGTGAAGAATATCAAACAGTATGGCCAAGAAAACCATGCAAGACAGCAAGTGAAGTCAGTCAAAACAATGTGCCTAACAATAGTGTTTCTCAGGGCAGCTCAGACTTCCATTAGAATGTATCAGAGAATTAGTACCCCAAAACTATTCCTAGCCAGCTATCTGAAAACATCAACACAGAGAGCCAGCAAAGTGCACAGCTGCCAAAAGCAAATGTTTGAAGATCAAAAGGCTGAAGTTTGCATCAAAAGTGAAGTTTGCATCAAAAACACATGAAGAATTTGTTTAGGGAAAAATAGCTATGGCAGTCACCTAGAGCCAAGCTAAATTAAGAAAAACACAATTCTGATCTAATAGCTTACTAGTCATGCCTACATCCTTTTTGCCAGGCTTTTCCTGGTTTCCTAAATATCTAAAGCCAGCTCTCTTAAATTCAGCATCAGTGAAGACTCCTGAGCCTAGACATGAAGGTATTTAGCTATGTGTTCATCATCCATTTCCCTAAATAGGATACAGTAACAGGATTTTTCATATTTCATCATTTCACCTACATTAATTTCAAAATTTATAACAGTGGCAGAAGATTTCACAGAGTTAATCTCTGAAAAGTGATTTAAGACCTTCCAGAAATCAGGTCACTGAAATTTGAAAATGAGAAAACCTTGGGCTGTATCCCAAGAAACCTGATCTGAACAAATGCGTACCTCATTAATAAAGATGATTCTATATTTTTATACTTATGACTCTAGTAAACTGCCTCCAGAACCCAATGTGTATCAGAACACTAACTGTAAAATAAGTCATATGCACAGTTTTTAGCGTTTCTTTCCTTTGTGTGGGTTTACTCTAATCTGAGAACAAATCAGAATTTTTATGAGAAGGGGAAATAAAATACTCTGATTCAGGATTATAATGTCCAGGAAGTCAATTATAAAATACCAGGATTTTTGAAAGTGAGTATATATTGTCATTAGTAATTTTAGGGGTTTGGTTTTGCTTGTTTCATTTTAGTATGTGTTTTCTTTTGGTTCCCTTTAAATACTAACATGCAAATAGAACTTAGTCTAAATTGTAATAGAAAATCACTGACAATAAAGCAAGTTATTTTTATGGTAGTTTATTAGTAATGTTGATTCTCTTCAGGAAAGTATGGCATTAGCAGTTACATTTGTTGAGCTGATTCTAGTGATGTGGAGATCCAGTTACTTGAATTATTTTACCAAATTTAAGCTGCAAATCTATGGTTTGGTGTAATTATTTTTCCTCCTGTGAAAAGCAGTTCACCGGCAATCCTGTAGACACTCTGAGTACTCCTATACTTGCCTTCCCAACTCTTTACCCTCCTCTTAATAAAGACAGGAAATCCCTGCTACATGTCAGTAGCTTTCCAGTTCCATGTACACCATTCCATCCAACAGGGAACATCCAACTTGGCTATCACTAAACCACTGACCACTGCTGCCTCCCACCTTTCTGCTGACAACCCCTGCAACAAGAAATCTGTCACAAGACAATATGTACACAGTACACAAGTGAATCCTACTGACTCTCAGGAGATCTGTACCTCTCCTCTGACAGCACAAAGGAAAGAACTACAGGTTTTACTCTAGCCCTGTCAGAGCAACTGGGGCTCCCCCAGTTACAAATCACAGTGACAGCAAGAATACATTTAGTATGAATGACAGCCGATAGTTTCACTGGGCATCACCACCTCCAGCAAACTCAGGAAAATCTGTATGAGCATTTGTTTAACCTCCCCTCTTTAGCGATGTGATTTTGTTTAACACGGCATTCTGGAAATACTCAAGAGAACAAATCTCATTAAACCTTTAATCTTTGGGGTTTTTTGGACAGTGTCCTCAAGGCTTTCCTAAACAAACGTTTCTTTAAAAAGCTGGTTATTACTTTAACGGTGATACATCTGCAGGCAGCAGCAGTGTCTGCCTTTTGCCTTCAAGAACGATGCTTCGCTCTCCAGTTACAAAGCGTCCTTCCCTTTGCTACTCTTCATTGCTGTGGAAGAGATTGTAGTCACGTGCTCAGCTTTATGCAGCAGTAACAAGGACAGCCAGATACACCACAGTTCCCGTCCTATGATCTTAGCTAGGTCACAGCGATCAGTCTAACTACACGTGAGTCAGGACTTTGGTCTTTGCCGTCACCCTCGCTCCTCTGCCGCTCCGCCCTTACTGATGGAGCCCTCCCGCTCCCAAAGCTGCTCCAGCCCCGCGCCTTCCCGGCCAACCGCGCACCGCGGCCGGCAGCTGCACACAGAGCAGACTGCTCCCGAGTCCCAACACCTCCCAGATCCAGGCGAGCTCTCCACTCCCCTTCAGCTAACCAGCCCCGGCTGGAAGTCCCCAGTTAACAGGATTCTTTGCTCAACTCATCTCAGCCACTTGTTCAACTCTGCAAAGAGAATTAGTGTTTCCTTGTTATTCCCAGCATTTTTCAGATGCTAAAATCCAAGTTACCTTTAAAGAGTACAAAAGGTAACCTACATGGGCTGGGATGTATGGCAAACTATCAAGAGTACTATCAGGATACTCAAGCCATTACTAATTATTATTAATGGGTGATCAAAAATAGAATCAATGGAGTTTAAAAATGTGCTTTTTCTCCAGAGGGGAATCACTCAAGAACCTGCCAATTTATCCAAGATTTTGAACACAAATGCCACTTCCAACCCACTCCTGGGACACCAACTCCTTCCACTGAAGATGGCTAGGTCTGGAGACAAGCAGGCAGGGGCACATCTTCCTTACCCTGCACAGGAAGACACATGGAACTAAGCAGGCATCTCCCAGCTCCAAAGCAGGCACACTCGTTCAGGTTCCCAGTCCCATTAACGCTGCTCCTGGCTTGCAAACGAACCCAGAGCACAGGAACACTTCACAGGCATCTGCCTGCCTAAGGTCATGCAGATACCTCCTAAAGAGATGTCTGAATTTTGAGTTTGAACATATTGATCTTTAAAAAGATGGGGGGACACAAGATTTAATTACCAAAGATTTGGTACTCTTAAGCAGTTTCCATTGGGAAAATAGAACTACCAGCAATTCTCAGCCACCTGATGAGTCAATCAGGCAAGACCCAGACCTGTCTGCTACATCCTCCAAGACATTGCAAAGCTAATGTATGCTTATATTGATACTAAACACGATGCATGATATGCAGCATATATATGCCAACTAAAATACATAAAATCCAGTATCGCAACTTTATGTTTAGCATTTTTATTTAGCTGATGATCACAGGGCTTTATGACCAAGAGGAACTACAATACCATGTTTAGTTTTCCAAGTTACTCAAAGGAATACTGCAATGAGGCTGCATATAACATATTTGAAGTAAGGCCAGCTAAAGGTAGACTACAACATTCCACATTACACCCAAGTGTATAAACCTCTTTCCCTGAGAATACCCAGACAATGTGCAGCACCTAACAGAAGGCCTAAATCTGTAAGCACCCTGTGTATTTGCATTTGCCAAACAATATCTAGTTTTTTCTAAAAAAAAATTATTTAGATTTCTTTTAAAAAGGTATTCAACTGTACACGTTGAATTAGCTTACTACTTTTTTCCTGTATTTCCCTGAGGAACATTTGTATCAAAGGATTACAGATATCTTTATTACTCAAAAGATTACAGATATCTTGAAATACTGTCTCAACTACTCTTACCATATGACAAAGTAAAAATAACTGCAAGCCTTACACAAACACTACTGTATGTATAATTTGCTTTCAACAATTTCTTCTCTTCACGAAGAGAGAAAGAAATAGGAACTTCCAGAATACAGGAAATAATCTCCATACTACTCTACATATAAAAAGAAGTCTCACATAATTGGGTCTGAAATTGTTTATGTGGTTTTCAAGCCAGTTTTATCACATTCCATAGACCCAGTCTCATTCTTGCTTCAAAGTTAATAGCATTCTAGTGCCTGTGGAATAAATTAAACCAACTCAGTCAATGACACATGCAGGAGATGTAGCTGGTGAACCAGCCTGCTATCATGCTCCCTCACAAGATAAAATCCTTATTTAGGGCTCAAACATGGCTTCACTGTAAACTTCATTTGGGTCTTTTACACTACAAATTCATATAACTGACTCCTGTCAAAGCATGAGTGAGAAGTCCTGACTTGTCCTCATATTCCTATTTTCTTGTAATATCACCTAACAGTAGTCAAGAGTATCATGGCTAGCATTCCCTAGCTTGCATTTCACTTCGTACACACTAGTTCTCCAAGCCTTTCTGAAACAAAAAAATAAAGCAGTCTAACATTTTAGATTGTATAAAATTTGGGCTATCAGAAAGCTTTGCATAGCATCATTTTTTAAAAGTCATAATTTGACTAACATGTCATGGGGTTTTGATAGTCCCAAAGAAACCTGAAGTGGCAGTTCACATGTACAACTAATATATGAGGTGTTTTAAAGAGGAACTTCATTAGAAATGTTGTAGCAACCCACTAAAGGTTGAAACCATTGCTCAAAGTCATATGATAACATTTCCATCACTGCCCAAGTTGCACTAACTATTTCCAAGAACAGTTTCAGGTTTTTAATTACCTCTGCAGTCTAGCATGGTTTACAGTCTGTCAGGCATTGTCCCAGTGTGCTGAGAAAACAAACCACAGTGCTTTTCCTGACACTATCTTCTGTCCATCTAAAGATGGTCCTTTATCAGAAAAAGTTTCACATCTGACACAGGAATGTAACAATCTTCAAGAAACGGAGGCCTTCTTTCAAGGGAAAAGAATTAGATACAGTGCTTTTGTACAAAAGATGGCTGAGAGCTCCTCAGAGCTGCAAGAAAAAATACTGATGGACTACAGTACAAACCTTTAACAGAGAACTTCCTTTGTTCTCTTAGACTTCAGTCTGGAAAATTTCTTTGTATTTGAGGTTCAGTATGCCAAAGACACACACACATACTTGAACGACCAACCCCTTGGCTAACAAAACAGAGGGAACAATCAGATTAATCAGCTAAAATAAAATCAACCATGTCAGGGTTTTTTATGCAATAGATTGGAAGATTTAGGGGTTTTGTTTTTTCAGTAAAACGCAACTCAATTATTTAACTGGAGTTCAAGTATCATCAGGCACTTACAAAACAGTAACACACTCTGAAGGACACGTGTTTATAATTATAGCTCCTTTCTACAGATTTTACTTTCCTACTCATTCCCCAAAGCCTAGCTTCCTCCTGGAATGGAGACAGGTTTAGCATCAACACTACATTACAACAAAAATAAACAAAAGTACACAAATGCAGTTAAATTTACTAAAAGCTTTAGGTCTGTATTTTGGAAACGAGGAACAACTGAGTCCTATTTTTAAACATTTACTGACCCTTAATCAAAATAAATGTTTTCAACACAACTCTTCATTTAGAAAGGATAGAAATTTAACCGCTTGTAAATTTTGTAAGTTTAAAAGGATTTAGTATCTGACACATGAAAACATACCAGTCCCTGCAACTTTGTTTACGTACTAGCAGCTCAATAATTTTCTAGGTCTAATTCTCCTTTTTTTACAGACACCAGATAAACTTCTGGCACAAGGTGCAGGTTAGAACCAAAATGCTCATCTCTCATTTACCAAGCTGTGCACAGTTCCCTTTCCAAAGGGATGTATGAAATGAGACTTAGTGGAGAAACTAAAGGACACAAAGCATGTCCCTTATGCAATATGGTAACACTTAAAACTTTACTAATTACTTTCTAGAATTTAAAAAAAAAAAAAACATGACAGAGGTTGGTGAGACCCTCACCTTCAGGATATTCCTCTCCTTTAAATGATCATCTGAAAGGCCCACTTTCTGTCAGTTACACTCAAGAGTGAAACAGTTTCTAAATGACTGACTGGTAACCGCTCTTCTTGTGAACTTCAACTCATTGCAACCTGCAGCTGCTGACACACAAGAAATGGAAGGTAAACGTTTCAGCAGCGAGAAGCATAAATAATTTGTAATTTCCACATTGGACAGGTGTCCAAGCTATCCAGTAAACAGAGCAGATATAAACACAGCTGCAAACATCAACAGTCAATTTTTTAACACAATCCATGCCAACATCTGTGGTCCTGCAGTAATATTTCATTTTGCCCACTAATTTACTTAACCACAGCCATGACTTGCCTTCACAAGCACTTACAGCATAAAAGCAGCATATTATGGGGATGTGGAAGGGTCTCCCTCATGCTATTCAAGTCTGTAACAGGGCTCCTGCAGCCTTCTCTGAGCACAGCACAGAGAAATCTAATTTTCCTTAGATATTTAATAAAGAAAAGGGAAATGGCTCTTCAGAGAAATGATGTATCTGCTCATCATCAAATGAAGTCAGTTATGTTCTGATTAGTTGGCCACTGACTTCTACACTTTTATTTGGAAATAAGGACCTGTTTACTTCTTTCAAAACAGCCTTCTAGGGGAAGAACACGAAGGAGATCAATGAAACACAGATGATTTTTAGTGCAGCCTGACACCAAAAAGTTCATGTAAAAATCCCAAGCCCATTTTAACATAATGTGTCTGATTATGGAATTTAAACCTGATTTTGTAATTTTGTCTTTAGAAAGACCAATCACAATTCTTTCTCCAAAGGGCTGAGAAATACCCACTAAGACTTCAGCCAAACCCATAAAGTTCCACCACTAATGCATTCTAATGGAGGAAAAAAATTACTTTGCTCAATGAATATTTATATTTATGTTATTTATATTTAGCTCTGCTGTTTCAGATAGCATAGAAGCTGGAATTTCTTTTTACTGTGCCTGGAAGTAGTTCACTGTTTGAACTACATATAATCAAGAAGAATGCACGAAAAATAAGACCTAAAACTAACTTCTACATGATAGTTATGTGGACAGTACATGTTTAAAATGTTAGGTTTTGGCTAACTATTAATTTTTTACACCCATTTTAAGTGATATTTGATAGTTTTAGCCTTATATAACAAAAATAACAGTAAGCACCTCTAACATCTTCTTAGCTACAAGTGCAGGGTCAATTTATGGCAACAACAATCCACTACTGAAAGACTGACCCCATCTGACCCAGCCTGCTGAAAACATAAACCCCCCCCCATAGTTAATGCAGTATAAGATACTGATAAGTCAGAATTCTAAGAACATGTTATGATGTCATCAAACAGGTATTTAATGCTATGCTAAGATTTAGTCACGACAATAGGCCATAAGAAAACTCAGGAGTTTGCTAAGTTCAGCAGCTTACCATACAGCAGAACATACGAAAAACAGCCTACGACCAAAATGCTAGGTTTGGATTTTTCTTTCTTTTTTTTTTTTGTTTTTCCCCCAAAGGATTGAACTGTAGAAGCAAAAGCAATACTAGTCAGACAAGATGATAAAGTAACATAACCCATCAGAGACAGGAAAAGTTTCTTCAGACAAAAGAACAAAAAGATACTTGGTGATGGCTTTTGGCTGCTTTCCAAGTTGGAAATTAGGACAAAATAAGTGTCCACAGTCATTCCATCATACCACCTTACTTTTTGTCCAGAATAAAAACCCATCCTAGTATTGTACTTCAACCCCAAATATACAACTGCCTGGCTGGGACTGGGAAGGATCAGTTCTACAGACAAACAGCAAACAAAGTTGACAGTCACGCAGCCTGAAATAACAGGAGGACCACAGCATCATCCCTGTCATCATGACTGAAAGGAGATCCATTGCCTGAACCCTAGAGCAGGCTCAACACTTCCTAGGCTGTCCCCAAAACACCACTTGATGGCTAAACTGAATAATTTCCAGAGTTCACAGGAGTTAGGTGACATTAAGAGTAATTACAGAAAAGTGACAATTCACTAAAATCTCTTCTGCTGCCCCCTCTGAGCAGGTGGTTTCTGTGCACACACATACAACAAAAACTCATCACGACCATGTGTAAAATGAGCAAGGCCAGAGCAGAGCCCAGGCACCATCCATCAACACTTGCTGGAGAAGGAAAGGGTGCACTGTAAGGCACAGATGCTTGAGCAGAGATCACTACAACGGAAGCAAGGCAGTATTCCCAACTTAAAGGAATCCAAACACTGGCAACAGATGATGTCGATTGTTACAAATACAGAAGGCACAAGGCTTGAATCCAGCATGCTCTCTACAAACTTCAGTGACATATTCAAGAACTTCAGAGAACACATCTAACAACTCAAAATTACATATTCCTATAATATTTACTATTTCCCTTTTTAAAAAACTATTGCTGTTTTAATTGGGTCTAGAAAAAATATTAATTAAGAGACTATAATCAAGGCAAGTATAGGCTAGTCTAGAAAGCAACATTCATAAATGCAGGGTTAGTTTTTTTTATTGTTTCTTGGACACACCAGAAAAGACTTTTTCTTTTAAACTATGCATTTGACACTCAAAATTATACGCAAAATATTAAATTCTATTATGTCTGTTTCTTAAGCATTAGAATTTGTTTTTTCTATGAGTTAAGGAAACTTAGGAGTAAGAAAGGGTAAACATAATCTTAAGTATGCATACCCCCAACTCAGGTGTTTTCCCCCTTCTAGACTGTGATATTAGAACCTTGAAATAGCAAAGTAAGCATTTTTGTTTTCCAAAATTCACTGACAAAGGACTTGTCTTTCCATTTTTAAAACTTCTCTGTTTACTAGCAGTCTTACACAGAGAATAAACTGACAGTAACTGTTTAGGAATGTCACTTTCTTCATTCCTTCTTCTGCCATAATCTGGAAGGGCTTTTCTCCTCTCTTCCTTTCAACTACTCCAACCACCTCCTACTTACTTGTTCAACAGCAATTAAATAAGTCCACAGGAGACAAAGATACAAAGAGCAATGCGGAAAAAACCCAACCAAACAAACCAACATAACCAAAACAAAATATGCAAGCCACAAGCTGTGGCTCAAGAAGTCTTTAAGCCTCAACCTGCGGGAGTGTAGGAGGAGATATGGGAAGGAAGTAAGGCTGTTCTGTTGAAGCTTTCTTCTCCAAACATCTGTTCCTCTTTGAAGTACTGTGGGGCTGGATGGACGCTCAGTGACAGCTACAGCTGCTGACATCCCACTTGATAAAATTCAGGCAATGCTGACTCATAATACTGAGTGCTTTCCTCCTGATCGTGCCCTTCTTTCACTGGCTGTCTCTATTTCCTCTCCTAATCCTTACTTGAAAAAGAACTCATATCTATGTATTGCAATATGAGCCTCAAATCTTTATAAGCACGAATAGAGAACTGTACAATTGTGATCAAAGCTGACAACTCACACTGGGGAAAGGGAAGAGAAATAAACAGGCACATCTATACAAAACATTTTAATGCTCTCTACCACTAAACCGAACAAGATCCAGCTGCCATCTCCTTTGGGCATGTGAAGCAAAGGGAATTAAAAAAAAATAAGGAAAATAGTGAATTTTTTGAAAAATACTTTTGGAGATAAGTAAAACATACTGAATATTATCTGTTCTTCTCAGTATCAGTGTCTCCTTTCTATACCTTTTGTATGTGATCTTTGGAAAAGAGAGTTATCCCTAGGCTGAGGTGGAATGCTATGTTTTGATATGGGCAGTGTTAATGGCAGCTCACGCTGGAAACTGAAAATGGTATAAGCCAACTTCTCGTTTGCTATGAAATTGGTTTGATTATCAATGCTGACGATTAGCAGTTGTTACATGGAACCACAGAAACACGGCCATAAGTGAATAACTAAAACTGGAATATATAACAAACAGCCAGAACATCAATATCGACTTTTTACCCTCATTATATAATCACGTTCCGACTGATGCAGCAGGAGGTGGCGAGAAACGAGTTCTCGCATTTGAAAATTGAAAATTTTCTCGCTCAAGAATGACAGACCTGCGGGTTCCCGGCTCAGCGTTACACCGATAAGCCAAGGAAGAACTCGCCCTCTGCAGACAGACCCGCCGGAGGCTCCCCGGGCCGCGGCCCCTCCCGCGGCCGGTGCCTCAGGGCACTTCCACCGCACCCGCTGCCCACTCGTGTCCCGCCGCCGCCAAGGCGCGGAGGGGCCGGGACACGCCGGCCCCGCGGCCCCCGAGCCGGGCAGGGCCGCGCAGCGCGGCCTCCCCTCACCCCGCCCGGCGCGGACGCTCCCTGCCCGGCAGCGCCGCCCGCTCCGCCGCCCACCGCGCCAGGAGGGCCCAGGCGGGGGCGGCCGGCGCTGCCCCGACACTGCTCGGCCCGGTCCCGCCGCCGCCCGAGGGGACGGAACAGCGCGGCCGCGATCGCCGCGCCCCGCCCGGGCCCGGCCGCCCCCTGCCCCCCGCGGCGGCGCCGCGCGCCCGGCGCGCCTCACCTTGGGAGCGCTGCCCGCGGCGGGAAGCGGCGGCGCGAGCGGGCATCGGCGTCCGCGCCCCGCCGAACCCCGCGCGCCGCTCCGCCGGCCCCGGCTCCCGGGCCACGTCCCTGCCCGCGCCGCGCGCAGGCGCACTGGGCGCGCAGCCGCCGCGAGGGGCAGCTCCAGCCCCGCGGGCCCCCCGGGAGGGGCGGGCGGCGGCTCTGCCCGGCCGCGCTTCCTGCGGGCGGCCGGAGCCCGGGGATCGCCGGCGGGAGCGCAGCGGCGCTGCTTCCAGGTGCTGCCAAGCCCCCCGCCCCCGCTCGCGGGGGTCCCACTGTCGTATGCTGGAAGGCCGAGCGGCGAGCCGGCCCCGCAGCGCGCAGGTCGCCCGCTGTGTCAGCGCTGCCGCCTCTGCACGGCCCCCGGCCGTGAGCCGAGCCCCCGCCCGGCCCCGGGTCGCGGTATCCCCGCCGCCTGCTTTCGCTCCTCGCGGTAGCGGCACGAAGCCACCGCGCCGCCGCCGCACGAGGCGAAGCCCTTGCTCCGTGAAAAGCTGTGGTTTTGGTGTAACCAGAATGTTTGCCCAGGCATTTCCACGTTGCCGTCCCTACGCTGGAAGCTGCACCCAGTAACGCGTTCTCCGGGAGCACCGCCGCCTCGGGCTAGACGGGCCCGTCCCTACAGACATTTGTCAGACACGTTTCAGCCAGATGCCGCTTAGGTTACACAAACAGTTGAGAGACTGTCTGCCAGGAGCAGCTCCCCATCTAATAATGAGCCTATTTGCCATTGTCCTTCTACAGTGAATAGAGACTTGTTGGGGTTTTAGTTTAGTCCTAGTTTTTTTTTTCTGTTAAAGGAATTTCCCCCCCCCCCCATACATGTTGCTAAGGGAACAAATCGCTGATCGTTGGATACTTAAGAAAACGAAGAGCTACCCACTGAGGGTGGGGTGTGCCTGGCTACTCTTTTGTTTCACCTGGGTGTGGGGTCAGTTCGCTGTCTGCGTCCGAGAGAGAGAGAGGAGTCTGCTTGCTTCGGCTACTTTTCCTTCTGCTGGAAACAACGCCGGGATCCCAAAGCCGCCCTCCCTGCCCCGCTGGAGGCTGGGCTGTGGCCGCCCTGCCCCGCTGCTGCTTCGAGCCTTCGCTGCGTTGTAGCCGTGCTCGCCCTGCCTGCCCGACCTCCGGGGGGTTCCCCGTTTGGATACATCTCGTCTGCCACCCGGGATATGTGCTCATCCCTGCCATTCCAGCCTGCTCTTCCAGCCTACTGTTCCCGAAGCTCCAGCCGGACACCGGGGCCAGCTGCCCAGCGATTTGTGGAGCCTTTGTCCCATCCCTTCCCGGGATCCCAGGGCACTGGTGCCGCGTGCTCCCCGAGCTCGCTCCGGAGCGCCCCCTGCAGCCGCGGGGGAACCATCGCACCTGCCCTGCTCACCGGGAGCCGCCAGCGATCCCTGCCGGCTGCGAGCGGAACTGCACCCGAGGGGAAAGGGCCTGACAGCCGAGAAGGCTGGGACTGGGTTTGTGTTTGCTGTTACTGCCAGAGTTATTGCTGTTTGTTTGACTGGTTATATATATAATAGTAAAGAACTGTTATTCCTATTTCCCACATCTTTGCCTAAAAGCCCTTGATTTCAAAATTATAATAACTCGGAGGGAAAGGGGTTGCATCTGCTATTCCAAGGGAGGCTTCTGCCTTCTTTAGGAGACACCTGTCTTTCAAAACCAAGACAAGACTCCTAGACAAAACCACATAGAAATTTTCATTTGGAAGAATTCTAACAAAACCTTTAAAATTTTTTTTTATTTTACCAATATTTATGAGAGTAAGTCCAACACTACCAGAATACATACAGTACTCTACAACACTGCTTTATAGCCAAGTATGCAAAGAATACTCTCTTTTTAAAAAGTTTGCAGTAATAGCAGGAATATGTTATAACCAGGCCCTCAGTCTAACTCATTTTCACTGAAAAAAGGATGTCACTCCTGCAAGTATCAGCAAAAAACACCCCAGAACAGTTCCTTCAAGTGACCACGGCAGTCCAGTCACAGACAACAGCTTTACTGCCTTGAGTTCTCTGCAGACAAACAGGGAGAGGGGTCCCTGCTTGCAGGAGATGATGCTCAAGTATCAGTTTTGCCAGTCCAAGAAACTTACAAATAGACGTTGCTCTAAAATCCCTGCTTGATACCTTACTCTCCAGAACACACTTAAGTAAAAATACCACATACAAGAGAAATTGAGAAATAGCATTAAAGGAAAAAAGGAAAGCTTACACTTTTCCCCTATCAATGTGTTGTGAATAAAAGGTACTTCATTAAAGCATTGAAAATACTAGGTTTTACCTTAACATGTTCAGAATATGCATGCATAGCAGTCACCCTTCCAACAAACATCGTCACTACAAGCCAGAGGAGCCCTTCACCCTAAATTTTAAGAGATGCTGGGGCGGGGCTAATAAGCTCTGCTGGAGCCTCCATTTTGCAGGGTGGCAATGAGCAAGAAAGCATGTGGGTGTGGTAGGTTAACAGGTGGTGAGCTATTTGAGGAGGAAAAACAGAGAAGAAGAAATAGATTTTGGTTTTCCTTGTTTAACAAAAAGACGAACAACAAGTCTTGCTTATGATACCATTTTCTGTGAGGCATTTGTCATGGAAGTAATTGCCCGGCAGTAGCAGCACACTTTTAGAGGACTATGGATTTGTATGCTAGAGGGTAGATAAAACAATGTGCTCTGCTAGAGAAACTTTCTGTACTAATTGAAAAGCACGTAGAATTCTGAACTTTCTAAAACTCATTCTTAGATCACAGAATAATTTTTCATTTAGGTCGAAAAGATCTCCAAGATCATTGAGTCCAACCATGGATCACCACCTTCTCAATTACGCCAAGGCACTAAGTGCCACGTCCAGTCTTTTCTTGAACTCCTCCAGGGATGGTGACTGTGCCACCTCCCTGGGCAGCCACTTCCAAAGCCTAACCATAGCCTAACCATCTTTTCAGTGAAAAAGTTCTTTCTGATATTCAACCTGAACCTCCCCTGGTGCAGCTCAAGGCTATGTTCTCTTGTCACTAGTTGCCAGGGAAGAGAGGCCAATCTGCATCTTGCTACAACATCCTTTTAGACAGTTGTATTACTTCTGAAGCTAGCAGGTCCCTACCAAGTAGGAACCATGCTGGTACTTGCCTGATGTAGTAAACATTTATTTTTTCTTTCATTCTCTTGGTTATTTATATCAAATTAATACATTTTTTAAAATATTGGCTTATGTATAACTAGTGAGGTGGATTGTTGGGAATTTTTTTTTAGTGAAATAAATGAGGATAACCAGACAAATGCATCAGGAGCAAAGATTCACTATTGTCTGGCAATGTCAAGAAACCTGATGCCACTTGACCTGTTTGATCCAGTGTATATATATACACATGCAAGTCTATATTCTTGCTTTAATTCATCAAATATCAAGAATCCCAGGCATCTATAATTTATTGTAAGAACAGTATTCAACTGAGATTTTGGTTGGTTTGATGTTTTTAATTACTTGCTGTTTGATCGGTTGCAAGAATTTTCTCTAGAAAATGAAGGGAATTTAAATCCTATAATATATCCATAATTGGTGATTTTTTAAAAGATCAAATATATGGATTTTTTTTCTGTTTAAGAACCCTCCCTCTGTGATATATCCCTGACTAATAACTACCTAGGCATTTAAGATAAGAAGACTTAGAAGCAATCATGCATCAGGTGTAAACATTAGACGACAGCAATATTATTTTTTCCTTAAAATTGTATTTCTCTGATATCACAGAATCAATTAGGTTGGAAAAGACCTCTGAGGTCAAGTCAAAGTCTTGACTGAACACCACCATGTCAATTAAACCGTGGCACGGAGTGCCATGCCCAGTCTTAAACACCTCCAGGGACAGTGACTCCACCACCTCCCTGGGCAGCCCATTCCAATGCCCAGTCACTCTTTCTGTGCAGGAATTCCTCCCAATGTCCATCCTAAAGCTCCCCTAGTGCAGCTTTAGATTACGTCCTCTTGTTCTATCGCTGGTTGCCTGGGAGAAGAGGCCCGCCCCCATGTTGCTGTAACCTCCTCTCAGGCAGTTGTGGAGAGCGATAATGTCTCCCCTGAGCCTCCTTCTCTCCAGGCAAAACGCCCCCAGCTCCCTCAGCCGCTCCTCGCAGGACTCATCCATTTTCCAGACTCGTCCCCAGCTCCGTTCCCCTGCTCCGGACTGGCTCCAGCACCTCAGCGTCTCTCCCGAAGCGGCGGCTCCCGCGGGCTCGGGGCGCGCGCTGGGCGGGCAGAGCAGGGAGCGCTCCCGGCGGGAGCCGCCCGCGCCCGGCGGCGCTGCCCGGACCGCCCGCGGTCGGTCCGCCGGGCCGGCAGGGGGCAGCAGGGCGCGCGCGCGGCCCCGCCCCGCCGGGCAGGGCAGGAGCTGCGGCTGCGCGGCACGCGCGGCCTTTTCCCGTTTGCTGCGGAGCGCAGTCGTTGTGCGGAGCGGGCCCCGGCCTGAGGGACCGGACAGTGCCTGGCACGATGGTCGGTACCGGCACGGGGGGGCTCGGGGGCATCGCGTCCGCTGTCCCGCGCGCGCCGTGCCGCGCTGCCCGCACGGATGGAGTCCGATTGTCGCGGGCTCGGGGCGGCCGCCCGGCGCCGGCGTGGCAATGGCTGCCATTCTGCCGGGGCTGCGCCGCCGGCGGCTCGAGGGGCTCCAGCACGGCCCCGTTACCGGCTGCGCTGGCCCCGTGCGCCGCGTCCTGCCGGGTCCCGCCGGCGGTGGCTGGGTCGGGCCCGGGCCGCGGGGCCGGGTCTCATACAGCCCCCGGTGCCCCGCAGCAGCCGCGCCGGGCCCCGGGCTGCGGGTGTTGGACTGACTGAGGGCGGGAGGCTGCCGGGGAAGCGGCTCGGTGGCAGAACGCGCTAGAGAAGTCACTGGCTGTGCGGGAGTGACAGGAAATGAGTACGGTCACTGCTCCGGTCCGTGCGGACGGGCCTTCAGTTAACAGATACACTTCGGTTTTCTCTTGAAACATTAGTTTCTGTGGGAGGGGTAGAATTTGTAGGGTTTGATGTGCCGGGTGGTTTTTTTCCATTTCATTTTTATAGCGCTCTTTTTATCTAAACATACAGGAAAATCTGTTTAATTTCTGATTGCACTCTGGTTTTATTAATGGCGCATTTAGTTAGAATGGTCTTGGCTTACAGGGTTGTATGTTAATAACATGTAGTTTATATTTCTTATCCAAGGGGTTTGTGAAAGTTGTCAAGAATAAGGCGTACTTCAAGAGATACCAAGTGAAATTCAGGAGAAGGAGAGGTATTACTAAATTCCCTGTAACACACAATTAAACGTCCTTGGTGAATATTCATTCCTACTTTGTTCATGCATTTTGCACACTTCAACTGTTGTTTTTCAGAGGGAAAAACTGATTACTATGCTCGCAAACGTTTGGTAATTCAAGACAAAAACAAGTACAACACTCCTAAATACAGGATGATTGTGCGCGTTACCAACAGAGACATCATCTGCCAGGTAAGGCCTGCGGTGTTTCCTGCTGGCCTGCCAGCCTTGCCAGGGTGAAGTCAGCACAGAGAGGGAGGCTTGGAGCAGCTGGGGTTTCTTAGGCCGGATCTGCACAGTTTTTGTATTGTAAAACAACTCCTTAGAGGAGGACAGTCTTAAGTGTTACCACAGCTTCAGTAAAAAAACATTTGCATTGTAGGAAAGAAGTTTTACAAGTGTTAGCACTTTTTCTGTGCACATTTGCAATGTAAGATTGTACTGCTTTAATGATGCTGGGATAAGTAGAACAGTTTTGGGAGAGAGAAGATGTCTCTGGGGGTTTTTTGCGATATTTAAAGGGCTTCAAAAGAAGCCTTTTTTTCTTGGCTGAAGACAACCAAATTGACAGTGTGACCTGTCAACCCGCATTGACTTGTGCTGTATCTAAAGGTGCCTTCTGTTTTGAGAGTTCTATTTCCATGATGTTGGGTGGCTCATATGAAGCACTGAGACCTTATGAGGGCTTTCCTGTGAGATTAAGGGAGACTGGTAAATAAGAACAGTAGGCACTTTTTCATGGTCATTAAGTATGTGGTTGTGTGCAGCATCATATGCAGTTCCTTACTGTGGTTCAGTTGTTTCACTTTTAGAATGCTTTGACTAATTTTGAAGTTAAAAAGTTAGGAATGCTTGTTGTATAATAAACATATGTTGTTAAGGCCAAGAAAGAAGCAGCTAGAAAAGTTTAACTTCTTTTTTCATAGAGTCTGTTGAGAACAGTCAGTTCAGTCACTAACAAGGTTATTTTATCTTTGAAACTCAGAACAAAAATCGATGGTGGCAGGTGCTTACCTCTGAGTGATAGTGCCTTTCCAGTATGTAGGAATCCTGAAAAAATGGGACAACTTTTGGATGCAGAGAAGAGATGTGAGAGTCTAAAGGAACAGCAGAAACATCTGATAGTGCTGCTGTCTCACAGGAGACCCCTGGGATGATGATGGTCTCAGACCATGATTAATAAAATCATTCCATAAGGTTACTAACAACGTTACCACAAACTATCACACGTTTCTTGCATTTTTGAGGTGTATCAGAAAGTGGGACAAAATTCATCCCCATCCATAATGATTCTTTGAAAGGTTGCTTTTGGAGGCAGTTTCTGGCCTCTTGATCTATGTGGAAAGGTAATCACTAGTTGTTGCTGACAAACATTTTAGCTGGCCTAACACAGATTTGAATTCTTTGTGTCTTTACTTGAGGAGTTGATTACTCCTTTTGCAAAAACAAACAAAAAAACCACAAGAGGGGGGAAAAACCAAACAAAACCCGCCCAACAAAGGGTAACAGCACCACTCCTTGAGCTTGCATGCAGAAGTTGGCAGTTTTTTGCACACCTGGATCCAGTATTCCTGTCGGCTTGAGCAGGTGTCAGAGAAACAATGCATGGAGCCCCAGTGGTGGGAGCACTAAGCTAACATTTGTTTTGTTGTCAGATTGCCTATGCCAGAATCGAGGGGGACATGATTGTCTGTGCTGCCTATGCCCACGAGCTGCCCAAGTACGGTGTGAAGGTCGGCCTGACCAACTATGCCGCTGCCTACTGCACCGGCCTGCTCCTGGCGCGCAGGGTACGTACAGGCAGCACTGGGGGCTGCTGCTCTGCTTTCCTGGCTCCCTCACGGAAGGGAAAGCCCCCTTCCTCCAGTGGTGTGTCAGCCCACCTGGTCTTTAAGGTTCTCAGCATCATAACTTTTGCTCTTTACCATAATAGATTTGATGCATCTTGTGACTGTCAAATCACAGTGAAAAGTATGACAGCACGCAGTTGCAGCTCCAGCAGCACACTTTAATGTCTCAGCCCTTAAGTTTGGCGGTGGGAGGGAGGGAGTCAGGATAAAAATGTAAGAAATGTACCTTTTAGAGTTCAAAAACATGTAAACAGCAGCCATCCATTTTCCACAGGGGTTCATTTATAAGTCTTAAGTTCAGTGGTGTACCTGTTGGAACGGAAGGCTGGAACTTAACAGATACACTTACAGTGGTGGTTTTTATAAAGCTTTGTTACTAGTACAGGGTGCATAATTTTTGTAAAGAAATTAGTTAAAAATATGATTCTACTGCAAATTCACATATTAAAGTAGTGGTGATTCTACATTTTTGTCGATAAATGGAAAGAATCTCAGCAGTGCTTTTTCTTTTCCCACAGCTTCTGAATAAATTTGGCCTTGATAAGATCTATGAAGGCCAAGTTGAAGTCACTGGTGATGAATACAATGTGGAAAGCGTGGATGGCAAGCCTGGTGCTTTTACATGCTACCTGGATGCAGGTCTTGCCAGAACTACCACTGGAAACAAAGTCTTTGGTGCTCTGAAGGGTGCAGTGGATGGTGGGCTGTCTATCCCTCATAGGTAATATGTGCTACAAAGAATTCCTTCGGGGTTAACCTGAGATGCTTCTGTATGTGACAGTCTTCTTACACGAATCCATTTATGTTGAAATAATTTTGTTCTGATATGGTACTGGTTATGTAATTAGGTTCTTGGTCGGGGGTTTTTTGTTGGTTGTTTTTTAATCCACAAATGCAATTCTGATAGTGCTGCTGGGAATCTTTCAACTGTCAAGGTGTAGAAACTAAAGAGTTATCTTGTTGCTTTTACTAAAAAGCAAGTGAATGCCCTTAACAGATCTTCAAAGGATATTTGCTTGGTTTAAATCATTACCAAATTGTGTGTAGGTATTAATTTTCACTGTGACAAAACTACGAGCCAGGTACAAACCAACTGATGCTTGCTGCAGTTGTCAGTACAACAGTAACTCTGAGCAGTTCACCTTCGTTTAGGATTTCTACGTGGGTATTTTGACTGTTACCTAACTGCTGCTTTCTGCTAGCAGCAGTGGAGAAAAAAACCTTGAGATCTTTTGTGTGTTCTCCTACCCTATCCCATGCTGTCCTATTCTTGACTAATTGTCCAGGTTTTTTGACTCGGCTGCTACATGATGATACTTGCACTGACTGAACACGCTGTAGTTGGTCCATGGTGTGCACATGATGTACTGCAGTGTTTCAAGACGGGACTGATGGCAGCCGAGATGAACTTAAAACTTTTGTTTTTTATTTTTTATTAGAGGCTCCTATCCCTCAGTTATCTGTAGGAGAATCTGATGTATCAGTCATTTCAGTGTGCATTTTAGCCTTTGAATTAGAGTCTTAATGTGACTGTACCTGCTGTTTGACAGCACCAAACGTTTCCCTGGCTACGACTCGGAAAGCAAAGAGTTCAATGCAGAGGTTCACCGCAAGCACATCATGGGCCAGAATGTGGCTGATTATATGCGGTACCTGATGGAGGAGGACGAAGATGCTTACAAGAAACAGTTCTCCCAGTACATAAAGAACAATGTAACACCTGACGGGGTAAGCTTGATCCAGCTGGAGCTTGGGCAGTAACAGAGATGCTGATAAGTCTTGCATAGGGACTTTTGTAATAACGAAATAAGTTTGATATGTAAAATTATGTGACTCATGTTGTATGTTACCCATGCAAAGAAAATAACTTTTCCTTCATTAAAGGCTCTATAATGTAGTGTAGAACTTCTGAAAGTGGGACCTTTTTTCCCCACTGTGAAACTTACTATTCTGCCTATAAATCCACGTGTCTCCCCCCCGCCCCGAAACTAAATTAGAAGTTTCTATACAGGCTCTCCACTCCTTCCTTATCCTGCCCCACAGCCTGTAATTTCTGCAGCTGTAGTGGTTGTGTGTCAAATCTGTTACTGTTTGTGTGACCCTAGAGGGAGTTCTCTGTTCCAGGTGAATAGAGAGAGCCCAAGCTACCATTTCATGAAACTGTATACTGTAATACATTTTCTTTTAGTACTGCTTCACGTTTTAGAGTTACACAAAATACTAGAAGATGGGTAAGAACACAGAGGTGCTTCTTCTATTTTTTCCAAGTATTAAACTCCTTCCAGATGGCTTGTCCTGCTGCCTATAATATTCTTACTTGGTTCTCCTAATAAGTGATCCTGGAGCTTTAAACCATAGTTCCCTCATAACCCCTTTTTAGGTTACAGCAAACTTGATTCTCTATCCCTTCATTTCAGTGGGGTTTTGGGCTTTTTTGTAAATTTAACTAATTGTTAGTTTTTTCTAACAAATTCTAAAAAGAAAGTAATGTTAATGGCTGACTCCATCTGCTTTCTAAGCAAACAGCAGTTACAGCTTGTGTTCAAATGAAGTGAGTCTAGGACTTAGGTCACTAGAAGCCACTTGTTCTTTGTACATCTAAAAAGCTGATACCTAGTGGTCTCAATTAACTGCCAGCAAAGGTATTCTTCAAATTTGTGCCATTATGGAGCCAGAGTTGGCTTTCGGACAGAGCAGCATTATTGCATGCCTGGGGACAATGCAGGCACAGGGATCTTGGATTTCTGATACTCCTACAACTGGACAACTATGGTGAATTTAAATTTTTTTTTTTTTTCCAAGATGGAAGAAATGTACAAAAAAGCCCATGCTGCTATACGGGATAATCCAGTCCATGAAAAGAAACCCAAGAGAGAAGTCAAGAAAAAGAGGTAAAATTCTCATTCTTTTTAACATCTGTGTGACTTCTCTGTTGGAGCTATCTTAGTTACAGTAAAACAACTAATGCAGTTTTACAGTTGTGTCAATAGTCACGTGTTCTAGACCAGATTAAGGTACATGCAGTTCTGTATAATTTAGGAGTTAACTTTAGCAGTAGGAATATGAAGTTCAAGAGCTCTTAAGTATATAAAAAAACAAAGTGAAGAATCCTTGTGGCTTGAATAGCTAGAACAGTGTGTAGCTTCAAGTCTCAGTGTTTTCAGTGGGAAAGCTGCTTCTCCTCAGCTGAGAGCTCATTGATTATTTTGTCAGTACTAAACTATTTTGATTTTTCAAGGGTGTGGGAGAAATCAAGGCACAGCTATCACATTGGGCTTAATAATGTCTTTACTTCAGTCACAACAGAGTGTGTTTATCTCTTGAGAAATTAAAACTGTCTAACCATGCCTTTTTGTGGTGCCCTAAGTACAGCCTTCGGTCATTATGAGGAAATAAAGCATGTTACAGAAGTGGGAATATATTCTTCCATTGCACTCTTAACCACAGTTGTGATGCACTGCGTGTTTCTTGACTACTTTTTTGCTTTGGATCTACTGTACCCTGTCCTTACATTGCAGATGGAACTGTCCCAAGATGTCCCTTGCCCAGAAGAAAGACCGTGTTGCTCAGAAGAAGGCCAGCTTCCTCAGGGCCCAGGAGCGCAGAACTGAGAGTTAAGACAACTTCCACAGTTTTCTGTGAAGCTTTGGAAAAAGTGGCAATAAATTTATTGAGGAAGCAACTGTGTAAGACCAGCTTATTTGTATAGTTTATAAAAGCAGAGAATATATTTTATGATCTAGATAGTCTGTACCTGAAAATTTTTTTTCCTCCTCTTTCTAAGTACTGTGTGAATTGAGTTTTCACAGAGAAGAGAGGTGACAGACTTCAAAGACAAAGGCCGTTGCATCAGAATTACTCCTGTAAGAAGGGGAAGGAAATCAATTAGATTAATTTTTGGCATAGCTAGTATCAAGGACTAAGTGTAAGAGCTTGCTGCTTTTAAGTAGAGAAGGATTTAAAATTCTTAAGCTGAATACTTCACGTTATTTAGTTGATCAGAGAATTCACTTTTAAGTTGCATGTACAGGAGTAGGTGTGGAGGCCTTGTTAAGGAAACATTTGTGAGACTCCCTGGCAGTTGCATATCAGAGCCTTTCCTCCTTGACTCCCCACACACTCACATGCAGCCAGACCATGTTCCCTTCCCTTTCACCCGTAGGGTTCCCTTAGCAGAGCCCACGACATCCCGTTCCACAAGGCAGTTCATTCCTGGTGCAGGAACAACTCTAATTGGTCACTCTGAGGAGCACCCCTGGGCTTTTATACCCTCACACTCCTCACCCTATCCCCTGTGCCAGTCTCTACCTCATTTTTCCTCCTGCCTCCCCTCCATGTCCATCCACCTCACCAGTCACTGGTTTTCATCTCCTTATCCTAAAGGCTGGCCCCCACCCAGAGCCCAATGTGTGTTTCCTTCTGCAGTTTGCCGGCTGAGCTGCCTGGAAGAGAAGTATTTCTCACCAGCCTTGTCCTGCCCTGGTCCTTTGTCTCCTCCTACCTCTTAGTTTCTGTGTGCCAATAGGTTTCCCACTAGACTTAGAGAAATCATTTGCACAGTGTAAACATTAATCAAGTAGGCTACATGGAGGAATGTTCTGTTCTAAGATACTGGTAGTTGGTGTAAATACTGCTATTGAAAAAAGAAAAGAAGCCTGTGGTTTATTATAAACAAAAGTGTATTTTTTTTTCCAATGAAAGCTTCAACTTGATGCAACAGTAATAAAAATGAAGATTCTGTACAACAAACTGCACTATTAAACATATTCTCCCGTTGTTAAAATACCCAATGATGTTGGGTATTTTAAGTAATCTCTGCCCAAATAGCAGTCACTGTCAGCTTTTTTTACCAAGAACATGGCCACTTTACACTTTTAGTGCATTGCTCGTTACAAATACTTATTAGTTCATAGTTGGAGCACATTAGCAAGTTCAAGACAATAGCATGGGCGTAGTATTTCTTAAACTAAAAGGCTGGTGTTCACAAAACAATTTTAACCCAAGCTGCATATTATTACATCTGGTATGGAGAAACTACTTTATTGTGGTCCTGTAGTTCAGTTTCATCATTCTAGAAATGCATTTGAAACAGGATGCCTAGAGCAATTAACCTTTCAAATATGTAAATAAAGCTTGTTGTTCTTACCTCTGGTGAAAATGAATTAAGGGGCCAGGATTCAGAAGTATAGAGATGACTTGCCATTAAAATCATGAAGATTGAACAACTTTATACCTAAAGCATTTATAAATTAAACATTCAACATGCAAGTATTGAGCATGTATTAAGGTCTTTTATGGACATCCAATTCTGCATAATTATGAACACAGAAGTAAATCTGAAGTATAACTAGGGTGCAGATTAAAGGTAGTAGAGTGGTCATGCTTTGTGGAGTGCCAGGATCAGATTATGTTTATTTACTCATGGCTTGAGTTTTAACAATGACTCAGAGATGCTACTAGAAAAAGAGAACACACACACACTGCAGCTCACTTAGTAACAGCTAGGAATGAGCTGGAAAATACCTCATAGGCTCCCATTTGAGCAATATTGCACAATCCTGGACAATCCAGCTTCTGTCTTAAAATTCAGGTCTAGCTCTTGCTTACACACTTCCTGCAGTAGTTACGATTGAAGTACAGCTAAATGTGGAGGGACAGTAAAGAGCCAAGACTATCCACAACTATTCTTTCTCATGTCATACAGCAGATTCCTACACTACGCAAACTTCCCTTTTTAACTGGTAGGACAGTTCCGCTATTCAGTATTTTTAAAAATTAACTTCAGTTTTCATACTATAGCTTAGTCCACAAACTCCTTGCTTTTCAATATTTGCTACAGCTAAATTTGGGTTAAGAGTTTCCGCTGAAGTTTTTGAAATGGATGCTGGTATTGCTGCTAAACCATATAGCTGACTTTAAGAAATAATACTCTAAAATTCTTGGCTCCCAAAGGGCTCACCATACAATGACAATTAAAAAATGTTGAACTACTTAAACATTCAAGACGTAAGCATGAGGTAACAATGTGTAAACAGAATCTGATTTGTCTCATATTACAACCTATACATTCCAGAATAAAATTCTAATTTTCCACAGTTAAAAAATTCTTTAATGTGCAAATTCTGCTATGCCAAGGTATTAGTAAACTTCAATCTCACAGTTCAGTTTATTCATAACAGCAGCTTGGACTTGGACACATTATTTGCAGTAGTGGCAATTCTTCATAAAACTACTTAGGAGAAAAATCCTCTGCAGGTACTTCACAAATGAGCAATGTTTTTCACAGAAATGGAAGATGTTCCCTCAGCTGATGTGGTGGCACAGTGAATACTTTCATCCTGTTCTAGATCTGACAAAGTGCACAGAACAGTCAAGCATGCAGAGTTGTTGTTTCCATAACAGCACTGAACACCAGAAGTACTTCTGGCCTCTGCTCCATCATTCAGTGGCATGTTCATTCTTCAAGAAGCCCTGTCATAAGTTACTGACTGAAGGGCAAGACTGAAAGAACCATTAATAAAATCTTGAGTAAAGAAATTACCTTTTTTAAAAGGTACAGATTGTTTTTATCAAATGTCTTGGGCCACCTCTAGTGGCCCAAGGTATCAGTATTCTCTTCTGCTGCTGGAGAAGCTAAGAATCATTTGTATGAGAAATTTTCTTCCACAGTAAAGTTTTTAAGTTATTGAGTATTAAAGAATGCTCCATTTCCATCTGATTTGCTGTGACTTTCAGGGCAATGCACAAGTACAGTTGTTTCTCTAGTTCTTCATGGATATCAGAAGGAGCACCACGAAGCAGATAGTCTTTAAGGAGCTGACAAGCTTTTGCCAAGTTTGGCTGAATTACTTCAGTGGTACATCTCATTTTACTTTGGTCACATAGTGTTCTACAGTCTGTACCATAAATGCAGTCCAAATCTGAGTCACACTGACGGTCTTTAATTATTTCCTTCAAATTAATTTCTGGCACAATTTTTCTCATGTCCATCATTTTCAAATCATATTTATCATTATATCCCAAGTTTTTGGCACTTGTATCACACATCAGAAAGTTTCCATAAGGTCCATGGAAAATATCTTCCACAAATTCTAAAAGCCCTATAGCTATTTTTGCCTTTCTTGGCCATGATGGAGTGAACCACTGGTCCATGCTTCTTCTGAAGCCAGAGGGAATGAGAAGTTCCATAATCCATGGAAGGCTGATTCCATAGAGAGAGGTATATTCAACTCTTTCGGTCACATAGAGATCCCCACAAAAACCCATCAGCTTGGGAGTATGTTCTTTATCCTGCAAGATCACCATTAATAGAAACTCTTCTAGCTGCAGGAGTGCCCATGCAGATTTTGCCTCTGGCAAAGAGACTCTCCCATCTTTGTTTCCATCGGCGAAAGACAGGATGAGATTAACCAGTTCTGAAAGATTTCCTTGTTCACCCAATTTTGCCTAAAAGCAACAAAGGAAAAAGATGAAGTATGATTTCATTAACTGCCCCCAATCCACCTGTCATTCTGCCTCCTGTTACTCTCCTTCTATGAACAATATGAGTAACAGGGTACGTTCTAGTTTTCGTTGGTTATTGATGTAACAGGACCTGCCATCAGGTGCGTGCAGAGCTTCCTTTTTGTTCCGTTCTCACAGGCACTGAGCATTGTAATCCTCTGGAAGTACTACCTTTCTTTGCACTTCAAAATGCAAACATTACCATTCAGACATTGTTCTTGATCAGATCAGTCCTTAGAAAAATTGTATCAAGTAGCTTATTCAATATTCTCTACAAAAAAGTGTGCAGAATTCAAATGTTTAGATCAGGTTTAGTTTTCAGTTGATTAGACCTTACAAATGTAGTGAAATCATGTTATCAACTACGTTTTGGCCAATTATTCAAGGTACCAAGACAAAACTGGGTACAAATCCCATAACTATACTGAAATGCTTAATTTTGTTATTTGAAGTAACCACATCCATTGTAGGACTACAGAAAAAGAAGTCATTGCTGGAATCAAAACCGTTCCATTTTCAGCTGAATGCTCACACAAAGGCAGATCAACTTTTTCCAAATTTTCCTAAAAACTACCCTAACACACCTGCTGCTCACCATTGTTAGAGACAACGCTGCTGTAATGCATCACTACTGACATCAGCCTTACATCATATTTTCTATACAAATACTAGCAAAATCTATAGACCAGATGAACGCCAGCTTCCATCATTTAAAGAGTAAGGAAAAAACCCTGATAATTAGTTACTTCAAACTTCAAGATAAGCACCTCTGGGAAAAACTATTTCTGTGCTGATTATTTTTCTAACATACTCTTGAACAAGGCTCATACAATAGGGTATTCTCTCCAGCTTCAAGAAAACAAGCCTTTCTGTCAAAACAGAATAAATGAGAATATACTTACTTTAAAAAGACCGTATACCATTTCTTTGAATTTCTCAACAGTAGTTCCTCTTGTTGGTTTATCAAATAGGACTATTTCCTTCCTTGGTTCTGGGTCAGTACCAAAATCAAGTTGAGCAGCTTCTTCCATCTGGCATTTTATAACACTTTGCAGATTTCCCCAGATTCCTAAATACATCTGCAGAAAAAGAGGGGAAAAGGTATAAAACACAATAGAAGTCCATCTGAAGACCACCTGTCCTCCAACCACTGCTTCAAGAGTCAAACAGTGACACTGATCAGAAACTGAATCCTGTGTGCAAATGATGAATAAGGCAATTTGAACAATGGCAACTTCAAATTACAACCCACTGCTGCAGGTACTTCAGAGACACTACACTGTCAAAATACAGACAGCTTCCCAAACAACAGATGGGCATTACTGCCACCTTTGCATAGCTTGTTACAAGGCTGCTGCTTCTATCTGTGATGCAGGATAGCAGAGAAGCAGTATGCTTTACACAAGTATGCACATTCTGTCAAACTGTGGAAGGATTCAATATATATTATATATGTTTCCAAAATACATACATTATAAAATAAATAGATACCCCTCTACATATAGGAATAATGTATATTATTGTATATATGTGCATATTATATGTATTAATTTGTATTATACTGTATCTTCTCTGTATAGGTGTGTATATATATATGGGTGTATATATATATACACACACACACACTCTGCATGTCACAGCAAATGAAGTTTGAAATAATCTGTATTAAACAGATTCAACTTGCTGACAGTAGTCTACCTGATGTTCCAGACAATGACATTTCAGTGGGAAATAATAAAACTAGGTTGGATGAGTAAATCCTTACCTGGTTATTGGGCTTTGTTGACAAACATTTTCCAAAGTACAGTGTTTCTTTAGCACAAAGACTACTACATGCTGACCCGTCAATAACACCCGTCTTGTATTTATCACACTGAAACAAACAGGGAGAAAAATATTTAACAAATTGCCTAAGAAAGGAGGCAAAAACTGTATCTCTTTCAACACCCAAGTTTTGAAAGAAAAATCTAAGAAAAAAATGTAAATAACCCTATGTCAAAATAATGTTAAGAGACACAACTGCTTTTATCTGTAACTGAAATTATAATCTTACTTCAGCATGATGGAATATGAGAATTTGATTAAATTACATGTGGCACTGACTGAATTAGTCAAAATTCAGAAAGCTATGCTAAATATACTTACTATAATTTTCCTACAGTCATGTCCTCTGCACAGTTCTGTGTAGGTGGAGTACTGAACATACATAATCCAGCTGCCAATAAACACTACCAACCAAGAGATGAAGAGATACTTTATCCGCACATAGGACAGACGTACCTAGAGCACACAAAGAGAAAATACTGTTTGTAATTCACTGAGCAGCAGTAAACATGATTTACCATTTCATCTTTAAGGAATTTGACTTCCACAGTGATAAAAAAAGCAGACTGCATTATATGGAACATTTGCTTCCTTCAGTGAGCAAAACTGATAGGGGAGGTCAGTTTGACTTATGTAAGTGGAAGGAAAATTAAATAAGAGATATAAATAAATAGAACAAAAGGTGTCAGACCCTCACAGGGCAAGCCAGACTTCAGGAACCAATTTGATCAAAATCATAAACTGCCAGAGCTCAATTAAGTGCATTTTTCTCTAAGACTAGTTACCTATGTTCCACTCAGGATAAATCAAATCCAACAGACCAGGAATTTGGTCAAAAAATAATCTGTGTTAATGTGTAAACACACAAGATAGATACACAATTAGCAGGGTGGATATCAGGGTCAGGTTCCATCTGCTGAAGTCTCTCTCCTTCCTTGAAATGACACCATTTAATTATGCAAATAAAATTCTTCTGTACTAGCCTCACCTTCAGTGGTCTTTCCCACAACAGTGTGCATGACTTCCCTGTTGTTTCTGTGGCCTCACATAGACAGTTTTCACAGGGGCAGAAGGAAAATCTATTTATAAATTAAGAACTGAGGGAGAGCTAAGTGTCTTGCAAAGTAGGAGGGATGTTTTGATCCTTTCCTTCTTCTTTTTTTCCTCCTCCTCAGAGAGTCTGGTGTGCTAACAGGTTGATTTTCATACTCACATCAGGATTAGAAACTAATTAGAAGGTCAGGATCAGCTTTAGCAGCAGGATGTAAGGAAAGTGCATGACAGCAGCTATATTTGGTCAGCATTTGGTCATTTCTATCAGTATCCTAATTTCAGCAATACCTATAAAAAGATAGTCTTGAAGATTGAGATAATATATAATATATACCAAATGTGCTCCCAGTTTCCTCTAGAATAACTTGCTAAGCCAGATATGATATTCTGCATTTAGTAAATCTTAAATCATTTATCTTTCATTTAAAATATTTCAATTTACCCAGACTCCCTTAAAAATCTACATAAGCTTTTAGCATCTACAACAAACTTTAGCAATTAATTCACAGGTCTGCTATCCACTACCAAGGTCAGGCACTGGACTTTATTTTACTGAAGTCTGATTCATATTAACTTTGTTTGAGACCCCCTAGTTCATGTACTAGAAGAGTGAACAATTTCTGTCCACTCTGTCCCCATCTGACATGATTTTGTAGGCCTCCATAACACACCTCCCTGTGATGTCATCTTTTTTCCAGACTGACAGGTCCTAACTTGACTGTTCATCATAGAGAAATTATCCCATATGTTTGGAAAAGGTTCCAAGAAAAGTAGTAATGATGAGCAGTTTTGCCATCACATATATACACAGAACTGCAGCAATGTAAATAAGCAAATTTTTTAAATTAGAAAGACAGCAATAATTTATTAGAATTTATTAAAATATGACAAACAACCAGCATGCATTACACCCTTTCTCTTGGAAACAAAAAATCCAGAAAAAGTCAGTTTCAAAAGACCCAAAGGTGATTCCAATCCATAGAGCTGTGGTCCTGCCACATGCCTCAGCTGTGCATCCCTATTCCTTCACACCTTCACAGACACTCACTTGACAATCTTAAAACTACCTGGTTAAAAAAATAGAGAGTTACAATTAACTTTTTATTCCAGTGATTTCTTTTAGAGACAGGTTTTATAATTTGGGGGGTTTTAAAGCTGTTTCTAATAACCCTGTCATGTAGCAGAACATGAAGCACAGGAAACTACTGGTAAAATCTGGGGAAGATCAACAGAAATAAAACTGACAATTTTAGGGAAAGCTGTTTCTTGTGTAAAAACTGCTTGGGAACCAAAGCTTCTGGGACAACAAATCCTCCTCATTCCTCAGTGTTTCTTGCTGAATCCTTCCATGAACCTTTATAATACACTTTAAACCAAAGTGCTACTTCATGAAATTTTGTATTATTGTATGCATTTAGTACAACCTCAGAGATCAGCAGTGGCCTGCAGGCCTCAGGACCACTGCAGAATATTGACCATACTCACAGTACAGATACAGTATATATTGTCCTCCTCCTTAGGAGGAAAGAGAATGTACTTGCAACCGAAAATCCTCCCCAAATGCCATCTGACTATATCATGTATTTGGCAGGAAGTTCCAGAGAAGCTAGATTTATTTTGAGCTCAGCACTGTGCCAATGGAGTCATGCAGCTTTTGACTTGCAAAAGCCACTCTGCCAGTTCAGAGCATAGACAAACAGCATCCCTCTGCTTACACACAACCAAGGTTCCACTCTCTGGTTCAAAGGGAACTCCTTTTCTAGTAAGGACTTCCTCATCATGCTCAGGAAAACACCTGATTATTATTTGATTTCTTCCCATACATTCCCCTACCAAATTTTCATTTTCTCCCCAGAATCGGTCTGTGAGTGTAGACACACTTAGTTTACTTCATCTGGCACGTGCACACACTGTCCCAATGCAGAGACATGGATTTACTGAGCCTGGTTTGGTCACACAAGTGCTGATGCACCCAGAACATAGAGGACTTACACCTACCATGCAGATCACTGGAACACATTTCTGAGCAAGACGACCCAGACAGCGCTTAGGGAGCAACACATATAGATGGGCTCCATTTGAAACTGTGACAAACTGCCAGGAAACTTGTAATAAGAACATTTTTAGGGCAACAGAATGACTGAGAGCTCCAAAATTATCCAAAAAAGAAAGAAAGTATTCAAAACAGGGAAACAGTTTCTTTTTTCATCTCTACTCTTCCATCAAGACTTAAATACGAGCCAGGGAATGCAAGAATGAGGGAAAGCACTTGTAATGCTTGATATTACAGATTCAACTTCTTCCATCACTTGTCTATTCTGCTAAGTCATGTGCACTGAATAATAATCAGACATTCATCCCCTGAAATAGAACTGGAAAACCTCTTCTTGCAAAACTCAAGCCTGGATGCACTCCAAAGCATATGGAGAGTAGTGAATCAACATGCAACATAACTTGACAGATTTTTGGTGAGTCTACTTTTTATTTAAAACACTTTTATGGTTAAAGAGTATGAAAGTGTTTCTTTGTTTAATAGTAGAGATAGCTTAATTCTGGAAAGTATTCCACATAACCATAGTGTAGTAACCTTCTCCAAATCAGAGTTGCTCTCTGCACTCGTCTTACATGCTCGCAATAGAAAAGGACAGATAAAAAAAAGTAGGCCAATCATGTTAGAAATTGTTTTGTTCTCTGTTCAGGTTGATTTGTCTATCACAGGATGCACTTCAGGTAGGCTGACATGATGTCTGAGAGCATTAGCCCACACTGTTTTGGATGCCAGGAACAGGAGACATTCGTATCTCTAAGAGCAGACAGTGCATGCTTATGATTATGCCAGTGTCTTGAGTTATTTTGCATCCTGAATAACCAAACTGAGTAAACAGAGCTGAGGTATCTTTTGAAATAAAATAATGACCAAGATGGAAAATGGGACATCTCTCCTTAAAACATTAAGCAAAACAGAAGGGATTAAAATCTTAGAGCAAAGAGATTATACAGGAAATTTCTGCTGTGTGGGGCTTTAGACTTGCTTATTCTTTGGCCCATCGAAGACAGTCTCTTGTACATTACTGCAGTCCATGAGGCACCTCTAAAGAGTCTGTAAACTTGGTCCAGAATCTATAAAGGCCAAACTTCCACACATGCAAGTGCTCTTTACATGATTGTTGTCACAAGCAATCCTGCTGGTTAGTCCTCAGCCTCACAATGCAATTGCTAACTAACTAGCTATCAGAAAGAACTTCAGGACAATGTCTCTTAAATTTGGGACACTAACCTCTCCTTGTAAAACAAAATCCCAGTGTTAATCACCCAACTGTAAAATCCTATAAATACAATTAAATTATTTTGTGGTGTTTAAAAGTTTGTCAGGTTTTAGGGTATTTTTGTTGTTTTGTTTACTATTATTACATGATCTGCAGTCTAAGCAACGGCAAAGTTTTGTACTTCAGAGTTACTATTCTTCAGAGTGACAGAACTTTAACACTGACTCAGAGAGTCCCTAACACTAAGTTTTGGGCTGAGCTAAGATATCTAAGAGCGTGCCCTGCTCCTTTTACATGAGCTGACACATGGCAGAACGTCTTTTTTAGGCTCAAAAATCATCAACTGATTACCTATGGATCTTGCATTCTGCACAAAAGCTAAAGCGTGTGTAAATCAAGAGAACATTTGCCATAGAATATCTGTTGCAACACAGCTCACAACATCCTGCTCCTATTAGGGCAGAAAAGCTAGAACAGGTATTAAGTTTTGTCTCACAGAACCTGATGTTCTGGTGATTCATTTCACAGCATAGTTTTCAAGAAGTCTGGAACGCCAGCAAAAGCTGGAATTCCCTCCGTGACAACCTTCCACTGTACAAACATCTTCCCTGGTGTGCTAGTTGAAATGCTGCATAGAAACACTACACAAGTCTTTCCACCTTGCTCATAGTCCTCAGTGAGTTAAGTCTACCATTTACTTGGAGACCATTGGCTTCTTTGGAGACAAATCTCAATAAAGCACTCAGCAATTAGTGTAGTTAAATCATGACTACATTTGTCATGTACCAACAGTAACATGCAGTGACAAGAAACGCCAATATATTGATGGTTGCTGCCATTCTATGGATGCATCAGACATTAACATACATTCACTGACAGAGAAAAACATGTTTATGTTTACAAAGCCACTATTAAATCTCCTAAAACAAGTCCGCAGAATATGCAAAATCAGCTCTCAGTATAAGAAAGCACACAAAGAATTTTTTTTTTTTAATCTGCAATAGAAACAAACATTTAACTTCTTTGGCTTTTCTAATAAATAATTTTGCAGTCTTCCTGTTTCTTAGCAGATTTTAAAATGGCATTTGCTTGGAAGGCCTTAAATTAAATTTTGAGAAGAAGAGCAGAGAAGAATGTTATCAGATATCACCATATAATGATAAGAGACTACCAAGGCAAAGGAGGCAAACAATTTGGAGACTTCTAATTTGAAAGGTAGCGTATAGATTATGAATTCATTTCTATTTGTATTGAAGGCTTTATCCCATAGGAATCCAAATATTATACAATTGTCTACTTCGGTAAATAGATCTAGAGTTATCTTCTTTGGTTTAAAACCCAAGTGATACTGACCCAGATTTGCAGGTACATACCATAAAACAAATACTAAAGAGGGTAAAATTATATCTGTATGCTTCTCACTAAACATTACACCCCACTCTAGTACTTCTGAAAAAAGAACAAAATTTCTTCTCATTTGGAAAAGTTCCAGATGAAGGGAAATTCAAACATTCAGGATTTTAAAATGCACCAATATGAGGTTTCAAATTTTTAATCAAATGATCACTAAGCATACCAACAGATGACAAACACATAAGCAGCATATATAAGAAAAGTAAACAATATTTATATCCTCCAACACAACAGATGCTCACCTTATTTAAAATCTAGTTAAAATACAATCCAACTGATAAAAAGGAAATCCCGTGGATGAACCATTAAGCTACCACAACGTCGTAACTAACTGACATTTCACAGCAGAACTTCCTACTACACAATAGCCACAGCACTTCCAACCAAAACAGCCTTACTCTGCTAACTGAAGTAATGCAAACATGTACCTGCATATAGAAATACAACAGTGTGTCTACGAACATATAAGGCAATGCATGGAGCAGCAGAAGAAAAGTGCCCGGCATTAATTTTTTCAGAAGACACGAAAAAGGAATATGAACTGCTCATCCAAGCTGTGGTCCGCGCGCTGACAGGATGGATGGCTGCAGCACCGGCAGTAGGTGTAAAGGAGGGACGTGGAGCAGAGCTGGGGGGTTCCCGGGCGGCGGCAGTGCCCCACTGGCAGCGCCGTGAGCCCGGGGAGCCGCGGGCCGCCTGCCGCGTAACAGGTCCTGCGCCGGCCGCTCGGGGCGGGCGCTCCGCGGAGCGCGCTGCGCCCGAGGCGCCGGGAGAGGCCCGATCCGACCGGCGGCGGGCGGCGAGAGGCACCGCGGCCCCGAGGCCGCCGCCACCTGCTCCGTGCCCCGACACCCACCAGCCGTGCCCGGCGCCGCCGCCTCCCGCCGGCCGAGCGGCACCGCGGCGCAGCCGAGCCCCGGCCGCCGCCAGGCGCAGGCGGGAGGGGAACGGCGGCCGCGCCGGGCCGGGGGAAGCGGCGAGAGCCCTGCGGGGGGCGCCCGCTCCGGAGGGAACTTTGCGGGGAGGGACGGGCGCCGGCACCGGCCCTTCGCCGGCCTACCTGCGCGGAGTGGGGCTTCCTCAGCCAGGCCCCCGGGAAGAGCCGCTTCGCCATGGCAATCACACATCCCCGCAGCGGGCGGCGGTCGGAGGCGGAGCGGTGAGGAGCGCTCCCCCGCCTGCCGCTGCAGCCGCGCCGCCGGCTCCGCTCGTCTCGGCGGGCAAGAGCTGCCTCGGGCACCGAGAGACGACGGCTGTCAGCGAGAAGGGCGGGCGGCTGCCGCCTCAGCCACCACTCACGCCGCTGCTCGAAGGGGCGAACGCAACGGCTGCGAGGGAGCGAGGCGGGGCTGAGGGGGCGAGGCGAGCCCCGCCCGCCACGAGCCTCTGGGGCCGTCCCAGTCCCTTTTCCCGCTCCAGGCCCGCGCGGAGCCCGTGGAGCCGACAGCCACCCCCGAGTTCCCCTCGTGTCTGCCAGAAAGTGCTCGGGGCGCTGTCTGGGGACGATTATGGAGAAGTAAGTTAATAAATAACGCGTGTCGTTGATTGCGAACAGGCTCCTGTCATTTACTGGCTAAGGTATTAAAAACAGCTGCAGGCTCATTACAGTCTTAAAAAAAAAACCCCAACTACCGAACCCCCCCCCCCCCCCTCAAGACCCCAAAAATGAGTAGTTCCTCCAAAATAAAGAAGAAGCATTTGTCTGAACCCAAATGAACACATGAGCAAATTCTTTACTGTGAGGTTGGCGAGAACAGCCTGAACAGGTTGCCCAGAGAAGCTGTGGATGCTCTAGTTCAAGGCCCGGTTGGACAAGGCTTTGAGCAACCTGGTCTAGTGGGAGTTGTCCCTACCCGTGGCAGGCGGGTTGGAACAAGATTATCTTTAAGGCCCCCTCTAACCCTAGCTATTCTATGATTCTACATTAATGCCATAAAGTGGGGAAAAGTTACCAATTTCTTCTTCACCAGAGGATCTCTCAGCCCTTCATGCGCTGTGGGAAGCCTCAGTCCAACTGTAATTTGTGAGAACACTGTTCAGTTCAAGTAAAATCACCCTTTCTTATGCTAATTTTGATTTTTGTCCAGCCTTCTTGTATTTATGACTTGATTGTGACTTCTTTTAATGCAGTGTGTTAGCAGAGTCAAAGCCAGAAGCTGGGAGCCTCCAGTCCTGATGTTTTTGACTATGAAACTTTAGGTGCAAAGATTATGCCACGGTGTTGGGATAAAAACGAGATGAACATAGCATGTTACCGCTTTGGGTGTTCGGTGCACTTGCCAAAGAAGGCTGCTTTGATGAGAAGATGGGTCACAAGATACTACTGTAAGGATAAGCTGCCACTTTTTGGCAGGGCTTACTCTTAGGATGTGTATGTGGAAACCAAATGTTAGGAGCTCACAAAGGATTAAAACTGCAGAATTTAGAGATCTGTGCTTTAAGATTCAAGAACAGTCTGTGACTGTTTTTTGAATAATATAATCACTGCCAGAGTCACCCTGAAGTATAAATCTGAAAATTAATTAGTAAGATTTGGCACTCCTGTAAAAGCAATCCTGGCTTTAATAACAGCCAGTGACTCTCGCAGGGTTTTCTTCTCTTCCTATTCAGCAGGCCCAGATGGCTGCACTTTCTGCATCACCTCCTTCTACTGCTCAGTGGTTTGCACAAGTTTAGCTGGGTTATGGGCATGCAACAGAACAGCAACACAAGAGGAGGCCACAGAGCAAACATTTTGCTGAATAATCTCAAGCCCTTACTTCATCCAGTGCTCTATGCCAACCCTTGGAATGACAGGCTGGGAGTAATTGTGAAATGTTGGTGTCCCATATGGCTGGCAAGGATCTAAATGTTTCATTCCTGTTACATCTAGATCCAAACAGTTCCTGGCATGTGTTCTTTAGGGGATATATTTTCACTTAGTACATGAGATCTTCATCATCTGTGAGAGCAGGTGCTTTATTCCAGCACTGAAATGTTTAGTTCTTCTTCCAGTACTGTGTGCCCCGGCTTTGCTAAATGCTAAAAAATAAGGCTGTTTCAGCCTTTTTCAGTTACCTGTTAAATCCCTGGTTAAGCCTCAATAGAGGCAACTCCTGTGAAAAGCTAGACCACATAAGCCAAAACAGTAACAGAAATCATGTAACATGCACTGACTTTGTATTCACAGGCTGTGGATACCACTGCAGACCCAAAGGAATATTCTAAAAACTGGGGGGCAGATGCAGAAAAACCCCACAGATAGAACATAAGTCATACTGATGTATTATTGACTGTACAGCCTTTCCATTCACATGTTTCCATTCTGCAGTTCACACATTATCTGTTTTTGTAGGCCCATGCCAAAACTTTGGTATATCTTAATGTCCAAGCAGTAGAAGTTATGCTGATTTATTGCTCCCTATTAATTCTTAAGTTTCCTATCCAGCTATAAAAATACTAAATGTTGTTATTCTAGGGATGCAGGGTTTTTGTATAAGATAGAAATCAACTGCTAGTTGTACAGTGCAGTGTTTGTCACTCACAGTGTCAAAAGGTAAATGTGGTTTTATAACACCTTCTTACATTCACCTGCAGTTCCATCACAGTTTGGAGCTTGTTACACATTAAGCATAACTCAGAAAAACCAAAAAATGGTTGCAAAGACTGAAACATCCAGGAATTCTGGACACATAAGGAATGAAAATATGAGACAAATGAAAATACTGAAAAAACTACAGAGAATAATCTGAATTCTTCAAGACAGTCAGTGTAATGTGCACCTTTAAAACATAATTTTATCTAATTTCTTTTGAAGGCAAGTATCTGTTAACTTGAGCAAGTAATACAGATTTTAACATTAAATGAAAGCTAAACATTAACTTACTGCAGTGGTGTTGGACTTGCTTCTTTCAGTTATTTGAAGCAGCTGCACCCACATACTGATTTAACTCAAATGCCATTGTAAGAGACTCCATGGGAAATCCTCAGGGCTCACCCACTTTCCCCACCATCACGTTACATGCAGGGAGCCTCCGACTAATGTTATAATCACAAGACTTTGAATGTTAATAATCACAAAACTTCTCTTTCTCACAGCAGCTTTACCAACTTCCAGTCTGCCTAGCATGGCTTCCTAGACTAATGCTCTTTTTCTTGGGATATGCCTAAGAAATATTCTATGATCCTGAGCAGCTACCACAGTCTTAAAGTATTATAGCACCAGTAGAATGTAAAGCCCTAGTGTTTGCCATTGCCCAGGTTTGTAGCTACGTTTAATAAGTGTATTTATACAATATATAACATGGCACTGATTTAAAATAAAATTACCTGCATTCCTAAAATAAAGTCTAGAAAAATTTAGAGGTTCCTCTATTTTCATGTTACTCAGCTATCTACTTGCTCAGATATCTGTCTAGGAGTCTGTTTTTATACAGATTCTACTTTCTTAGGCCTGCCATTGTGGATGAGAATGAAGATCTGGGGACCCATCCAACCTTTAGATCTAAACTTTCCCTCATGTTCCCTACAGAGAGAGATACTGTTTCCTTCCTCTTTGCAAATTTCTGTGAACTCTCACTTAATCAGTGTGTTAATTTTAACTTTATCCTAGTAGATTATTTCCTATCATTTCCTATTCAGATTCTTATGAATGCTTATGCTTCTATTGCATGGGAAGGTGGAGCCATCTCTTACCCAGAAAGCAGACACAGCCTGTTAAGGGTTCCCTTGTGGCTTAACTCGGTATAAACAAATCATTAATCTGTTTGAGGAAACAGACTCTTCCAGCCAACAGGTTTCATTTCTAAGGCTCTATTTACATGGTCACTTTAATCTCACATAAATCCACCCTGCTGCTGAAGCAGATGGTGTCACCTTCTCTTGCTGTTGGTGCCTACCTTCTCCCTTGGGTTGGCACAAACATTTCTCTTGTTGTATAAAGAACTAGATCAATGATCTGAACTAAAAACTAATCTTGATTCTTTTTTCCTCTGAGATAGGTTAGAGGCAGTCCAATTCCTTTCATCAATGGCTTGGACTTACACTAGAGCAAAACAGCTGTTTCTAACCACTGAAACCTCTATCTTATTTAAACACATATCCTTGTAAAAGACCATGTTTTAATACAGTCAGATAAATTGTATAAATGTATGTGACTCATTTTGGGCTCTTGACTGAGATTAGATACAACTACTATTATTAAACATTCAGAGATACTGATTACTTTGACATACAAGTCTTTGCTTTGAGAGACACAATGTTTTCTATTCTGGTACATTTTTTAAAATTCAAAATGTACTAAAAAACGTTACAGTACATAGGTTTTAATAACATAACTTATCTAGAGTAAACAGGTCTTCAAAAATCCAGAATAGAAAGCTTTACATGTTACAATCCTGTATACATTAGAGGACTAAGAAAACTCCAGAAATACAGTGCTCAGAAGAAAATATTCAAAGGTGGTCACTTGTAAGCAAATGCTAAACAACGGTTCACATTCATGTTCGCGTTGTTTCAAAGTCTACAAAGACAACACAGTTCAGATTCAATCAACCAATAAAATTAGGTTTCCTTTCTACATATTTGTGCTTTCAAGTCTACTTCCTCTATTAATTGCTGGAGTTACGAGGTTCAAGAATTTTACTCAAGATTAATTGAGGTTATATGTTAAAATGCATGATCAGAGTACACTTGCTAGCATTAATTTATTTCTGGTTTGGAAAGCCTTTTATCATTTTCAGATAACTTATTTTTGTGTAATGATTTTTAAAATGCAGCCAGCTTTCAACATGGTTATTTTACTTAATTATCCAGGCTGTTTCCTTCTTTAAATTAGAGGCAAAATAGAGTTATAATCCACTCTGAACTTCTGTTCACACTACTTGAAGTAAAAGACTTCTTTGTTCTGTTATTTTATGCTTGTGGTAGTCATCTGTTAAAAAACACAAACCTTTATATAATAGAAATGTTAGTCTTAATTCCTATTACGGACTTTCCCATAAACAGTCTTGTTGGCATTTTCTTCATGCTGTACTCCCATTTCCCAAAATTTCTTCCCCTGAATTAACACTTCCACCTTCCTGCTTCCTGCAGAAGGTAGCTCAGTGAGCTAGGAAATACCCATGTTCTAGCCCACACTCTTTAAAAAATCCTCTTAGGTTCTAAGTAGTGGATTCCAGTACTGAAGCTAGTACATACTGATACAAGAAGGTCAAGATGAGAAGGAGATGGCAGCAGAATTCAATTCAGAAAGAAGATGTTCATTTTTAACTCCCGAGGAAGTATAGTACTGGAACAGGTCATCTAGCAGGGTAGAACATTTTTCAACACGTGGTGCACTTCATTGAGAGCTCTGACTGAAGCGCAAAGAAGACAACAGCTGCAATGGTTTAATGCATTGCTACCCTCAGCTGTCCTGCCATCCCCTCTGCCCGAGGACATTTCCACAACAGAACTCTTTCAGTTCACAGTCGAGCACATTTGCTTTAATTGCCTGAGAAGTCAGTTCACACTAAAATGCTAGACTGTGAACCTCTGCTAGTGAGGTACAGCTCTGCCCTGCCTTCTGCCAGCTATGGCATAGAGCAGAAAAATGGGCAGACGAGCAACTACAGATAGCAGAGCTGCTGTGTGAAGCCCTTTCCTCACTCATCCTCCACTACTTACACCTACTCCCATGCTGTTCTCTCACTTCTGCCATGCAGCTCTTTGTGTAGCTGAATGGTGAACTGTCTGCTGAACTCAAAATTAACACAGAAAAAGAAAAAAGCCACATCAGTTCTCCATTTTGATTCTGCATGCCACTGCAGACTGCCATATTCAGAAATGCAGGAATAGCTTGACATTTGGAAGAAGTGGCAGAAACAGGAACTACTTAAAATGGGATATGACGAAAAGCACTTCAAGTCTGCCCTAAAACTGATGTCTCCTTATAATATATACTCCAACCCACTGATTTGTTGGGAATGAATGAAATGTTGTGTTATGTAGGAATTTGAACGGAACTAATCATTGTGTCAGGCCTTAAAGTAAATCTGCTTCAGTTCACAGGCTTTAATGAAGCTGGCGATCTGGTCCCATAAGCAAGAATTAGTACAGTGTAGTGGCAGGCCTTATCAAACAGTCTTCATGACAGATAAAAATTAATCAAAACATAACACTTTGTCTTACTTTTTTTGTCCACATTCAAAACCTCTATACATGAAATCCAGAAATCTTGTACTGAATTGTTAGAGGATTCTGGCAGCACCCTCGAAAAAGCAGTAATGATTAGAAGAAATCTCTAGGAAAGAAATATTTCCTTTCAGGAAACCTCTAATTGTAAGGTTCATCAATTTTTTAGGTCCACATTTTTTAAAATGTATTTTTAGTATTAGCTTATTGAAGTTGGTAATTTTGAGGTAATTTGTAATACATGAACTTTCCTAAAAAGCTTATCCTTATGAAGAAATAATATATATTACTAAAATTCCAAGCTCTTAATAAATATATGTACAGTTAATCTACTTAAGCATTTATCATTGAGTTTTTTTCTAGGTAAAATGGTTTTCACTCCCCTTTAAATAAACAAAACAACAAACAGACAGTCAAGCACATTCCTGGCACAGAGCCGATGCCTTTCTCAATCCCTAGAGTAGGCAATGTATTGATTGTATATTAATTAATTCCTGTAGCCTACTTTATGGAAAGTCCTGTGGGATTGTTGATCGAAAATGCCAGTAGGCATTAGGTATTAACAGAATTATTTTAAATTTGTCAACATCTAAATTTCTACAGTACGTAGCAGGAATTCCCACTGTAAATATAATTGCTAGAATAAAGTAAAACTATTTTATTCTTAGACTGATTTTTTTAGAAGGAAAAGCACTGTTTTAAGCAAAGTAGGGAACTGCTTTCACACACAAATTTTCTTACATTATTAAGAATACCCAGACAGTATAAATTCAGTAGTCTAAAACATATTCTTTGGGTTCTTTTCTGCGTAATAGTACATATTTCTGAACAACAGATTTTTTTATCCATCTATACAACATAATAAAAGAATGACAACACAATAAAT